>NC_060167.1:6896526-7036010 GCF_021292245.1 Micropterus dolomieu | reverse complement strand
ATCTTGGTGTTCTCTGGCAAATGCCAAACGTCCTGCACGGTGTTGGGCTGTAAGCACAACCCCCACCTGTGGACGTCGGGCCCTCATATCACCCTCATGGAGTCTGTTTCTGACCGTTTGAGCAGACACATGCACATTTGTGGCCTGCTGGAGGTCATTTTGCAGGGCTCTGGCAGTGCTCCTTCCTGCTCCTCCTTGCACAAAGGCGGAGGTAGCGGTCCTGCTGCTGGGTTGTCGCCCTCCTACGGCCTCCTCCACGTCTCCTGATGTACCGGCTTGTCTCCTGGTAGCGCCTCCATGCTCTGGACACTACGCTGACAGACACAGCAAACCTTCTTGCCACAGTTCGCATTGATGTGCCATCCTGGATGAGCTGCACTACCTGAGCCACTTGTGTGGGTTGTAGACTCCGTCTCATGCTACCACTAGAGTGAAAGCACCGCCAGCATTCAAAAGTGACCAAAATATCAGCCAGGAAGCATAGGAACTGAGAAGTGGTCTGTGGTCACCACCTGTAGAACCACTCTATTGGGGGTGTCTTGCTAATTGCCTATAATTTCCACCTGTTGTCTATTCCATTTGCACAACAGCATGTGAAATTGATTGTCAATCAGTGTTGCTTCCTAAGTGGACAGTTTGATTTCACAGAGTGTGATTGACTTGGAGTTACATTGTGTTGTTTAAGTGTTCCCTTTATTTTTTTGAGCAGTGTATTTGGGTTTTTTGATGTCCTCATTCAATGAAAAAGTCACTGAGGCCACATCTTTATTTGCATTAAAAATCAGGCTCAACCCATGATAAAATACCTGCTGAAAAAAAATCTGCCAGTGGACAGATGTGCAGGCAAAATAATGCCAAAAACATACTGTGGGTTTTATGTATGAATATATGGAGGATGCATTTGTTTATTTCTTTTGGAAATGCTCTTTATTGATTTATCTGTACATAACCAATCTTTCTGGATGTAAGCTGGTGTTAAGGTTCAGATCAGATCTGCCTGCCTCAAGCTAAATCTGAGTTTTTATTTGTTCTTAACAATTTAAATGGTTTGGAAACTTGAATACCCCCAAAGTTGGAACAACAACTCAGAAAGTCTGTGAAAAAATTTGGTACACAATTTGCTGTTATATTATGCAAAAAGACGGCAGACGAAATAAATGCTTTTTGCTCACTTTTAATAGTAATTTATAACAGGGTGTTAGTTTGTAACCATTAGTTGCTGTCCACATAGAGTTACCTAGATTAGATATTTATTAGAATTAACCCCGAAAACAAGTCAGGTAAAGGAATGTTTTAGTGGTTTTGTCAGCATACTTGGACAGCAGCATCACATACATAACAACCCATCACACTGGCGCTATACAAAAACATCTATGCTGTTACACATTATGACTTAAAGCTCATGAAGTTGGAAGAACGACTTCCCAGCTCCAGAAGAGGCCAATCGAGGAGCACTTGAATTCAGCATAAAACATTTCGGGAACTCCATGGTCTTAATCTGTATGTGTAAGTAATCCCAATTGGCCACAACCACAAATGTAGTTTGTTTCTTACATGCATCCTGTGTTTACTTACACCACTGGTCATCACACCCTTTGAAACCATGACATGTAAAAATCTTTATAATGTCTTTGGATTTGTTATCTTATTTAGCATTGAGAGCATTCATTTTCCTTGATGAAAGGATTTTGTTTGTTCATGGCCCATTAAGATTGGAATCTAAACATTTAACATGTACTTTAGGAGAATATTATTTGATCATTGATGGCCACATAAAATATCATATAAAAAAAGAACTTCTGGTCTGTTGAACATGTTTGTGTGTATCAGCACCCACAATAGCAGCAAAATTAATATTGTAGTATAGTGTAGTATAGTTATAGGTTTTGCCACTTTTTATACAAAAAACTAAAAACAGGAAAATAATCTTCCCAAATGGCTTTGTGTGTCACTTTCATACAGATTTTATTTTCTGTAGGTAGTTTGATTTTCCATATGTTTGGTATATAACTCGTATGTCATATACAAAACATCTCAGATACAAGACAGAATAATTAAATACAGATATGACATAGAATAGTGTCAGAAATAGAAAGAAAATTTAATTTACACCTACCAGTTTGGAGGTATTTTGTCCAGTTATTTGCATGCTGTTTTCTGCTATAATTATTCCCATTTAAATTCATAAAACAAAAGAAAGGTGAAACAACAAAACAACTACCACACAGTTGTAAAACGTAAGCCCTAATAAACCAACTGAGAAAACTATGCCCTCTGTGAGGTGTTACAGCCAAACACTGCATGCAAACAAAAAAACATATTGTACATACCAAAGCAAAACTGAAATCACACAAAAAGGTCACATTCTGCTGTATAAGCATGCAGTTGGGGACAATCATCACTCTGACTTATGTCCATGTTGTTTAGTATTTTTAATGTTAAGTATAATTATGGTAAAACAGGATAACAGCATGCAGAAGGGCCCAGAGGGAGGCCAAGACATATTTCTCCCATCTGCTGTTGAGCTGCAGTTCAGAACACTGTGATTTACAGAAGACTTAAGATTTCTGGACCTGCACAGTCCATGTGAGGCCCGCAGCTCTGAAAAGCATTTTCTTTAAATGCTTACTGTAGCATCATGGGAATATTTTGTCATCGGGAATGCATGTTTATTACCTTACCTTATATCTTTGAATTGGTTTTGTTTAATTGTGGTGCAGAAACTAGAGCTGGAGAGACTGAATATTTAATTTCCATACTGCTTTACCCTGACCTTAGTGTAAAACATCGCAAGGCTTAGGACAGATGTAGTTAGGAAACCATAACCACTAACAAATCAGATACATTTAAATATGTTTCTCAGAAAGATTTTTTGCTTTAGTATTAAGCTCTGTTAATGGTAAACTACAGGGACAACTTAAAAAGGCATTCTGAAAGCATATATCAAAGCATTACACTGTTTCTGTACTAACCAGAAAAATGTCTTCCATACAACTATTAAATGAATTGTATCTCAGTGAAACTTTCCATGTCACATTATGAAAAATAAAGAGATTTTTGTCTCACTTGACATATTCAAAAGGGACATACCCACCTGTGCAGTAAAAGTACACCTACGTGTTTACAGTATTAACTGGCATGAAAAATGCTCATGAATTGTCAAAATACGAAACCATACTTTCTCTGAAAACATGTGGAGCTGGACAGAGTTCAACACTGAGCTTGTATCTGTACCAGGAGCCTGGGATGTAGCTTCAGAAACAAAACCAAGTATGAAAAAAGTTTGTGTGAGTCTTGCCTGATTCCAGGCCTCTGAATCACAGCCCACAGCCCAATTTTGTCAAACGATTCAGAGGTCTGGTGTTTCTCTTATACATAGGAAGCGCCAGAGAATGTTCCTTGCTGGGGCTAGTTGGAGGCTTAATCCATGTGTTTTTATGAGATTGGCTGTACTCCCTTATTGTTTCTATATGAGTAAAAGTAATAATAGGTAAGTATATTACAATTAAGAATTGTCATTATACCAATTAAGGGAATGTTTCATGTTTTATATGTCAAATGCCTGAACAAATATATTAATTTTGATTACCACAAGTTATTCTCAGCCAAAAATACAGTATTACAGTAAGATACAGTATGTACAGTATTTTATCCTAAACAGTGAAGTTATTAATGTTTGAGCCCCAGAGAGGTCTGAATCCCTGTTTGATCCATTATGAACAAACTGACATAAAATTCCAATAACAGAAATCCACATAGACTTATTTCTGCCTTGGGGGCTGTGTCTTGTGTAAAACATACTGTCCACATCAATCACAGATATACAGCATGTGAAAATCTGTTGTGTTTTACCATGTTTTACAGCTGGAATCTCTGAGACCCCAAACAGGGGTAATGTGTCATTTGTTGTAACAGACTTATGATATTAAGTATCAATATGGTGAAACAGTGTTATGTATGTTTTGATCTGAGAGTGCCCAGGGTCTCCATGAAAAGAACATTAGGGTTAATTATTTATTGGTGGTGATATGGAATTTGTCTTTAACAACAAGGCTACATGTGGATGTGTGGCATTTGAAAGTCAGTTTCAAGTATGAAATGCCTAGTACAACCAGGATTGTTGGTTGTAAATGATGCTTTGCCTTTTACCTGAGACAGCTCTGTGTCTTACATATTAAGATTTAGGATCATTTAAAGCATGTGAGTATGAGTATTGTGTGTATTTTAGTTGTTCCATTTGTTTTGGTTCTGGTTTTACATTGTTGCTTTTTTATTGTTTTTTTTAAATCGTTCAACTCTTAATCAGTTCCTCAAATCAGTCTCTCCTTTCAATCATAAAAGGATTGTTATATGTTTTTTTTAAAAGCAGAATAGAGAGAAAACAAAGAAAGTCCTTTCATTATAACCATGTCCATGTCCTAGTCAATTTATACATTTCACCGTTTTTTTAATTTTTGGGGTTTTGTGCCTTTTGTTGGTATGTGTTCATGCAGAGCTGAGGAAGGCAGAGGAGTGTAAGAGCGAGGAGGCGTGGCAGGAAGGGGAAGAGTCTAGCTCAGAGCTGGAGGATGAGGAGGAGAACAGACAGAACAGCGAAGCTGAAGAAGAGGAGGAGGAGGAAGAAGAAGAAGAGGGAGAGCACACACAAGACGACATCCACGACCATTTGCCGGTATTTACACCTGTGTTTATGCATGTGTGAGAGCTCGACCCATGTGGAGCTTCATCACACTAACTAAATTAATAGAAATTCCAGTCCAGCATGCCTTCTTTTTTTATGGCTGCACCAGCACATCAAAAGGAAGTAGATGCCTTGAATGTCTTAACATTTCCAAATATTTGTTTTTGACTAGAATGGAAAGTTTATATTTTACAAAGTGTCTGCACAACAAGCAAGATCCATCTTGGGGTTTGAAGAAGACAACATTAGAGTTGATATTAGGGTTTTGGTCATATAGCAGTCCAGTGCTCAAAAGTTAATAAATTAGGTATTTACCAGAAATGAATCAACAGCAACAAAAAACAGTGCAACAGGTTAATTACCAAAAGTAAAAGACAACATGAACTGCATCAATTTTACCTCACAACAAATCATTTTTTCATCCTGCTTACACTCTTTGAATGGATGAAATTTCTCGCAGGACAATAAAAAGATGAGTTAAATGAAACTGATGATAATCAATTAAGTTGATAATTGAGAAAAAAACTCCCAAGAATGTTGCCATTGTCCCAAATGCCAACATTTGTTCGCTTTTTTTTATTATGGGAAATTGGCTTTTGGACTGTTGGTCAGGCAAAACAAGCAGTTTGAAGAAACTTTGTCTCTGGAAAAATGTGAGGGGCATTTCTCACTAATTTCTGATATTGTATTCATCCACAAAATTATCAAAAAAGATTAACAACATTATGCACCCACATAAAACATTTTTCTATGAAAAACACCTGGGAGGCTCACTGGTTTGAGGTGTATTAGCCCAGTTGTCCCAATCCAATGTCTGCACTGGCTCACACAGCAGAGCTGGGGTGACTCACGGCATACACAATCCCAATCTGCCACAGTGGCAACTTGTTAGAAGGAGCAAACACTGTACCCAGCCATCTCAGTAACATCCCTGTAGGAACTCAATTAATATCCCTGACATTGACAAAAGCGTATGGCTTGTAGTAAAAATGTCCAATTTAGAGCTGAAATGATTTGTCTATTTCTTGATTAGTCGCTCAAAAGAAAATTAATCAGCAGTCTATTTTGATAATAGATAATTTTTCACTGTTTTTTGTTGTCTTTTGAGATGTTTATTGAATACCACTGGGTTTTGGACAGTTGGGCATATAAAACAGTTATCACCTTGCGCTGTGGTACAACATTTTTGACTATTTTCTGACATTTAATAGACCAAACAATATATTAATCGAGAAATGTGCGAGTTCCAGTCCGGTTACATTTATTTCCATGGGCACAATGATCAGGTTTGGTGGGTCTGGGCCTATGGGGCCCACTGATAACCAACAGAACATTTTATTCAACAATATTTTAGACAACTCACATTTTACTAGTTGGTAAGAGTATATCCAGCTCCCCAGTTTAATAAAATTATTAACACTTGTTGTCAGTGCAGGTTTTCATAAAATACACAATGTTCCACCAAGAATGTTCACAATCTGGTCTTTTTTAAAGTGTTTCTGTGTTTTTTTAAATAGTATGTTAGGGTCACTGAAACAGCTGCCATAACAGTCTGTCAAGAGACGGTGTATAACGTGACACCAAATGTGTATTATGTTTGATCCTGAGTCGAATCCTGAGAGGGAGGAAGGTGATCCTGAGTGTCACAAGCCAACAGCAACACTGGCTGTCAATCAGTGGAAACCTGAAGCATTTTAACATGTAACATATGTTACTGTTTAAACTGTGATTTGTATTACTGAGATTAGCCAAACTAAATAATCATGACTTTTGTTGGCAACACAAAATTGCTTTTAACATTTCTTATTAATATTCTTTGTCATTAAATTCTATTACATGATGTGAGTGGTATTCTTATGTTATTGACTTATATATGTATTTAGGTTAACTTTTTTGATTTGACTAATTGTCAATAGTCACTAATTTTAATTGTGATTGGTTTTTATAACCCGCTGGTATAACCTAAAGAGTTGTGATGTGGGAGACATCTTTTTTAACCAAGCTAGCAGTGATCCGGGGATGGCAATGTTGGTTTGTGAGTCGCTCTGTTGGTCGGACCACTTATTATTTTATTATTGTTATTTGTCTGTGGGAGACGCTCCGGGTGCATCTCTATGAGATGCTCCCGGATGCGTCTGTATGAGACGCTCTGGGGTGTCCCTTTCCATAGGTATCACGATACCTGTGGCATCAATACAGTCATAGTGAAGCTTTTACAAATTCCAAGATGTCAGCAGGTTTTCTCTTGTGAATCTTGGTTTTGTTTTGAATTGAAGCCACTGTTCCTCTTTCTTTGGTTTGTCTCCAGCACTGGCATTTGTCTGTGGAAAAGGCATCTACCAGTGATTTCCCCCAGTGTGTTGCTGTGGTGATATAAAGTAACTTATTTTCCAGAATGTTGTATTTTCCAGAGATTTTTGGCACGTTCCATGTTTGCCTTGCATGAGTGCCAGTGTAACCCTGCATCTGTCTGTGGACTTATGTCCCTTTTGTGTCTATGGTGTGGAAGGACGGCACGGTCACACGGGACTTGCTCTCACTGTGGTTCCTCATTTATTCTGGTATAAAAATCAAAAAGTCATCAGTACCTGTGTTTACAAAAGACTAATATAAATACATTTTCACACTGCAACAGTATTGTAGTCTTTTTCTGTCCATACTAGTATAAACCAAACACAGGATCGTATAGTGGTAATATTATGTATGATTTCTAAAGAGCATCTAAACAATGAGAGCAATTTTCTTTTATATTCACAATAAAAATCCTCAAACATTTTAAATAAACGTTTTGTACATTAGACAATTAATAGAACAACATTTTATATTTTATGCAACATGTTACTGCCATTGTACAAAAACCTCAACATCTTATGAATGGTGAAAAATAAGGTTACTTCTACACTTGACCTTCTAGAATTCCACAATGGGTCATAAATAAAATGTGAAACACCATTAGCTCATTGAAGCCAACCAAAGTTTTCATTTCACACAGACCACAATAAATTCTAACACTGGATTTTCATGCAATGACAATATGTGAAACCTACATTTAACAAAGCCTACCTGGTATAAAAATCAACAGCACACGGTTGTCAGTACCTGTGTGTTATGCAACTGCAACCATTCAGATCTGTATAACAAGGAACAGAAAAATGATTATAAAAAATAACTGCTAAAAACATTACAGTTGAGAACTAGCAAGCTCCAAAACTACATAATATAACACAAGCATATCAATTTTGTAGAAATTCACAAGAGATTATTTCTAACTATTACACCAGCTAGCTAGCTACGTTCGTGTTAAAGGTGTTTACAGTGCCCCGAAGCCCCCTCCCCTTATCATAACCATCAGAAATGTTAGTGCCTAAACCTAAAGTCACTGGCTTTATGCATGTCGACAGCTGTGCTGTGCCTCACGGCCAATGTGCTAGCGGGTAGGGTCAGCCTCCTTTTTGCTGCAACGTAGCAAACGGTGGCATAGCAAACGGACACTAGGGTACCTCTACCTTAAAATAATGACGCTTTGTCACCCTGTCTGAAAGCGTCGGTAATGACGCACTAAGATGAGAACGCGTTGTAAAATCACGTAAGTGACTCATAGAGCAGCTAGCATAGCTGTAGACTCTTAAGGTGCTGTCCATCAGCAAACAGTCACCTCCAGAGGCTACCGTGGATCCCACCAGCCTTTATAGGCTGCAGCTATCCATCTACTGTCATCTCATCCTGCAGTCAAATAAAATGGGTTATAGCTTAAAATATTGGAAATGATAAGCAATATGACATGATTAATATAGCAAGTTTTGCTAACTGGTCAATCAGAAAAATTGTTGTCTTGTTAGGTGACAAGAGTTCAATCCCTGGTGGAAATCCCTGTTGATTATTTTCAAATTATTTTGATCTCTGGTCATTAGGCAAATCCACAAGGGATCCATCCATGGTGTATCCATTAAATCTCCCAATTTCCCAGCATTATCTCCATTGAACCATATGAAGGTCCAACAGCAGATGCACTGGGGGGAAAAACAAACACTGTTCTTTATCTCCTGATTTATTTTCTTTAGAAGGTACTATATAACAGGTAGTATGTTGTTCATAGCAGGTCAAAAATTCAATTCACTGGTGAATGTCTACTTAATGGATTCCTTGTGATGCTTTAAATAATAACAATACTTAATGTTCCAATGTGTTTGGTGCTCTATTGTATTTGTTTCTTGTGGTATTTGTAGTGTTTTGATAAGCTCTGCCCTTCTAATTCTACAGTAGTGGACTACAGATGGCAGATAAACTTTGTTTGACTCTCGAGAGGTTTGCAGTAAATAACACAAACTTACACTGGGTTCCTTTTTTTCTAAATCTTCATGAAAATATTCAGAATTCCAGCATTCTCCTGTTACCATGCGTGAGCTAAGATTTTACATAATCATAATCTGAGGCCAATTTCACTGAATACTTCCATGCATCCAGTACATATTTGTGTGTGTGTGTGTGTGTGTGTGTGTGTGTGTGTGTGTGTGTGTGTGTGTTGACTCTGGTCTTTTTGCTGTTGTTTTGTTCAGGAGAACAGTCGCCTATCACCAGATATGGACTCCATTCACCCATGAGAGGTGAGTGTTTCTTCATGAAATCAGGCTACATCTCATAGGAGGAGACATTGCACAGATTATTTGCTCTCAAATTGCAAAACTACAAGACCAGTGTGTTCTCTCCGGCTGTCGTCTTTGTCTTTGCTGTTACAATATTTTGCTTAAGATACATTGCAGTTGTGTTTCTAACAAATAAAAACATGCTGACTTTTAGCAGCTGCCATTTTAAAAGTCCTCTTGCAATGTGAAAGGAGAAACTTCTAAGAAATGTGACAGCACAGTTAAGTTTATTGAGTTTAAAGTAAAGTTTATTGCCCGACATAGAAAGCTCTGTATGACTGAAACACAATCCATTTGAAGTCTTTTAGTTAAAACTTTTGCCTCTTGGTTTATTTTTCTTGCATTGTGTTAGAATCTCTCATCCAGACGTAAGGATGACTTGTGCAGGGCAAAGCAGTAACATTCAGTTCAGATTTATATCAAACAGGTTTGAAATTATCTGGGGCAGGGTGATCATGTGTGGAACTCTCTGTAATGCTTTGAAGGGGCAAATCGGACCTAAATCAGCCTCGACTTCTTCTAATTTGAACCCGACTTCAAGGATGAAGAAATGATCAAACAAATGCCAAATAAGTCAGATTCAATTTTTTTAAACTTTGACAAAGAAACAGAACAAACGAAAATGTTTTTTTAGCCTTGATTTAACCAGGGATGTATTGCTGAGAGCCAGACTTTCTGTATCATGAACGCCTTAATCACACTGACATAGTTACACACAGTCACACCGTCAGAACGACTGATCTGCTGGCCACTGAGCAGCTGCCAGTACGAGGTTGAATGCCTTGCTTGAGGGCACCTTAGTTGTGGTAATAAAGGAAGGGCAAGTGTTGCTCTTTCACTTCCTCTCCATATCCAGCTAACAACCGCAGTGTGTTTCTCTAACGTATAGGGCACCACTGCCCCCAATTTTGGTAACAATCCTTGTCAAACAATCATTTACATGACTTGTAAATGCAAGTTCTACATGTCACACTCCAAAATAGCCAGCTTTCTTTAGGTTCTACTCATTTCCTGCATTTCCTTACGGTTTCCATCACTTAAATAGTTTCCCATCTTTCAGGATTGTCAAGTCTTGCCTATAGTCGATTGATCGTCGAATCGTGTGTGTGTGTGTGTGTGTGTGTGTGTGTGTGTGTGTGTGTGTGTGTGTGTGTGTGGTAGTGGGGGTGAGGTCACACACAGAGCTCCGCTTTAATCTTGAGAAGCTGCAGAGCTGCAGTCTCTATTCATTGATCACTGTAACTAACACTGTACATTTACAGCTAAACTGAGTCTTATTCTTGACCCTTTTGTCTTCGCTCTGCTCGCCTGCCATTGACCAGTCTTGTGCATAGTTGTGCATCCCCGCCAAGAATTGCTTGCACCTCTTGGTTCCTCGTGGGTCCATTCCAAGTAAAAATTATATAATATTCTTTGTGTGGTTCATCAATGGTGATGAATGATTCGAGTGACCTGTAAGGTGCACACACAACTCATCTTTCTTCTATCACACGCACATACACACACCCGCTACACCCACACATGCAAAATGGCCACCTCACCCACACTATTTATCTGGATTGGCAGTCGAATCAGGCTCCTTTTATCGAAGCATGGAATCTTCAACTATTTGGGGTCCCCTCTAAAATATTGTGAAAGAAATTAGTTTTATTCTGATCATAATCAAATGAGAGTGGATGAGCCCTGAGACGTTTTACAGATTAAAAACTTCTTAAATTAAATTTTGCTCCAAGTATGTAAAAAGAGTCAGAATTAATCATAAACATATGGAAAATCCAAACACTGTGGAAATTTGCAATTTGTACAGGCCGGGGGCACAAAAACTATGAAAATAACACACATGCATATAACCATACGCACACATACACACACCTTCATACGCAACCAGACGTAAACACAACCCCTCACATGCCTCAGTAAATATACAGAAAGTCAAAGGCCTGGATTTGATTGAAGACATTTAGTAGAAGATTTACAGATTTATTCCTGAGTTTCTGCAAATGACACAGAATTTCTCTTCATGTTAATCATGTCATGCTTAATATCATACAGATATGTTATCAATTGTTGTATGTTAGGCTGAGGAACAAAATGACAACTTGTTAGATTTGCATTTGCTTTTAAAAATATGGGCGTGTTACATTTGTTTTTAAAGTTAATTACCAATTATGACTTTGGAAGATGCATGTTTTGGTGCTCTCACCTGGAGGACTAAAACTAGATTTTCTTAATTAAAGGCAACCCTGTTGCTGCTGCATCTTTCATATGTAATTGTTTTAATGATTTCAGCACCACAAATGAAAATCCATCTGCAGCAGTCTCAGCAGGGGGATATCTCAAATTCTTGGCAAAAAATTATCAAAATGTCTAGAACAATTTTCCTCCAACCACAAGCCTGACCTAATGACGATCCCAGTAGAAATGGGAACTTCTTCTATTTAAATCAGTTTGTGGTTTGTTTGGGGTTAGTGTGCAAAAGATGTTTTCCAAAAGCCTTGCACCTACACTACATGTTATGTGTGTATTAAAACCCTCCCTGTATTCAATAGACTGTTTGAATATTATCAAACAGGGTCAGTGGTCACAGGTTCATGTAAAAGGAACTGTTGGGGAACCATGTACAAAATATAATAAACTGTGGAACTTTCTGATTTACAGCATTACACACATAAAAGCAAAAGCATGTGTGCTGCATAATGATCTCCATTATATCAAATGTACTGGTGTTCTCAGGGGGGAATGTTGTTCTGTCTTTCAACATCTTAAAAAGTTGTTACATCTGGATCTAAAAGCTGACAATGCATCTGATTCCCTGAAATTGGCAGAAAACTCATGTCTGAAACAAAAGCACAGATGTATATTTTTGTAAATGACCCTGCCAGCTTGTATTTGATAATGTACACAGACATCACTGAAAAAGGGGCCCTCAGTGTTTATGAACCAGGACGTTATCAGAGCTGATCATCTGAGGTAAACAAAGAGGCAAATTGCTTTGGCAAGAAATGAGAACAAAACTGAAAAACAACAACTTGCACATCAAGTTCTTCCAGAAATGTGGATTTAAGTCTAGCTCATGAACTTGACTACGCCACTAAAAATTAAAACAAATAAGCGGTTTTCATATTGCTCCCTGTAGTGAAATTCCTCTTTTTTCTCTTAGGTTGAGGCTGTTCTGTCTTATCACTGCTGCTTTTTTTGAACAGGACGTCACAGCTTTCACCAACTTAATACATTTAAACAATGAAGAACTGTACTACAAAATATGATATGATTACCTTATCAAGTTTGTGAAAAACAAGTTCATGTTTGTTGCCAGATATTTCAAAATAAATTGTATAAATGTCTTTCTGGTACTTAATGTGATTTTTTATTTGATTACATGTGATTAAATCTTCAAGAATTAGGAATATATAAAACATATAGGTTAAATAAGTGACATTGACATGTATGAGATGACAAGCTTTCGAATCATGAATCAGATGCAATAACAACATAACTATATTGACAGTGTGGCCAGATCTACCTGTTATTACACTTATCAACTGTTGTATCCAGAAACTTCTACCTGCTTCTGATGCTGGTTGTAAACAAAAACTGAATGTTTGATACTGCAACAGTGCCTCAGTGTTATTTTTTTGGGGGGAAACTACTGCTAAATATTTTAAGTATAGTTTTGTCTTTGATTGAATCTGAAAAGCAGGAATGCCATGTCTGCGTGTCTTTCACAAACCTTATGTACACACTCCCTCAGTCTTCCCTCTTTGTGGCTGATCTACAGTAAAAAAAAATGACTCAGCCTCTAAATCCTCACAAAGCAGACTGTCTGCTTTTAATTCGAGGTCTTTCAAAGAAAAGGGGCCCACAGCAGTTTGTGAAATGAGCGCACACTCCCTCACAGAGATTATGTGTTACGAACAAATGTAATGTGAAAGATATTTCTTTGCCATGAGAATAATGCCAAAAATTGGACAGTAGTTTCACATGCCGGTCAAGTGATGTGAAAATGTAACCCCCAGGTTAGGAAAATAAAACAGCTTTGGTTACAGTTTGCTGCTCGAAGCAGGTCAATAGCGCACTACACACCTGTGTTCTGTTTTTTTGTTACCTCATTTTATGGAGGCACCATCAACATACATTTCAAGATTACACAAAACTCTTTTATGAAATATAGAGAACACTTCATATTTCAGTGTGTAGTTAGGGCCTGCTGTGCACTGAAATGCAATCATTTAAATGCTGTTTGAAACATTACATATAATCACTTTTTTAAACAAATTTTAATCATCTTTAGTTTGACAAGCCATTGCACAGATCTCAGCAGGATCAACTCCTGTGGAGTTTAAAGGAGAGATTTACTTTCTCCAAATGGCTTCCCTTAATTATAACCAAAGGCATATGACTGGATGGATACAGCAGGGCAGTGTTCTCCAAGCAGTACATTTAAATTAAAAGTGCGCAATACACTACTTTAGAATAAATTTTTAAATTTTGCGTATAATAATGCAATTACTTGCGATTAACAATTTTAATCGTTGCCCAGCACTTATATATATATATATATATAAATAAAATCTGATCGCTCCTCATTCAGAGGAATATCATCAGAGGAAGGACGACAGCTTCGTAGTTTTTTTTTGTATTTGAATGAGAGAGGAGGAATGAAATAGTTTAGAGACCACTGTGGAAGTTGTGGAAAAGGAATAAACAAATTTAAGTTACATTTTTAAGAGTTTGTTGAAAGTAAAAAACGGAGAATAAAAATCAGCTGATCGCTGCTGCGCCACAAAAGAGTTGAACTGATATGATGGAACGCAGTGATCGATCTGTGACAAGTGATATGAACTGCAAATAAAAATGTACAGAGTAGTGTTAAAGGATATCAGAAGGTGAAACCTATGGGGAAGCCAAACTTGTGGTGATAAACTTGCAACAGTGACAAACATGCCAGCAGAAGATGTGGAGTAGAGTGCCACTCAATGTAATGGCAATTTTTAAAGAAACCCACCCCCTCATTCTGTTCCTTTTATGATGCATAATACCTGTGAAAAGTTTCATTCAGATATAATATTTACTGGTAGCTCAATGGGCTCAATGTTTTTATATGTACCATAATCAAGATAAAATGTTATTTAATTCAATATTTCTCTACCAAAGTAAATTAATCTTTGAGTAAGTATTGTTATCATTTAACTGTTATTTTTCATATTCTAATTTGTGTTATTATTTGGTTTAAATACCATGTAATCAGAATAATATTTTTGGGTTAGCACTACAGCAGCCGGTCAGTAGTATAGTTAACTCTGTGCAGGGTCGCGAGGGGGCTGGACCCAATCCCAGCTGTTATTGGGCTAACCCAGGACAAATCGCTAGTTCATCACAGGGCATAGAGAAACAATTCACACATACGTTCACACCTAAGGGCAATTATGAGTCACCAATAAACCTAAGCATATCTTTTGAGGGTGGGAGGAAGCAGGAGAACATGAAGAGAACCCACACAGACACAGGGAGAACATGCAAACTCCGCAAAGACAGGCCTGGGCCTCGATCCACATACCTTCTTGCTGTGAGGCGAGACCACTGCACCACTATGCTGTATCTGTGTGTCATGTTATACTTAATTATTCTCATTTTTAGCACCACCTACCAGTTATTTTCTGGTACAGTAAAGAAGGTCACTTCATGAGAGGTCACTTAACGAAGCGCAGCGTTCAGGCTCCCAGAGCTTTCCACCTATGAGCAGAGACTCAACTGCTCATCAGGAAAATTAACTCATTCACATACCTTACATTTACTTTTGTTCATTTAGCAGACGCTTTTATCCAAAGCGACTCACAATTCCCATACATGTCAGAGGTCGCGTGCATCTGGAGTAATTAGGGGTTAAGTTCTTGCTGAGGGACACACTGGTGGATGGGTCACAGTGGGGTATTGAACCCGGGTCTCTCACACCCGGGTCTCTTATCCATTGCACCACCACCGCACTTTCACACTGATGGCACAGCCACCAGGAGCAATTTGTGGTTCCCAACCTTCCGGTTAGTGGACGACCGCTCACTTATGCCACTTCAACACTTCTGTAATTAAGGTCTATCTGGTTTGCATGTGCATGTGTTTCGTCCTCTTCAAGAAATCTGCAGCTACTCTGTGGGCTGAAAACACATGTAGCTGTTGCTAAAGCTGCAATACAATCATTCTCTGGACACCTATGGATACTTAACTGTTCATTATTAACTTATGAAGTAACAGTTAGCAGCCATTTGTCTTCTTTTTGAGGATTTTTGCATTATTCTAACTTGTGATATTAAAGTTAATATTACATGATAAAATCAGAAAATGTTGAATATTGTAAAATTTTGTTAGTGTTGAGCTACCAGTAAATATTATCAGGGGATATCATTATGTCATTGGAGACCAAGGTCTGTTTCAGTGGAATGCTACGGACGGAAAACAGATTGGAATCTATCCAAAATGTTGTGTGCAGTCAAGACAGCAGTTTGAGCTGTTTGGGCCACAACCTTATGTAGATTTTTTGAGATAAAAGGTAAATTAGAAATAGGCTTTTATAATCTATAGTATAGACTGATAAACAGACCAACATAGCCACCCCTAGAGCCATGCTGCTGCCAAGCCTAAAAATACACTGAAATAAATACTCGTATGAATAAATGCAGAAGAAATATTATTTAAAGAGGTGGTATTGTGCTCATTTTCAGGTTCAAAATCTTATTTAGGGCTTGTACCAGAACAGGTTTACATGGTTTAATTTTCAAATAACACCATATTTTTTTTTCACTGCTGCAGCTCCTATTTTCACCCTGTGTTGAAGGCTTTGTTTTAGCTTTGGAGTGATACATCTTGTCTCTACATGATCTTTGTTGGGAGTTGCACATGCGCAGTTCCTAGTTAAGGACTACTAGCCAATCAGAAGCACAACTGCTTCGATTCAGCTGTAGGCTGCATGTTGCCGACCAGCTTGGCAACATAGACTGGAGCAAGATTTTCAGAGTGGTGAGTTATTAATCTGTAACAAATGTATTTTTCATCCATAAAGTTTTAACTGAGCTCTGTCTCTACATCACAGTAACAACTTTATGTCCATTGACTGCCTGGAGGGTAGCTAGTGTTTGGAAGGAAGAGGAGAGGGGTGCTGCAGCTCAGTGTTTTTCCACCGGTGTTTTTGAGGGCATGTCGGAGTAGCTGCTTGGCGAGCGTTTTGAGGCGCATTTAGCTTTCATCCCTGTGTCGTCACAGGGAAGTGGCTGGACTACAAACGAGCTGTTTTCAAGCAGGTCAGAGCCGTGTGTTCTGTGGGAGATGGGAACTCCCTTTGGGCTGGACTTTGGGCTTTTTCACTTTGCAAACCTATTACATGCACAAAAAACGTATATAACTCAATAAAGAAGAGGGGGAAAGCCAAAAAGCATAATACCACCTCTTTAATCATGAAATTATGAAGTAATGCCACTCCATTTTACAAACTCAGCTTAAAATTATAAAATGCTGGTTTATTAAAATTTTTCATTTCGTTCTTATTTGAAAACTTTAAAAATCTTGTTTTAATTTAATGGACTGTTTTCCAGTTTTATGTTTATATTATATATTGTGTCTGCATTTAAACCTTACATTTTTAATTTCATAATCTTCTTTAATATTTATACGGGTCTCCATAATAAGAAATTGAAAATATAGCCTCAGTGAGTAAGTATAAGTTCTCAGTGACATTGAGCCTATTTTTAAAAATCTATCATATCTCTAAATCTATATTGCTAATTTTTTTTGTTTGTTGTTAAGTGTTAATCATTATTCTATTTTTTTTATATTTGTCAATCTATCCCATATTTATATATTTCTATATGTCTACGTGTACCACCTTATCTCCAAAACAAATTCCTCGTACATGTAAAAACTACTTGGCAATAAAACCTTTTCTGATTCTGATATTTGTTTACATTTTTAGCAATCTTTACCATGAAAAGTGATTCTGCATTATGTTTCTGCACAGTTCCTGTTTGCACCAAAACGATGTATTACTTTGATACTAAATTTAAGGATTATTAGGCAAGCTCTGAAGTCATAAGGAGTGTTTTGTTACATGATTTCTAAGGATGTTATCCTCAATGGACATCAGATGATACCAGAACCAGTGTAAAGAGTAAGTTGCTCTGAAATGAGCAGTATGTGTACTCCAGTCCCACCCCGCTCCCACAAAAATAACCCTGTCCCATCCCAATTCCATGACAAGTGAGTTAAAAGAAAAAATTCCCGTCCAGACCAAGTCCTGGAAGAATGACTCCCTTTCCAATCCATTCCCGATAAATATATATATATATTTTTTTAAATCAGAGAATATCCTGTTCGCTCCTGGTGACTTTCTTTCCTGTCCTGTCCCAGTTCTGTAGGGAATAGGGAAATTGACTCCTGTTACGTTCTCAGGCAGCCGCGTACAATCACCTTGCTGCAAAGGAGGGAAGGGCAGCACCTGGAGAAATACAGGAGGGGAGAGAAACACAGGGCTCTAAGCCAGTTAACAACTCCCATCCCGCAGGAATCTCGTGACCCACAGGATTCCTGAAAAAATGTCGGCCTATAATTTGTATGGCCTCTGTGCATTCCTATTTAAGGGTTGAACTTTCTGATGCATTGGGGGAAATATGCAGTGTGAATATTGCTGATGAAGTAAGAGAAACTCAACAATCTCATGATCACAAAGAATTTTACATATGAGAGTCCCAGTAGGAGTGTATCTGTCTGGTGTTCATAACAAAATAGTGCACCACAGAAGATGAGAAGTACTTTGGTCTC
Organism: Micropterus dolomieu; assembly: GCF_021292245.1. Taxonomy (NCBI): domain Eukaryota; kingdom Metazoa; phylum Chordata; class Actinopteri; order Centrarchiformes; family Centrarchidae; genus Micropterus; species Micropterus dolomieu. The sequence goes on along the minus strand of NC_060167.1, from coordinate 7,017,881 downwards.
CACCTCATCCACTGTACAGTTTGCAAAGCCCCTTGAGGCAAATTTGTAATTTGTTATATTTGGCAATATAAATAGGATTGACTTTACTTGACTTGACAAGAGGCAGCAGCATCACAAACACTGATAATCTTCAGTGTGGAATTGTTGCTGATGACTTGCACTTTCCACATAGTAATTGTCTTTGTATTGTCCAGCTCTTTCACTTTCACCACACATCAGAGCCTTTATTTATGCTGGGTTCTCTGGTCACATCATATTTTAAGAGCTGAATTCATCATATTGTTCACATTTGGGCCATAGTGGCGACACATAAGCATGAACACATGGGATGATGAAATAGCATGAATCGTCTCCCCATTAATAAAGGCGCTGTGCGCATTTACGCACGAGGTACAGCAGCATAACATCAGTGATTGTTTGAATCCCCCGACACTCTGACAGAATCGGTCAGGATGAGCTGACAGAAGCCTTTCTAATCATGAAAGTAATTCATTAAAGCACAAACACATAGCCTATAGAAATGTATTTAGGCATGGAGCTACCGTCTTGTAAGAGGAGCGTTCACACCCTGCCTCCGGTCTTGACCATTGGATTACCGCAGCAAGAAATAACGTTAACGTAATGTTGTTTTTTCTGGTGCCGAAATATTTCTCAGTGGTGGTGAATTATTAAAAAACAAAAGACTACTTAATATTAGGTTAAAATGCGTTGTAAAGCACGTTACTGAGGTTGTAACGGGTATAATATTACCGATTTTCTTTTAGTAATGAGTTAAATTACTGTGTTACAGCAAAAAGTAATACGTTACTTTTGTAACACGTTACTCCCAACACTGCTTATTAAAAGGACAAAAATATTGATGTTTTTTCATTGTTGATAGTCATACAATGATAAAACAACACCAGTGTTATCTTTTAATTGCCCTCCTCTATCTTAATGTCTTTGTCTTAATAGACAGGAGTAACCCAGGGGGGGGGGCTGTTTTTAACTTTAGTGTGAATGATGTCCAGTAAGATTTTATTTTATTGTATTTTTGCCATTATCTCATAGTACACAGTCGCGAAGTAAACGCACCCTGATGCAGAAACACTTTCCCTCAGCTTTGCATTTAGACCACCAACTAGCTTAGCACATTTTGGCCTATGTTTGACTTAAAACAAAACAGATGACTTGCATCTATCAAAAAGTGACAACACAAACACAGTGCTACTGCAGATCTGGCTAGTCAAAGCTATAGTTCTTCTTTAAAAATATAATTTCAAACTAAAACTTGAAATTACTAAATATCATGCCTTAATTTAAAGCTGTGGATCAAATGTATTGCACGCATGAACATTTAATTTCTTCAGTGTAAGGGAGTAGAAATGGAGTACATCAATCTGTCAGAAACTGATTCAGATATTTTAAACCCAACAGGTTTGACTTACACACCTGATGTTTCCACAGCTCGTAACGTCCAAGGGAGCAACAGTAAATCTGAGGTGGATTCTCTGAATATTTGAAAATGTTTCACCTCTGCCTTTTTAAGCTTTCCAGGATCCTCCAGAACTCTCTGTTTCTCTCTGTCTCTTGTAGTATAAAATATTAAAATAATAGTTCAGCATTTTGGGAAGTACAGTTAAGTTGTTTCCAGAGCGTGAATAGAAGAGACTGATATCAAATGTGCAACAAGCAAGAACAAAACTGCAACAATAAAAGGTCAAACAACTGAACTTTGACACAAGGTCAGGTAATAAGATCAAGTAATAAAGCCATCACAAGGCATTTAAGCTGATGTTGTGCTTTAATGGTGCATCTCTGCAAAGAAAGTATTTAAATTAAATTAGCTTTAACGTTTTTAACAGTTTTGGCAAAAATATAGAAATAATTGAATTTGTCTCCAAACAATAGAATGTGTTTGAGTTTGTTTTGAATTAAACCTTTACAGCATCTACACTGTACATTGTAATCTTTCACTTCTTTATGTTTTATTATTTTCACTTTTTCTTAGCCAGCATTGCTAGAGGGATGGCCATTCCACCAAGTATTGGATGAGTTGCAAATGTGTACAGACATTCATGGGTTTGGGGGGTTTTAGTGAAATATCTTGACAACTATAGGACATATCCTAATGACTTTCGCTAAACATCAGCATGTTAACATTATCATGGTAAGTGTGTCAGCATTCTGACATTAGTATTTTACCAAAGCACCACCACCAGGCTAACATGGATGTAGCCTATGTTAGCTCTTAGTTTTGTTTACTTTTCTTGCGCTTTTTAATTTCTTCCACCCTATTCTGTCATTTAGACTGTTTTTGTTGTATGATGTAAGCCACTGTGAATTGAATTGACCATAGCACGATGAGTTTTACAAGGGTGACGCAAATCAAATTATGTTTACTGGTAAAAATAAAAAGGAAAGAAAGTTACAAAGAAGAAATCAAATGAAGACATAAAACCCAGTTAAATCTCAAAAATCATATTGAGGGCTGATTATAGATATATTTGCATAATCTGCATAAACCTTTTCGGTGCTTACAAGAAGAAGTTCAATTCAATTCAATTCAATTTTATTTATATAGTGCCAAATCACAACAACAGTTATCTCACAGCGCTTAAGCTGTGAACTTGTCCCTTATTGGTGGACCGCTCCGGTTTTTAATAATCTATTTTGTATCTAACTGTGTTGTTTTTCTATCTTATTGCTGTATGTCATTAATTGCTTGGCCTGTTTTAATTTATATGGTCTTCTACTGTATAACTTGTCCAGCACTTTGGTCAACTCTGGTTGTTTTTAAAATGTGCTTTATAAATAAACTCGACATGACCAGTCAGTCGGCAGAGCTTGAATCTACGTGCACACGCATAAACAAGCTTGCTCCTCACAGTCAGATGGGTGAACTGATGTGTTTAGCAACTCTCTGTGAAGATAATACCACCAGCCATGTCTTCCTTCTTTTGGATGCTCTGACCTACAGAGTTTTCATTTAGCTGCTGACATGGACACAGGACTGCGGGAAAGTGAGCTGTTGTTTGTGAGAACCACATGGTCAGCTAGCTGCAGCTAAATCTGGAGTGCACTTGTATTTGAGTCTTTATGGTAAATGCTCCACATGGAGTAGCTCCTTGCTCTGCTGTTATCAGCTGCTGTTTCAGCAAAGACGAAATTTCAACCAAGGTGTTGTGTAAGGAGATGCAGTGACTTAACCAGCGGTGAGTAAGAAATACTATGAATAATACATAGAATACAATAATACACCAAAAAGTCCGCTAGCCACTAGGCTAATTGTAATAGTGTAGTATTAAATGCCATATAGGCTAAAACTCAAGCTAGTAATGGTGACTGACAAATAAATTATTCTTGACAGTTATTATTAAGAAGAATTTTATGCTTAATGTGATTGCTATAAAGCCATGTTCATGTGTGGTAATGGAGTCAATTTAAAGTTATCTTTACTGCACTTTACCAATCGAAATGATTTAATGTAGGCTAGTTACTATTCTTTTATGTCTTCTACAGAAGACAGAGGAGGAGGCGTGCGGTGGATATAACTATATTTGTCAGAGGACAAGAAGAAAAAAAGAAGAAGAAGAAGAAGAAGAAGGAGGAGGAGAGCAACAAAGAAAATAACCCCCAAACAATAAAATAAATTCCTTTTATATTCCCCCTTACATGCCTTGTTGTTTATGTGTAGGTACAAAGGAAGAATGGGAGAACAGCACTCATATCTCATCGTTACTGTGTAATTATAGAGCATGGGAGAACAGTGGGTACTTTTAATACAGCCCACACCCCTAATATTACTGTGTAACTACAGGATAACAAGTGGAGAACATTCAAGATTTTTTACAACTGTCTGTATAGCTTATTCATCTTGTGTAATGTGTAAAGAATGAAAATAAATAGGCCTACTAGGCTCCTCTTTACTTTAACATTGAAGATTAGCTGTGTTTGATACACCTTCATACACATGTAACATTACTGTTTAACTTGAGAAAGGTAAGTTGTTTTCTGCTCCAGCCTGCCTAAATGACAAGCATTTTTGGGATTAAATGTGCTTTATTAGCAGCTGCAGGATGAACTAAGAACAGACCCATTTCTCAACTTATTATTCTAAATCATGCAATGAAGTAGAAGAAATGCATAATAAATCCTGCGACAAAATCATTTGTATTTATTGAAATTAGTATATTATTTTGGAAGCACAACTGAGAAAAAAACACTAATGAATTAATAGATGCCAGATGATGTCATTGTTTTTCAACTGTTCAGTTCTGTTTACCAGCATTGTAACCAGAATTTTAAGTTTAATACTTGCATATTGCAAACCAAAATTAGATAACATAATCAAACAGTTGTATTTGTTGTATAAATAGTTTTATTAATTGTACATGTTCAGCCCCAGTGCCACTGCTCCTTATTCTGGATTAGCTGTGTCTAAACAAAATGTGATAGCTGAATAAGATGATTGTGAGTCAGTTTAGTTTTCATTAATGTTAAAGTAGTTGCCTTTACATCTGAAGGTGTTTTTAAGCGTGAACTGATGAATGGCAACCCATTTGTTGATGTCAATGAACTCCAGGATGTCTGTCCACAAGTACTGTACAGTATGTAGCCTAATGAACAATCCTTGTTATTGCTGAGTTGGGCAGTGAAATGTTTAATTTTTTTATTCATGTGGTCATAGCTGTCTACAACTCAAATCAGAATTTAAGGAGAAATGTGTTTTTATAGCACTTCAAGAAGACTTCCTATCAGAAAGGAAAATGTGTCAATGTACAACTGCAGTACTTAAATCTGAGTAAAGTAATTTCCTTTTTCAACATTTTAGTGTTATTTTACTTTTAATAGACACATGTAACAGGTTTTATACTTTGTGTGAATATAATCCAATTAATCTTATTTTCATACTGTATATACGTTGTGTTAACAACTTATTTTGAAAACCTGACGTTGTGACCTGTGTCTTTGTGCTAATTTCAAAGTCCAACGTAATTTGAGAATTTTTGTTGTATGCAGTGCTGGCATCATGTGCTATTGAGACTTCATTGCCTCTCTTCAGATAAGACTCTCAGACTGCAACACTTGTCTTTGTAAAGAAAGAAAATGACAGAATAAAAGTCTCTAATTCTGCCTGTCAGCTCGCTCTGCTCCGTTAAAACTGCATTTACCATACAGAGTCGAATACATGTGCACTCCAGATTTAGCTGCAACTAGCGGACCGTGTGCTTCTCACAATCAACGCCTCCCTTTACCGCAGTTGTCTGTCTGTCAGAGCGTCCACACGAAAAGGAAGGAAGACGTGGCTGGTAGAACTGTCCTCAGATAGAGTTGCTAATCATTTCAGTTCACTGATGAAAGCCATCTCTTGTGACTGTGTGGGGAGCAAGGCTTGTTGATGTGTGAGGTTAGAGTCAACTTCTGTCGTCTGACTGATCCACCAATAGGCGATAAGTTCACCCTTTGAGATACAGCCCCTCCTCATTTGCATAATGAGGCAGAAATGCATAGAGAAATGTAAAAAGAGCAGATAGAAATATATAACCATTGTGGAAATAAACAGGGTAGAAATGCAAAGGAAGAATAAAAAAAAACAAAAATATTAAAAACACACATAAATACATACATTTGTTTAAAAAGTAATTAATAAATAAAGTTGAAGATTATAACGGACAAATAAATAAGGTACTTATTACAACAGTGAGTAAATAAAGAAGCTAATTAAAAGAGATATATACAGTTATGTCTCATTGTATAATTTAATTACTTTATATTTTTTGTGCATTTAATCGGATGCTTATTTATTTATTAAGCATTTATTTATTTCTGTATTTATTTCCTTTTAAGTCAGAATTGGTCCTCTATAGTATGCTACTAAAAACTATTTGGTTAATGTTATAGAAATGAAACAAAGTCCTTTTATGTGCCCAAACATCCACTTTGAACTTTAACTGTCCTATGAGAACATCATGCTAACTCATGCTGTGCTGCTGAATGTCATTTTAAGCTGTTTCTACATGTTTTTTCAGAAGAAGTCTTAACCTTACAAATATGTCTCTGTAATCACGATTTGTGATTGTGATTGATCAATGCAAAGGTTTATTTGCACAGTTTTTAATAATCTGTCCTCTGTCTTTCAGGTAGTGTGGACTGTGGAGGAAGAGACAGACAGACAGAAAGGCAGAGACGGAGAAAGTGCCATGGACAGACAGAGAACTGGATAACAGCACAGGAAGGCCATCAAACAGCAGGGCACACACGCACACCCACCCACACACAACTGTAATAACACACAGCAGACAAACTTGACACTGTCAGAGCCACAGGAAGACACTAAAACAGCAGGGTACTGCCAGAACATATCATAAACTGATGAGTTACACACTGTAACACACACAAAGAAGAAAAAACACACAGTGATGGAGACAGACCCGGCGCTGTGTCAGAGCCACAGGGAGATTGTAAAACAGCAGGCTGCTGTCAAAACGCATCTTAAACTGATACACACAGACACAGAGAAGAGCTCTGCAGTTGGCGACAGCCATGTTTGGGAAAACCAGAGCTTTGCTTTACAGGACTTTAAATCCCAAGACTAAACGGGCAATATACTGAGGCAGAGCTTGTTGTTGATTGGAAATCGTAGTCTTAGTGTTTATTCTTTTGAGATTAAAATTTAAATTAAAAATAAATCCCAAAGGAAAACTGATAATGCGCTGTAGGGCTGGACAGAATATTTGTACTATGTTGATATGTAAACTGTATGTACCACATTTACAGTGATCAAATAAAAAATCTAATATATATTTAATAGGGAACACTCATTTTTGGATATATCATTTCAGAATTATTTCAGAATAAATTTAATAAATTTCCTGGAAAGAATAATTTAATGTTTAGTAATGAACTACTAAGATTGTTTTACTGATACACTTCCAATTAATTAATTACAACAGCACAACCAGTCAATGCACAGAAGCTCAGCTCATAAATTTGTCTACAAGTAATCACATAAGTCATCACAATGTATATGGAATGTTTCCACTTATAAATACTGTAGATATACACACTAAAAACTCCTGGTTTAAAAAGAATTATATCTGTCACGGTGTGGTGCAGGCAGGAGAAGAAGAGGAGGAGTCCAAAGTTCCAATTCAAACGTTTTACTAATAAAGTAACTCCAAAAGGTAGACAGGATGTACACACACTAAACAAGACTATGAAGTAGAACAGCCAAAGACTGACTGAACTGAAGGAACTAAATAGGCTACTAACACAGATGAACATTGCTTAACAGAAAACAGGTGGAACAGATGATAATGATGGTAATTAACTAAACACAGGTGATGCAGATGAACTAAATGACAGAAACCATGGAAACAGATGAGTGGCTGGAAAACAGAACAAAGGAAGACGTGACTAGGGGTGACAATATTACACACTTCAAGCACTTTTACATTTTTATTGCATTAAATTAAACTCTATATAAAAAATAGAAAAATAAACAATTCTCAAACATTCTCTTCAAACATTCAACAACATTCAATAACTGGATTGAACTTAAGGCTTAAAGTCTTCAAACATTGGTTGTGTCATGTCATGTGTGACTTTACACGGACTTTAAACTAGTTAGATGTACATGGCAACCACAGAATTACCACGGCTAATGCTAGTCTCAACTTAGCAACTAGCAACGGGGACATGGACACAGAAAGAAAGTATACATTACATCAACACTGAAAATACTTGCTTACCTTGAATACACGACAAATTTGCACTTAAGAAGCACAGGCCAAAATGGATCGAGATTGAAGCGGAGGTTATTTTAAACGACTGTTGTGAAAAAAACAACTGCGGGGTGGTTGCTATACATTTATGCCAATAAAGTTCATTTGAGTTTGAAAGAGAGAAAGCCAACCCCATAACCCAGAACATGGGTTACTCTTTGAAAAATTACCCAGAAACCCAAACAACCCAGGAATTGGGTTAGCCCTATAAACCACAAAATGGTTACTCTCTGAAAGAATTACCCATAATTTTAACCCAAAACAACTAGCCCAGAAAATGGGTTGAAGCAATAACCCAAGAGTTTTTAGTGTGTATACTTAGGTTTAAATTGAGCTGTTCTGTCAAGACAGAAATGTGTTAAAGACCTTAAAGGCCTAAAAACTTTACTTTTAACTTTCACATATTTGGCTCTCCTGCTCTAACTGCTGTGAAATGTAAGAACAATGGTAATAATCAACAGGTAATTGCAACAGATGCTATATTTACACTCCAATTGTGCACAAGTATGATGATGATTCCAGGTAAACACAAATAAATGAAAAGGCAGGGGTTCTTGTAGATAAACCTGAATCAGATTGCTATTGGCAGGTGGTATCAGGCTTTACAGAAAGACTAACAGTAAATTGAAGTTTCCCAGGAAATTATTTAGAAAATATTCAGAAATTAAGGACTCAAAAATGAAGTGTTTTTACATGTGTAAATCATAAACGTCAACAAACAAAACCATTCCACTGAATGTTGATACATCGATGACAATATTGAATTGTGGCTGAGCTCTAATGCAATGTATTTAACAACAGGATAATGTGAAAAGGGGTCCAAACAGAAGTCTTTCAAATTGAGTTGGAAATGTTAATAAAACCTGTTTTTGAAAAGTGTAACATCATCACATATAAATGACTGTACACCCCTTATAAAGTAATAATCATGTATTTAAACAGCAATGTGACTCAGTCCTATAATGGATAGTTTCTCAATCTTGGGGTCACGTAAATATTGTGTCAGGGGAGAGAAACAAAGTGGTAATATATATTTTATGATTCATTACAAACATCTACCAAACTTTTAAAAGGGTTCAAATCAACAATAAAAAAGATCAAACTTGCAAAATGAGGCTTGAATACAATAATAACAAAACCCCTGATGTTTTACATGACAACTTCAATATGTTGAGTCCCATGCAGTGACCTCTAAACCTTTCTGAAAATGTGTCTTTGGTTAAAGATAACAATTAATTGCTACCACAAGAACCTCACGAAAAACCAACATCTGTCAGTAATTATAATTTTGTCAGTCGTTACGTACTTATTTTAAGTTATACTATTATTATTGTCCTCGTAGATATGAAAGGCTGTGTGTTAATTTGCTTATTACCAGAGACATTTTTCTACATTGGCTACATTCATATTCACAGTAAAGATCATACTAGTGGTAGTCCATTAACTACAAACCACACATTACTGCTACACTCCAGACATTTCCATCATTCCAGGAAGCCGCTGGTTTTAGTTCATTTCAGCTATATGAAAGTCACTTTTCAGTAGACTTGCAAATGGCTTTACGAGTAATTGAGTATTGGGGTTTTTTGTTTTTGTTTGGGCGTACACTGCTATGATAATGTTAATTTGGCCTTTGTTTGTGTAAGAAAGTTTGCTCTTCAGCAACTAACAGCCTCTTTCAGTCCCTGAAAATATCTAAGCTAATCTGCTTCATCAGGACTGTGTGGGTGTGCTGTGGTCATATAATTGACAGTTGCTTGGCAACATAAGCAAGCAATCCTGCAAAATGACATAATATGCATGACATCAACTTTTTCAAGTCCCACCCACTTAAAACCAGTGAGATCAGGACAGATAAACAAAAAGTACTGAAAATCTCTCATATGAAATAACAAAAACTGTTGGCCAGGACTGTTGTCTTCATGTTTGAGACTGTTGCTCACAGGAAGAAGCTGATTAAGAAAATAGGTTTTCATGGCCTTAAAGTTAACAACCCAGAATATGTCAAATACATAACTTTAACTATTGGGTGAAACTGTGTTATTATTAAAGCGTATTATTAGTATTAGTAGGCAGTAATGGTTATTTTGTAAGTTTGAAAGTCCTCAGTATATTGCCACTTCCTCTATTTAAAAGTTTCACATAGAGGAAAAGATGGAAGAAGCTTGGCTACTGTTGATAATGTGAATTTGTCCCTGAAAATACCTTTTTCTCTCATTGCAATTCCTTGTCCCCTTCTGAACCTTTCTTTCTTCCTTCTGTCTTGACTCCCTCTCCCCAGGATTCTTCTTCACTCCTTCCTTTTCTCTTCTCCAAACGCATTTACCTGCCACATTCCCTTTCTGACACCTTCATCAACATCTTTTCATCCTTTTTATCCTTATTTACTTTACCGTCCTCTTCATCTCTCTCCTTCCTTTGTCATCATTCTTTCCCTTTCTCTTCTCTTCTTCCACATATCTCTTATTCCTTTGTCCACTTTTCCTATACTCTTTCATTTCATCTCTTCTTCCATTCCATTTCATCTTTCACAAATATTTTTTTTAATTTGTCATTTTATTGTTTCTTTCATCCCTTTCTTTTCTCTGTTGTCTTCCTTTGTTCTATTAGTTAACTCCCTCCTTGTTTTTCCTCTTCCTGAACGTCTCCTCTCCTGTTGAAGATAAAGAAGTATCTTCTGATGACGGTTGAAGTGCTCAACTTCTAGCTAAGTCAAACTAACTTACTAGCAATTTTATCAAAAAGAAGAAAGTAAACAAGCAGATTTCCCAATTAAGATTATCACTCCAAACTTAACAGTCTCAGAAGGAGTTAGTAGGAGCCAGTGAGGCAGTTCTGATTTGGGAGTGAAAACAAGTTACAACTCAAAATGGGATCTGATTGTAAAATGTGTAACAGTCGCCCACTTCTTTGTTTTGCCACTTCTTGGTTCAATTTAGGATTGACTAACAATATTGACTGCAAGTTTTTTTAATATGTTATGAAGTTCATCATTACATAGGATATATTGTACATTGTACCTCCTTGTATATACTTGTTATAACCCCATGAATAATCAGCTATTATAGCAGGTTAATGAGAAAGTGAGCTACATCCTACAATAAAAAGTAAGAACTATGGTATTTTTAATATATTGACCAAGACAGATTTGGTTCATAATTTTTCTTCTTTGACTTTACTTTTCACTCCCAAATAAGAAGCTCAGGTATGTTAGAGGAATCTACCTTTTTCAAACCAGTCTGAGCTCTTGTTTACCTTTAGATGAAAATGTAGGCTCTCTCTCTCTCTTCTCTTTTCTTAGTTCTCTTCCTCCAGTCCTCCTGTTTCTCCTCCCTTCTCCCTCTTCTTCTCATTGTCACTGTATTCCCCCTCATGTTCCTGTTGGATTTCTACATGCTGATGTTAAATAGTATTTGCTGTTATTTTAAATGACTTGTGCATAATGTGCGATGAAGGTGATGATGCTGACTCCTCTGTCTGCACTGAGAGGGTGCCAGAGGCCTTTACAACACATGTAAATACTCCAAATAAAAGCTTGGAACTTGTGACCGTCGTCTGAAGCCTTTTTGATCACTGACCAAAAATGGAAATATTTTCATTAACTATTATGAATCGAACAGTCTCTTATTTTTGCTCTTTTTTTTTTATACATTTTGTCTCACCTTCTTTATTTTTCCTCATAGCAACAGGAATGCATTTTTGTTTGACAGAGCTCACAGTTAATTACAAATACAATACATACCTTACTGTTTCATGGACATTAGTTGGTTTTAACAAGCTCTGAAAAGTTTACAGTTGTGCTCTCTATGGGTGGAAAATTAGAAATGCATTATGTCTAACTATGTTCAATATGCTGTAGCTCCAAATTGTTTTTTCAATAACACCAAACCCTTCATTAGGTGAATTTCAACAAATGTAATTTCAAATGGTGGTTGAAGTTTTTTGTGAATTTTATGGGTCTACAATTTTGGAATCACAATTCAATTAAAACATTAGAAATACATTGAACCCAGGTCTCTCACACCAAAGCCATGTGTCTTATCACTTATCCATCAGAGCACACTCCATGAGAGGTGTCTCTTCCTCTGTGGTGTTGAACGGTGGACGACATGGTCTTCCCCATGCTCATTCATACGTTTCTATGTCTCCCTTGACTGTCCTCTGTGAGTGTGCAATCTCCCTTTCTCCCAACTGGACAGTGCGGAGATGGTACCGTCGTAGTGTGTGACCTCGTCCGCACCTGTACAGCTACAGGGCCCCCCATCCTATTCCCGGCCTAGTGAACGCGCCATACATAACGTTTCAGTATGTAAGGCACAGCACTGAAAACATAGTTATGGATCTTATATTTCTGTCAAGAGATCCTCAAAAATATTACACACTGGACTTTTAAAATGCATTACATCAGAGAAACAGCAATGGCTAATCAAACAAAATGTGGTAAGAGGGAGATGGTGTTTTCCATGAACTCGTGAACTTGTTAGGTGTGGTGATAAGGCCTACAAGGAAAGAATTATAAAAAATTGAAATAAATCTTTTTTGCGTAAATATATTTCTTAGACACATTTTTTCAACAAAATTGTTAACATATTTAGAACAGACTTTTATCTCAGAGTATCTACAAGCATAGGTTTGTAGCTTTGGGTATGGATGGTAGGGACATTACTTACTAATGTCAAACTGAATTGATCTTAAATGGTGGGCTGTTATGAAGTGTGACAAAGAGGGAAATGGTAGATACCTGACCTGATCATCTGCTATGGATTGCTGGCTAACTGTACCGCTGGCAATAATAGATTTTGAGCAGTGATGAAAGAACATCGGTTTCAAGTGGTTATTCTTATGGTTTAAGCATTTTAAACATTGAATAATTAATAATCCTCTTTGATTGTTTCACCTAATATTTGATTTGGACATCAGGTCCTTTTTTATTCAAAACCAAAGTCTGAGTAACAGCTTCTCTTTAATCAATCCATCGTCTTTGAAAATAGTAACATGTAGGATTGTATGAAGGAGGAGCGAGACAGGACATATTAACCCACGTAATACAGAGTTTGGGAAGTCTGCTCCCGGGACCAGCTTGGATACACATGTATTTCATGTATTTATTTATTTGCTTGAAATTATCACTAAACTTTAGTTAATTTGGAATCTGCGTCTCATTGAAAAGAATACCATTTATATTGAAAGGACAACAGTTCATCTTAGTCTAAGGCTGTTTCTCAATACCGAGTTCGCCAAATTCGGACTTCTGTACTTTAAAGTTCGTACTTGGCAAGTTCGGCTCGGGAGTAAAAACTCCCAGGAACGGGAGCACGCAGTCCGTCATTCAGCAATTGGAACAGCAGCGGACTTGATGACGGACCCGTTAGCGGGCGGAACCTCACATCTCCGAAAACGTTGTAGCAATTTTTAAAATCAGCTCTGTCTTGAGAAATCAACCACATATTTGGAGTTTAAACAACTATATTCCCTCATAAAAAAACTCTTAAAACTACTATATGTGACACAAGAACAGCAGTATTATAAGTTATAGTTGGGAGTTTTCTTGTCTGACATTTCCGCTTTTTGGCAGAGAAATGCATTCTGGGATATCTGGCTATCCAAAGTCCACACAAGTCACCACCAATGCAGGCTAGGCAAAACGGGCGGAGCGAGAACACATCCGGGTATTTGACTGTACTTGGCTAGATGCAGACTTTTGAATTGGAACAGTACTTTGGCTGCGACTGATGGAGTTTCACAAGTCCACAAGAACACAAGTACAGACAAGAACGCAGATTGAGAAACATCTTAAGTTACAGTAACATCCAAGAGAATGAAGTGTGAGAGTGAGGGACCGTTAGGCCTCTGGACCGGTCTGAGGGTTTTTATTTCCCACAGTATCAGTACAATAAAATGTAAAATCTCTGTTTAAAATTGGAGAATAATTCATATGCTACAAATCTTGTTTTATGTAAGTTACATTGTATGAATTGAAGGTACAAAATGTATTGCAGTCAAGCTATTCAAGTGTGTACAGAATATGTGTGTGTGTGCATGTATATTGAAGAAAAAAAAGAGCAAACAGAAATGTCTTTACCAAAGTTCAAAGCAAATGTATGCCCTTGACTGCAAGTTATCATTTCTGGGGCTATGTTCTATACAATCGCCATTTGTATATGTGACAATAGTGTTATCCAAGATTTTTCTCCCACAGTAATGCTTTTGAACTTCAGAACATCTGTTGCTCGCCCAGCCTCTTCACAGCCAGTGTGTGATTCATTCCACCTTCCATGACAGCTCGCTTCAGATAACCGAAATATGACAAAGATGTCACAGTCATGGTCTGACTACTGCAAGCTGTGTTGTACATTTAGTTCACTTGCATGCACTTGGTGCACTTTCATGCACCAGAAACCACTTGGTATGATGGATCAAAAGGGACATATCTGATCTTGTGAGGGCTTGAAATGTGACGGTACATCTTGAAATAATGTACTTTTAGGTGCAACAATTAGCTCCTCATGTATCCCTGTTTCTGAACATGCAGCTTATACACATGGTGGATGTTCTTTTAATCACAGTCCAGCAGGGACAATTTGTTCGGTATGGTTTGTTGAATCTGGAAAATTGTGTTTGGAAATAAGCCACAATAACTGAGCATAGATATTGCTTGAAGAACTCATCAACTAATTCTGCATAATCACCAAGGATTACCCTCTGGGGTAACAAGCAATACTGTGTGATATAACAGGATGTGTGATATATACAGGTAGTCGCTGGCAATTAGTGTTCTGACGGTCTCCTGAAATTCTTCTTAACATATCAGTTGTTCAGATGTTCCCCTTTTTGCTGATTTTGCTTAATATTAGAATGATGTCATAACTTTAAACACCCTCATGTATTGTGAGAGGGAAGTACTTTAAAAGCTTATTTGTAGTCCTCCATCGACATATTGGCTTTCCGAGAGTTTTTCAAGCTGGAGGTAGGATCTCAACTTGTAACTTCGACACCTGTACGCAGTTAACAACTGAGTGTTAGTTCTTCTGACACAATTCTCAGAGAGCTTTTTAAAATCCTTCATCTGTCTTTCATCAGTCTTTTCCTTTTTCTCCGGCTGGTAGCTTTCCTGTTAAACCAAAACTGGGCTTCTAAGTCATGATCTGTAACAATTTGTTTATCTGTGCATCAGTGTGTAATGCTTCATCCAACATTGTTAATCCACCAGTTCAGTCAATGCTACATCTGGAGAAAGAAAATGAAAACAGTTCATCGGAGAATCAGCCACATTGCTGCTACCAACGATGTGGCTGTCAACGCAGTTTTACTTCAAGAGGTATCTAACCATGCATGCCTTTAGTAGTTTTTTTGTTGTATCAAAACCAGGCTCATGATTGGATGAAGACCACCCATGAGTTGTATCTTAAAATAAGTTAAACAAGTTCTCCCTGAAGACCCTCATGTTTCTGCAGGGCAATTCTTAGCAAGAATATCCAAAGGGTTGTCACACCAGATTATGTCCAAATAATTGTAAGCAGGTTTTTTGAGAATATTACACCAGAAAAAATTTTTTAAATGTCACTGGAGCTGCTCGCAGCTGAAGATAATTAAACAAATTGGTTTTATACAGTAATATATTAACATCTCACTTGAGAATGTTTTAAGCACATCCAGAATCTTGAATTTTAGTAGGCATTCGCAGATTTTTCCTATAAAGTCAGTGACATAGAAAAACACTAACTAGACAGAAGTCTGTGAAGATTCTCAGTCATCCAGGTCATGTTTATCCAAGGTGGGTTACAATCAAGGGCAACTGCAGTTGGTTGAAGATACGTACCTGAAGACGATTTGCCTCTCATCCAAGAGGCTTCTTCAGTTCTGGAGAAAATCCATTTTTAGTTTTCCTCTTGGATGAGAGGTGAAACATTCCATTGAATTTTTTAGGAATAGCTAAAAGCCAAGAAAAAATTTAAATGTAAAAAAACAAATAAATGTTATTTCACACAGGAAACGAACGCTGGTCTCCTAGGTAAAAAGGCAGCTAACTTCTCAAATTTACCTGAAGGTGCCAAAACCTGCCTGCCAGTAACAATTAACATCAAGGATGCTACTCACTTGGATTGGACATGGATTAATTAAACTATGCATCTGTTGAGCCTCACAGTCTGGTAGAATAAAGACGGCCTTCTGATATCCTACAAGCCTGACCCCGGCCTACAAGACTGCCCATGCGGCCTGATTACACAAAGGAGGTTAGAGAACAATGGAAAGTCCAAATGGCCGTCACGTCACACCTACCTGCGAACTCTAACTTTTAAAACCAAACCAAAGGTTTGTATTGGCTAAAGCTTTCAGGGGGCGGAGCAATCCCAGGAAGTACAGCCATTTTGTCAACGGAGGTATAAAACACACCTCCGAACCCTCATTGCCATTCCCAGTTCTCCAGAGGACTGTAAGGAGGTAAGCAAACTTTGCCTTTTCTTCTTTCCTTTTTACTTCTATTATTTTTCTTGTTACCAACACAATTTTGGATCCCTAAGGAAACCGTTACGCTTCGTGCCTGCAGAAGAAGACTGATAAACTCTGTGCTTAACTGAGAGAAGATCACCTCCGTATTATACCTTCTCAACCAACGTCGACTTCACTGATTACTGTTGCTGCCGCCAAAGAATCAGCTGTCAACCCGCATCGTCAGAACCGAGCCGAGAGAAACTTCGCCGGATTTCCCAAAAGGACTGACACATCTATTCGCTATCAAAGCGACACATAAGAGGCTTTACTATGTCTGGGCAGCAGATAGTTCTATAACTGTGTTATTGTAACTTACTTATACAAGCTTCATGTGGTGAATTTCTGTTAAGAAACTCCAGGGGATGTTGAAAGACCGCCACGTCTTGTTTAATTGCTGTGTGTTTTCCGTGCTATGCACGTTGTTTGTGTCCGGTATCATCTGCTGGGCCGTGACTGCTTTGTTCCTCTTATTGTGTGAAAACGTATCAGTATTTTTATCAAGCCAGGGAATACGGTTGCTGAAAGCAAGTTCACTACCGTCCCTCTCATTGATAAAGTTGTAGCTGAGTGTTTTCAACAGTAATTACGATTTTTGGTGTTTGCTTCTGTTGTCTGAGAACAGATACAATTGCACATTCTAATCCAAAGCCAGCAACCGCTGCTGAATGAATCATTCATTGCTGGTGGCTGTAAGATGGTTTGTGGTATATTGTATGTATATAGCTTTGCTCTGTGCCTTTCTCTCCTCCTCCTGCTTACTAACCCCACATGCACACACCATGTGATCTCTGAAGCTAACCAGACCTGTGACCCACAGCAGGCTAGCATCAGAGTGCGTCCCCATTTTTTTTTAGTTCAGGGGAGTGATTTTCCGCCATCTTGATCTTGAAATCACATGGTTTAAACCGCCATCTTGATTCCAAAATCAGCTGGCCTCTAGCACAACTGGATCTGGCACCACTGACTTTATTTAATTTTTGCTTAGAATAGTTAATTGTGATTTACTTGCTAAAGTTGTTGATCATTGATCTATGCTTGAGTTAAATAAATCCTATTATAATTTTAAGTCGTTGCCTGTGATTATTTGTGTATAATGTTGTAATAGTTGGTTGCCACGGCCAGTGTACAGATTCACCCTTCTCTTCATCTGTAGGTGGACAAACCCCATTTCAGACTGATCATACTTGGCTCATATTTGGTTATTGGTCCCTGATTCCAGGGTGGAGCCCCGTATTTATTAATTAAAATTAATAATTTTGAATATTAATAATTTTATAAATATTTCTAGAATATCTTTGATATTCAGCTAATAAACAAACCTGACCTTATAGTGACAAAACCCCCAACACATCACATACTTAATGTTAAAGTTAAAAGTTGCATTATTTTTGCTCTGATGGTACATCAGTGTTGAAATACTAATAAAATACTAAATACTAAAACATTAATGGAATAACTCCTGTCTCACAGGATCACTACATCATTGTTTCTTGCTGCTGTGTCAGGATATAGTGACAGTTTTAGCAAATATGATAATGATATAACTTTTTCTATCTTGAACCAGGGATGTTTTGTACGAAATTTGGTAAATGAGCGTGGCTAATATGGACAGACTAGACCCACAGAATCCACAAATTAATTTTTTGTATATCTGAGACATATGGCGCTTTTCCATCTTTTGTTCCTAGAAAAATGTTCAATTCAACCAAGAAGACTTTCAGAAATACGAAGTAATAAGCTGAATTGTACATTAAACATTTTACCTGCTATTTTGGGTCATTCTGCTCTCCTCTTTCTGTTCCTGTGAGGTTTTTATCACTAGAAACTGTTTTCTCTCACTACTAGCAGCAAGCACTGAGGTAAAAAAAAATCCTGTATACAGGTCCCTGCTCACCAGAGGAAAACCCACTGTGAAGCAGGTGAGGATCTGGCCTGTGGGATCTGTGTCAGCATTACAGGACATGTTCAAGAAAGCTGCAAATTAAAACCAACACATCAATGTAGAGGAGTATGCTGAATCTGTGTCTGCATACAACAAGAACCTGAACCGGGGTAACATATGGTTAGAAAATCCAGCATACCGGGACTGGTGCTCAAAAACTGTGCTGACCAGCTGGCTCACGTCCTCACAGACATATTTAACACCTCGCTGACCCATGCTGTCGTCCCCTACTGTTTCAAGACTGCCACCATCAAACCAGTGCCCAAAAAACCCACAATTTCATCACTTAACGATTTCCGCGCCGTAGCACTCACTCCCATTATGATGAAGTGCTTCGAGAGGCTGGTGAAGGACCACATCATCTCCAAACTCCCCCCCCTCTTTTGATCCACTCCAGTTTGCTTACCGCTCCACAGGGCACGCTGTCTCCTCCACACTCCACCTGAGCCTCGAACACCCGGAGAAGAACAATACCCACATGCGAATGCTATTTCTAGACTTCAGCTCAGCATTCAACACAATCATCCCTCTTATCAGAGACAACAATGAACTGGCCTATAGAGAGGAGGTGATTACCTGTGGTGGTTTTGGGGTGGAAGTCTACAGTAATCATAGCAATATCTTCCTTGCGACGATATGGTGCTGATGTGAAAGGCGGAACAAATGTGTCTCAACTAGTCGGATCCTTTAGGATGTTACACAGCCACTGTCCGGTGTCGCGGCAAGGCAGATATCCCTGATAGAAAGTGTTCTCCCTGCTGCAGCAGCGCACGTGCATACAACGGTGAAGGCGGACTTGCGACTTCACAAAAGTAAATGAAAAATTCATCTATTGTTTTAGTATTGTTTTATCAACGAGGTTTTTGCAAGCTAGCACATGGATTATAAGAACGCCTTTATAGGCTAACGTTAACGTTACGTGTTATTGAACTTCATATTATTCATTGCCAGAGGTGTGGACTCAAGTCACATGACTTTTCTCACCGCTGGTTTCTGTCACTGCATCTCCCAACAAAACAACACGGTTTTATTTAAGCGTTCTGTAACGTAACTTCGTCAGCTCGTGTGGTTCACCTGTCACCTGCTCTGCTCCCCTCTGTGGACACACACACACACACACACACACACACACACACACACACACACACACACACAGCCCCCTCAGTGACCCATTCGTTACCCAAAGGTGTCAACTTGGGGGAAACTGTGTTGCTGCCATCCTCTGCTTGCTGCTTAAAGTTAATAATTAACTTATATATTGGATTATTGTTTCATGGGATTTTGGAGTAGGCTAATGCATATATAGTAGCCTAGTTTTTAAAAATAAAGTATTACATTTCAATAGTTTAATGTTTCCTACGGCAATGAGTAATCCTGTTAAATAATTGTGATCTCAATATTGACCAAAATAATTTGCAGCCCTACATGAACATTTAATTTAATTCATGAAATTTGTTGTGTGAAACTGCACCTCTACCTTCTTTCTGTACAGGCTAATGCTTCATTCAATACATTGTTTTATTTTTTAACTTGAAAAAACTTTTTAATGGTTTTAAATTTGGTGAAGAGAGCATTATGACTTGTTTAGGACTCGAATCTCAAATTTTAAGACTTGGACTTGCTTGTCCTTGACTTGAGACTTGACTCGGACTTGCCACTCATGATCGGTCTGGACTTGGGACTCAAGTGCTAAGACTTGACTCGGACTTGTAAAACAATGACTTGGTCCCACCTCTGTTCATTGCACTGAATTGAGAATGTCTAAATAAAATGAGCATATAGTTTCCCCCGTAAAGCAAATATTTATTTTGTGATAGTCTGACGATGTTATAACTAACCACGTAGTTGATCACTTAGTCATCCATGTTACTGTTTGGAAGCTAGATCTATAGTCACATTTTTCAAGTAAGCTGCTCCAACAAATATCTACGCCATCAATACTGTAAAATCAACATCACTGTAATCAGTTTAAAGCATTGCTCACCTCAACATTACATCTACTTGACTCAATTTTTACATTAAACTGAATGCAACATTGTAGACAATATTTTGTCCTTGTACCCCATTTTTCCATTGCATGGATAGCCTTTGGATATTGCTGGAAATTGTTCTGAGTCACCCTCCTTAAAGGGTAAATTCTTATCAAAGCAATTTATTAATGTATTGCATTTAAACAGCACTTTTCCTACACAAAAAGCAATAACAGAAGCCTACTGGTTCCACCAGGCTAGACATGCAGTCTACCGAAATATGTATCCCCGTCCATAATGCACAGACTACCATCAAGTATTTAATTTTGTGTATACTTCACATTAGGACTTATAACAGGGGTGAATATGGAGCCGTTTGTTGTTTCCTAGCAAAGGTTACAGTGGGATACAAAATACAAACTGGCATCCAAAGAATGTCTAGTACACTAGAGCTTATACTGTTCATTAAGCCTTACAAAGAAGTGTTGCATCAAAGAATGTACTGTAACTTGAGCTAAAGTTGACAGGAATGTTTTTGAATAATATAATTTAATAAAATTATAACTTACTAAAAAGATCCTGTTACTGAAACATACTAAAACATTACATTATATACTAACATTGTGAAAGCTTGAACATTGCCTTTGTCTCTTTTGTCCTGCAATGAATGTGCCCCTCTAACAAAACTACTGGCCCCCCTTTATAAAATTGGTCTAGAACCGTCACTGGGTGTTACACGAACAATCTAATCCTGAATGTCAAAACAAAACAGACTGTTGTTGACTTCAGGAAAAATTTGCCAAGTCACACCTCCCTCCTCCTCATCAGCAGCATCAAATTCCTGG
This sequence comes from Micropterus dolomieu, assembly GCF_021292245.1. NCBI lineage: Eukaryota > Metazoa > Chordata > Actinopteri > Centrarchiformes > Centrarchidae > Micropterus > Micropterus dolomieu. Next base: position 6,996,865 of record NC_060167.1, on the reverse strand, counting down.
GGGTGCAGATCACAGACACCTTGACTTGGTCCCTCCACGCCTCTGCTCTTGTGAAGAGAGCACAGCAGCGTCTGCACTTTCTGTGTTGGATGAGAAGAGCAAAACTTTCCCCTCCCATCCTCACCACTTTCTACAGAGGGACACTAGAGAGCATACTGACCAGCTGCATCTCTGTCTGGTTTGGGGACTGCAATGCCCCATACTGGAAATGTGTAGAGAGAGTGGTAAGGACAGCGGAGAGAATCATCAGAAAGGCACTTCCTTCCATCCATGACACTGCTCGCAGATGCTGCCTGACCACGGCTCAGACCTTCTCACCCCCACCATGGACTGTTCTCCCTGCTGCCCTCTGGCAAGAGGCTCAGCAGCATCAAAAGCAGAACAACCAGATTCCACAACATCTTCATCCCCCATGTCATAAGACCGCTCATGTCGCGGTGGCAGCCCGGCTGTCGGTGAGTGGCCTGTTTCTCCTTTCCCTCACATTCTGGTTTCTCCTGTGCCCTCTCTCTCTCTCTGTGTGTGTGTTCTCTCCCTCCCTGCTCCGGAGCCCGGCTGGCTACCCACACCTGCACCTCGTTTACCTCCATCCCCAGCCGCCGCACCTGCCAGCCATCAGCCTCATCACAGCCAGTATATCTACCCCGGCTTTCCACTCCATCCTTGCTCGATTGTCGCAGCTCTTGACCTGGTGTTGCCGCTTCATTCTGGCTTTTTTTCTAAAATTCCTTTTGCTTCACGTCCTCTTTGCCTACTAACCCTGTTTTCCCCGCCAGGTTCACTCACCTCTGCCTCCCAGCTCGGCCAGCCGGGCTCGCTTGCCTGCCTCCTCCTCTGGCCGCCTCCACGACGCCCTCCGGCTTCTCCTCTCGCACCCCGCCTGGACCCCAGTCTCCGCGCCCTCTCCTATCCGTTTGCCAGCCTCCCTCAAGCCTCCAGCCTAGGTGCCCTCCTTTCCTCCAGCTTCTCGGTTCCCCGTGTCCTCGTCTGCCTCTCCCCCTCCTTCCACCCGCCCTCGCCTCGAACCTCATTTTCTACTCTCAGCGTTGCGTTTGGCGTCCGTTCTGTCTCCCACCGTTACAGCTCAACTCCCAATAATTGCCCCCCTCCCATACATACGACAATAGTCACTTTACATGGACACTGAAGTCTATTGCATTGAGTAAGTGTTACTATCTGCACTATCATATTGTCTGTGTCACTACATCCCGCTGCTACATATAATTTTTCTGTTTGCTGCTACATTTCCAAAACAAGTCACAATTTCTTTTTTTTATTCTGCTTCTGTTTCCTTCTATATTTTTAGTCTATTTTATATTGCATATACTTATATTTATGTTTTTCTTTTACTTGTCTTAGTTTTTTTATTCGGAGCCTTGCAACGAAATCTGGCTCAAATGTACATTGTGAATGTGCAGTTGAATGACAAAGTCTGTATAAGTCCAAAAAAGGTCTTGAAAAAGAATCAATTCTGTCAGTTTAATGTATCATTTGTTATTACTTGATGTAGTGTTATGGCTCTTGTGAAACCAGCTTTGACACTGGAAATTTTATGGTTCAAATCATTGAGGCAAAATGTCACGGGGGTGTAAGCTAACTGACCCTCTGCTCTGGTGGCACCAGGTATCTTCAATATTGAACCTTTTCACAATATTCTAATTTTCTGAGATACTGAATTTGGGATTTTCATTAGTTGTCAGTTATAATCATCAAAATTAAAAGGAATGGACACTTGAAATATATCAGTCTGTGTGGAATGAATGTATACATTATACAAGTTTCACTTTTTGAATTTGGAATTACTGAAATAAACCAACTTTTTGATGATATTCTAATTATATGACCAGCACCTGTATAGTGATAACTGTTCAGCATTGTACTGCCCTTTCTCCACCTACTGGTAGCTGTATTTTTAGGCCACTGGGAATTTGAATATTGACCCTTTGGGGTGCTTGTCAGTGTGGAGTGCTGAAGCAACAGAGCAGGAGCTCTTTTTTATTTCACACAGAGCTCAGAAAACATGTACTTTAAAGAGGTGGTATTATGCTCATTTTCAGGTTCAAAATCTTATTTAGGGTTTGTACCAGAACAGGTTTACATGGTTTAATTTTCAAAAAACACAATATTTTTCTCATACTGCCCAGTCTTTCCCAGGTAAGGACTACTATCCAATCAGAAGCAAAGAAGGGCGGGTCGTAAGAAACAAGGTAGTGTGATCCAAATCAAAGCCGCTTCAGACTGTGACCGTAACCTAAGTCCACAACATCATTGTTCCACATCTTACCAAATACCACTACAAAAATCACCATATTTCAACTCAATTTTACATAAAAATTGGCCAAACAGTAGCTTTCACATCAGGTGTAACATTAGCATTATAGCTATAACTTTAGCTGTGTTAGCCAACGTGTACAACAACTCCGCACTTGAACAGTCTGTGAAGTTACATTGCCGTGTTATTAGGGCCCTATTGAATTTGTAAAGATTATTAGGGCCCTATTTCGTATTTTATGGGTTTCGCGCATGGGCGTGGCAAAATGACTCGCTAGCGCCACCTAGAAAATTGGAAAAAATTTGCCCCTCGTTCACGTTCAACCTACATGCACGAAATTTTCTGGGGACATGTATCATATCAAGACACACAAAAAAGCCTCAAGAACCCATACCCTAAACTCAACAGGAAGTCGGCCATTTTGAATTTTACGGCCATTTTTGGATGATTTACACACTTCGTACTTTAACGAACTCCTCCTAGGGATTTAGTCGGATCGACGTCAAATTTCTGCTGTGCCTTCTAAAGGCAGTGACGATGAAAAGTTGTGCTATTTGCGAGTCTTTGTCAATGGGCGTGTCTGTGGCGTCGATGATTCGCCGTGAAACAGGAAATTGTTGTAACTTCAGTGTACATGCTCACATCTGGACCAAAGTGTACATGTAGGATGAGAATCCCGCCCTGAACACATGTACATGCTGACATTCACCCACAGTCATAGCGCCACCTGCTGGCAACAGGAAGTGACTTAACAAAGCAGCCCCCGCCGCACGTTTCACCTACTTGCTCGAATTTTCTGCGGTACGTGTATCTTGTCCAGACGCACAAAAAAGTCTCTTGGAGCCATAGCCTAAACCCAACAGGAAGTCGGTCCATTTTGAATTTTAATATTTTTTGGATGATTTACACACTTCGTACTTTAACGAACTCCTCCTAGGGATTTAGTCCGACCGACTTCAAATTTCTGCTGTGCCTTCTAAAGGCGTTGAAGATGAAAAGTTGTGAAAAGTGCTGATGATGCTGCCTTGCCGTCTGCCATCTGAACAAAACTTTACGTGATTGATAACTGTCCCACCCCGAAGACATCTACACGCCAATACCGATTTATATTCATAGCGGCAAGTGCTATGTAGCTCCACATAGGGGACACAGGAAGTGACATATAGCACCTTCATGCGGCGTCGAAACCGCGTAGCAAATTCACAGCCGCACCGGCAGAGCTCCAGAATGTGCAACTCTGCCGGCTCACACCCGGACGCGCTACAAGTGCGAGGGCCCGCCCAACGCTGCTTGCAGCTTTAATTTTAAATATATTTCGCAACCAATAAAGCATACTTACAGGTTGTGATTGTGAATTTCTTGGCTCAAACAGAGTCAGAGTTGCATCGTCTTTTAGGACCACGCCACACACAACTGCCGCAACGTAATGTTCAATATGACACACACACACAAACCAGTGATCCACACAGCTTTCTCTTTTTTAAGTTAAAATGTTTCAACATTACTGAGAATGTAATGACAGATAAGCCGTATAAAAACCTTCCAGCTGTGTTTTCCTCTGCCGTTGTTGCTGCAGCGGTCTGTGAGTGGGCAGCTGGCCGGCCTCACAAGCTCCTCCCGCAGGTTGGCACAGGCTTCCCCCGCAGCCACTTGTGGAGCTCCTCAAAGCCAAAACTATTCAAGCACATTTTTGTTCGGCCATCACTTCTCGGAAAACTAAATATTTGAAATCTACACAGCTGATTTCTCACCTCAAAACTTCTCAGAAGTGGATTTAGTGATGAAATTCCATACGAAAACTGTAAAATATAAAACTTACTGTTGCTGGCCTCTTTCTGGTGCATGCAATGATGATGCAGTGAATAGTGAATAATCTCTGACTAATCAGCAGTCTGTTATGTTTTCACGTCACATTTTAGTATCCCTCAGCTCACTTAGAACCTCGATGGAGGTGAGGTGATACGAAAAAAAAAAGTTTTCACATCAAACTGGAGGGGTAATAAATAATAACTAATCTAATAAATTCTAAATTTAAGTAAACTAATCTTTAGAAAAAATGAAGTAAAAAGTGTAGCTTGAAGTGTAGTCTAAACCAATTTTAAAATAAACACTCAACACACCATAACAAATGAACAGCTGTAATGCCTCCTCTTCTCTTTCATTCCCTCTTACAGAGCTACCACTCCTACTTTCTCTTGTTCAGTGAGAAATGTGAGCTCTAGTTTGTCCTGCCAGCTAGCAGCGGAGATCTATGAGATATTCTGGTTTTTAACTGGCCGTGGGAGGAATGTACATGTAAAAATCTGTACATTCTTGGTTAAAAGCCATGTGAAATCTCTTTTCCCTTTTGTCTCCTCAATTCGTGTGTGTTTCCAAAATGTCTCTGGTGAATCTCGTGGACTCGACTCGCAAGCATCGGAATTCACAGATTTGATTGGCTCAGCAGCGTCACATGAGACGATTGGAGCACATGCGATTGGTCTGTGAGTTTCCTGGTCCGCTAAATCAGTACAGTAAATGCTAGAAAAGCTAAGCGGGTTAAAATAGAAACGCTCCTTCACGAGGTAGTAAGTCTCAATAATAAATTGGCTGTAGGTCGGCGGTCCGGAGAGGACAGCGGTCCGCCTATTAGTGACCTCTGACATAAAGCATTACAGCAAACAAGCTTCTGGTGCTTTTATTTTGCAGACAAAACCACAAAGAGGAAGTGATTATGTGAGTAACTGTTGCTCTAATGAATGAGATCTATTTCAGCATTGCTATCAATGTATTTATTTATTTTAATTTTTGCCGCCATCAAAGCATCATAATCTGGCCAGATATTATTGCTGGCGGGCAGTCCATAATCACAGAGAGAAGTAAACCTTTTGACAAGTTTCCCTTGTCAATGTTTGTATAAACTTAATCTATTATGTGGTTTATAATGGACTGTGATGCAGAAACAGTGACAATGTGACACACTCTTGGCTTACATTTTCCATGTTATCCGTCAGTGGCCAAGTCACAACAATATATGGAAACCTCATTTCTTGACTGGCTACTCACTGCTGTCTCAGAAGATACCTTTTGTGCCGTGCCAGCCACCTCTTTGAAAGGGTAGGGGGCAGTGGTAGACTGGATAATTGATTGCTATTTGTAACCTCACAGCTAGATGCCACTAAATCTTACATAATGAACATGTAAATCAAGAGATATCTGGCTCGTGATGAATGGAAAAATGTGGTCTTGTAAAACATCAGAAAAAATAAACAGCAGTAGTATGAAAGGGGACTGTCTTTGCTTTATTGTTGTTGTTATTGTTGTATTAGACATTACATTGTTAGTGTACAGTAAAGCTTTTTATTTGCTTTTATTTTATATAATTCTTATTCATGCACTAATATACCTTGGCAAAACCTAGTTTTCAATAAACCCGATTCTGAGCTTTTTGTTTTGGGAGATAAAGCCTGGCTGTAATATTACAGCAACGCAGGCAGCCTCTGTGCTGGGGGTTATTGCGCAATACCAGCAAGAATGATCGTCTTAAGGCCTTTTCACACGGGAAGCGACACTCCGCCTGCGTAGTTGCCTGGCCCCGCGGGGTTGCTCTGCGCTTCTCATGTGAACAGACACCGAGGCAAGCGCGAGTAAACGGAAGGCGGTCAATAGATGGTAACCACGGCAACAGCTTCTGTGCGCTACTGTATTCCTTCATAGCCTAGCTTAAAGTAAAACTATAGGCTAAGTAACGTAAGTTGATAGGCTATTTTATATATATTATTCATATTCACATGGCTGATAAATCTAGTCATGCAAACGCCCTCCGGTTAATGTCCCGGTAACTGTCCAGTGAACACATATTTCAGGGAATTCACAGACGGTGAGGATCAGTCTGTCATCATTTTGTGCTGCACGACCGCGACAGTTTCACGGGAACACGTCCGCTTGTCGCTACGCCTGTTGCAATGCCCACACCTCCCATCCAACACACTTGCATCTCATTGAAAATTAATTACGAGGCGCAGTTTTCTATGTCACAGCAACACAAAGGAGGCTAACCTTACCTCACGGCCGATGTGCACAGCTGTAGGGTTAACCTGTCAACATGCATAAAGTCGCTGACTTAGGCACAAAAATTTCTGATGGTTATGGTTAGGGTAGGGGGCATTGGCGGGACTGTCGCAAAACTGTACCAGTTTAGGTCACTTTATTGAAATTTAAATAAATAAAAAGAGAATCCACAAAATGGCAGATGGTCAGGTGATTTTGCGTGATCTGTCAAAGTGAGTATTTCAGCATCCTCCACCCATCCGTTCTGTCTTCCATCTGTGTGCGATAATCCTACTTCCTCTGTCCCACTTATTTCCAAACCAGATGCCTTTAAGCCCACTTCAGGAAGGACCGGAGGAATGTTGCAATACTCTCTTGATCCAATACTGTAAAATCAATCTGAGTCAGTTAAAAATAGTAAATCCTTCTTGGCTGTAATTTTTTTAAATCTGGCAACTGGAAAATAAATCTTGCACACACTGAATGGGGGTTGCGGGGACACTTGACTATGAATGGCCCTTTTAATAACCCTTTTTGTTGGGTAACTTTTTAAAGGAAGAAGGAAGAAAGCTCTCACATTCTCTTTGCGCTGAAAATGTTACATATACTGACAGTGAAGGTTCAACTTGTGGTGTTTTAGAGCATGAAATTAACAGTAAGACAAATTCCTCCATTAATAAAACAAAAATCATAGATTGTGACAACAGCAGATCATCTGTTTGCTTAACAGATTCTCATATAAACTCAGCAAAAATAGAAAGGTCCTCCCACTTTCAACTGCTCAACATGTGTAAATATTTGTATGAACATAAAAAGATTCAACAACTAAGACATAAACCGAATTGAGTTTCACAGACATGTGACTAACATAAATTAAAAACTGTGTCCCAGAACAAAGGGAGGTCAAAATCAAAAGTAACAGTCAATATCTGGTGTGGCCACCAGCTGCATAAAGTACTGCAGTACATCTCCTCCTCATCAACTGCAACAGATTTGCCAGTTCTTGCTGTAAGATGTTATTCCTCTCTTCCACCGAGGCACATGCAAGTTCCCGGACATTTCTGGGGGGAATGGCCCTAGCCCTCAAGGGTACCACATAAGGGAGGAGGATTTCTTCCCTGTAAATCACAGCATTGAGATTGCCTGCAATGAGAACAAGTTCAGTCCAATGATGCTGTGACACACTGCCCCAGATCATGATGGGCCCTCCACCCAGCGTACAGGCCTCAATATAACACTCGTTCCGAATTCCTCGTTCGTCGATAAACACTAGTCCGACCATCAGCCCTGGTGAGACAAATCTGCGTCAGTGAAGAGCACTTTTAGCCAGCCCTGTCTTGTCCAGCAAAGGTGGGTTTGCTGTCCAGCCTCTCTCAGCCCATTGTGGTCAGTCTGAGCACTGATGGAGGGATTGTCTGCTCCTGGTGTAACTCGGGCAGTTGTTGCCATCCTGTGCCTGTCCCGCAGTGGTGATGTTCTGATGTACCAATCCTGTGCAGGTGTTGTTACACATGGTCTGCCACTGCGAGGACTTTCAGCTGTCTTTTCTGTCTCCCTGTAGCACTGTCTTAGGGTGTCTCACAATACGGACATTGCAGTTTATTGCCCTGGCCACATTTGCAGTCCTCATGCCTCCTTGCAGCATGACTAAGGCATGTTCATGCAGATGAGCAGGGACCCTGGGCATCTTTCTTTTGGTGTTTTTCAGAGTCAGTAGAAAGTCTCTTTAGTGTTCTAAGTTTTTATAACTGTGTTTTTAATTGGCTACCGTCCATATGCTGTTAGTGTCTTAACAACCGTTCCACAGTTGCATAATTAATCGATTGTTTTTGGTTCATTGAACAAGCATGAAAAACAATGTTTACAACCTTTACAATAAAATTCTGTTATTTACATTATTTGGATGTTTGCAGATTTTTTACTTTCCCAGGGAACAACAGTGAATAGTAATTATTTTTAAATAATAAGTGATTGTTCCTTCACTTAATTTCCTGCATTCTGGTGAAAATGCTCCAATTTCTGCCTTTTCTGCACTAATTTGTGGTGGAAATGTTTTTTGTTTACGTAAAGGGAAACACAAAATTCATCATGTGACAATTCAAAATATATAAATAGAATATAATGCAGTGAGGCTCACAGGCATCCTTTTAAATACGTTTCTCCTGTAGATCAACTTATTTAATATCATCCCTTCTGAGTCAACACACATGATTTAGTCTCCACTCCTCTTTGTGTCTTTGTTTGGGAAAGTAACCTCTTTTAATGTGATTGTGGCACCTTTTCACCAAAAACAACAACACGTGATCAGGCAGAAACCTCACCACAAATTCACACACATGTTAACTTCAGGACCTCTGATAAAGTTACAGTCCACAAAAAAACTGACAAGTGGACTGAGGCGCAAACTTGTGTTTTAACGTTACATTTATGTATTGACACTCTACATGTCACGTTACCACTTGAACACAAACCGTCTCTGTCTCAAAGTGCGAGGTGGGTCCACTTGATCACTATCACCGCTCTCGCCTGTGTCGCTTCAGGTGCTGGATGCTGGATGCATAGTTGCTTTAAGGGGAAGTCCGACAGTGGAATATTCCTCTTGCAAATGTGTAAACACTGCGATAACAAGGTGTCCATGGAGTATGCCTCAGAGAAATTAACACTTTTAAGAGAATACCAAGAAAGAGAGTGTCTATTTTCCAGAGTTTACACAGTAAATGCCATGTGGGTGAAATTTTATAGATGATACTCTGACTTCCTGTTCCCGTGAAGGCAGCATGCCACAAGAAGCTGACAGAAACACTGAAGAGTTATGATATACACTGTCTCTTCCAGTCGCAGTGGAGTAGACTGCCAAGTTTTAATGTTGCAGATTTTGCAAGTAGTTGAAAGTTTAAACTTGTATTGTTGTGAATCTTTGGTGTAAACTCACCTTAAAACTTTCACCTAAACAAACGTGCCCCAAGAGCACCTCAATGCCCCCTTTTCCAAAATATTGCTTCCAATGCTCCCCGTTGTCCTATGAACGGCCCCTGGGGTGGCGGTACCGCCCCCGTTGAGAACCACAGCACAAGAGAATACAGTATAACGTGTTATAACTATGCACAATAGTGATGTGTGATACCACTTAATTCCTATCTGATCCAATACCAAGTAATACCCAGGCTGGTATTGCCAATACCAATACAGAACTGCCGCTTCATAACATCATCCTATTATTGTGACAGACTTCATCTCAGATGTTTAGCGAAGTTTGCGGTGTTGCTAAAGTATTTCAGTGTCTTTGCACACACATCGCACAGAGCAACGTTACCTTCACAGCTAAAATACAGCCAGACGTGTTTTTAAAGTCAGCCAGAGTCAGTATTCAATCGCGGGAAATGTAAAGGGCTGCAGCGGCTCACTTCAAAGAAGCTCAGTCACAGAGCTGTAGTGCAAGCATGACCTATCAACCGAGTATAATTAGACCATCCTGGTGACAGTAAGATACTTATAATAAAACACACACTCACTCCAAATGACTGAGTTTAGATATTGATCCTTTTATATGAGTATCGTGCTTATAGCAGGAACCGTTGGTATCAGAAATAGATACTTTAGGATCGATCCGCACATCAATGTGGGAAAGACTAAGAAGATGGTTTTGGACTTTAGGAAGAGAGGTCATACCCCACCTCCTCCCCTCTTCACTGATGGAGTAACTGTGGAGATGGTGTCCACCTTAAATATGTGGACCTGTACATCTCCAATGACCTCACATGGGCTACCAACACAGCCGGCATTATTAAGAAGGCCCACCAATGCCTGTACTTTTTGAGGAGGCTGAAGCGGGCCGGTCTCAATCCTGCTATCCTGACCTGTTTTTACCGATGTGTGGTGGAGAGCACACTGACATCCTCCATTACTGTCTGGTATGGAAACTGCTCTGCGGCTGACAGGAAGGTTCTGCAACGAGTAGTTAAATCTGCTAAGAAAATAACAACAAACAACTGCCTCCCTTCCCTAGATGACATCTATGTCAGCAGGTGCAGAAGCAGGGCATCAGGTATCATGAAGGACTCCACCCATCCGGCGCATAAACTGTTTGCCACTCTCCCCTCTGGCAGAAGGTTGCGCAGCCTTAAAGCAAGAACAACAAGGCTAACGTGCAACTTCTTTCCAGAGGCTGTAAGACTTTTGAACTCCTTGGCTTAGAGCTCCTCCTGCCCTTGCATGATTATTGCTGCTACTGCACAAGGCACTTTAATGACGTCATATGGTCTTAACTTTGGTTCAACTATGGTTTTAATATTGTTTGGTTAAGATTACTTAATGTTTTACATAGGGTCTATCTTAAAATTGTTATTTATTCTGTACGCTGCTGGACCTGGGAAACGAATTTCGTTCCTTCATGTTTTACATGTTTAATGACAAAGAACTGAACTAATGCACAAGCAAAAACAGAAACTTCAGGACAGGCCTTAACCAAGCAGCCAGAAGACAATGTGGATTAGGAACCATCGTAAAGAAGACTTTTCAGAAAACAAAGGATACATCCGTAGATTTTTATTGTTTTCACTTACATGTTATTATGGTTGTTGAGCTCCCAGTTGTTTCTGGGAACTCAGTTTATATGAATAATATTATCTTCATTTATGGCAAACAGTAATACTTGATTTTATGTAATGATTTTATGTGATCCTGTTCCACATTATATATATATATATATATATATATATATATATTTTTATATATATATTTTGATTCTGCCCCCCTCATTTTAAGGTGTTTTAAAATTACTCAAATTATTTAAAGCTGCAGTATGGAAATTCTCCAAAAACACAAAAGCAGCCCTGAATTACCATGACTTTGAAACTCCCACCCCCTCCCTTCCGGGGTCCTTCCAAAGCCATGTTCCCAAAACATGTGAACATGTGTTTCAGACACAGCTGGAGGACGAGCAGAGTGTGACGAACGGAGAGGAGCGCAGTGCAGCGGCTCATTAGCAGTAAGAAAACATCTAACTTTATCATTATGAAAATAAACAACTATCCCGGCTGTTAGTACTCGCTATCTAGCTAGCATGTTAATATTTAATAGGTTTAAAAAGACTGACTTTGATTCAGTAATGAGCTGGCTTGCTAAGTGTTAGCAACAGGTAGCTGTGCTGACACAGCTGTCGTAACATTAGGCAAAGCTAAAAACAGGCTGATACACATTTTCCATTACCAGTTACCATCAATTACACTACACGAACATGAAATTCGTGTTACACTCATAACATGTGAGTTGTTTTGCACGTTAGAGCTTCCACGGTGACAGCATTATTGTCTCTGATGAGGACTGCACTCTAGAGCCAAGCACAGACTGGGACAGGACCGGGATCGAGGCGAAGCAGAGGAGGGAGGGCAGTCAGGGTTCGAGTAAGAAGATGCAGGATGGGGAGGACGAGGTGCAAGCTAAGGAGCACATATTCTAGGACCTACGTCGAGCTTCAAACTCCAACAACGGCATATGAACAAACACACACACTAATTTTAGTATATTATTTCCTAGTGTACCTGTGGTACTCAAAGTTTCTCTGGTGTTTCCCCCTAAGCCCTTTGGGTGTCAAAAATAAAGTGCAATATAAATGTAATCAATTACTATTTTTAATACTTCTGTATTGTTTACTGATTACACCACAACTCACTACAGCTCTGCTTCAGCCATTGGCTCATCTGTGATATGTACATTGACCTGGTGTGTAATGTGGATACAGAAGTCCTGTTAGAGAACAACAAACCCCTATTCAGTAAAAATATCTTATGTCGATGAATGTTCTTTCCAGTTAAACCAATTATCTAATTTGGGCTTCTAACAACTATATATTCCTTTACAGGCCAGAATCTTCAGAGTGTGGACAACATCCAGACTACTGTGTTTCCATGCACCACACATGGCTGGTCTTCCAGACCCAGGACAGAGTAACAGACAGTTCAGTCACACAGCATACAGACAATTTTTTAGTGTGGCAATGTGGAGTGGTTGTGATACTAAGCTGCTGTTTCCACTATGACAATACAGAGGTTTAATCCTAGCAGGGTGTAAGATGTAATGTCACTAACTGACACAGTGCTACACAAATAATTCTATCCACTATGTGGATGAATACCTGAACATTGTTTTTGTTTTATTCCCAGGAGGGTAGAGAAAATTCAAAGTATATTTTTCCCTGTTCTGGATAATATTTTTTAAATAAAACACTGAAAATGATAAATGCCTTTTCTTTACACTTGCAGCATAAACAATAAAGCAACTACATTTATGTCTTATGTCTCCAATAATGACATCCAAATGTAGTATAACACTTGTTTATTGTTATTATATACTACTAAAACTACAACCTATATCACAAATAGATAATTTTTTAAACATCATTAAAATAAGCATATACAGGAAAAAAGACAAGGTGTGTCCAGAGGTATCTTGACTGATTATGAAGACAGTTCAGACTTTGCACTTAGCATTGTATCGCTACTGTGGAGATGATTTAATATATCACAATCACCTCTCTGACATGATTATATGACATGATTGGGTTAGGGACACCTGACTAAACCCCATGTTGACGGGGAATATCAGGTCTCCTGGTTCTGCTTCTAGGCATCTCTTCAGTAGTAGACAGAGGAGGAGGAGAGCACTCTGGAGGTCTGTGATGAAACTGTAGTCCTCCACCTTCAATGAGTACAAACTCCACTTCCTCAGCTTTTTGTTATACACAGAAAGGAGTATCAGTTTAGTGAAAAGTTTGTAATACCTGACATTGTTCTCTTATACAGTTAGCATTTCCCCATAAAATGCAATCAAATCAATAAATCCATTGTACTATCTATTTCTATTCCTCATACTGTTTAATATTTTTTGACTCACTTAATAAAAATAAATGTATTGAGTAAAATGGATATGAGTAATAAAAATGCAACATACTGAATTGTGTCATCAGCTTTTCTCCTGGCTGGTCTGTGAACACAGTGGTTGTAATCCAGGACAGCCAGCATGGTCTGATCAGTGTGTACTGGTGAGAAGTACAGGGTTATGGAAAACTCCAAATCTGCAGATGACCAGAGGGCACAGCAGAAAAAACATACAGCATTTCACTTCTTGTAGAATACATAATGGCATTACAGCACCAATTACAGTAAAAGGCTGAAAGGGTAGCTCTAATACTGAAGGAGTGACTGGGGTAATGGATGGGAGAAAAGCATGACGAGAAAGAGCTTGGCGGAAGTGGCGGTGGCACCAGGAATCGAAAGGCCACTGGAACCGACTCAGAGATGATCTGACGTGTTGTACTCTGGGATCCCAGAGTTGCAATTGGTTCTCAAGGGTCTTGCAAGGGTTCGGGGTCATTGTACTCCTGAGAAAAGACAGGTGTAAGCAGGCCCAATTTATATGGTTGCTTTAAGTAGAACGCAGTGTTGTTTGGGGAATGAGTCTAAATTGCGAGTATGAAGCCGAAGGTCAAGACGGAAGGGGAGATGCAGGGAAGTGAAACCCAAGCGGGTGTGAACGTAGCTTCTAAGGTTCGGTACAACTGAGTGATGTGATTACGTTGTACTAGTTCTGACGTGGCAGGAGCTCTTCAAGCTGGCCTCTAGCACGAGAGAGATATGCTGTTAATGTTAAGATTTTGGCGACCATTCCGCTGCAAACAGTCTATCCTTATAGAACGCCCAAACCCTGGACTGGGAGTCAGCAGCGGGAGGCTTTGGCATCCCGGTGCCGGAAGCCCCTTCTAATTTTGACGACTGTTCCCTTGAAATAACTATAGTTTGAAACTTCTGTTCGCTTGACCAGTGGCACAGTCAGGTTGGCACTGACTGGGAATGAACCGCAGTGGGCTCTGGCATACCAGTCCCGAAAGCCCCTTTTATAATTTGAACGATTTATTGGCTCGAAACTACTGTCGAAGGTCTGTTTGCTTGAACGACTAAGGCTTGTCCAGACTACACGACTTACAGCATCGGCCGATGGCCGTGCCATCCACACTACACAACTTGCCGTCGTATGACGGGAGTCTTGAAGTCGTTGTGGCGTTCAGACTACGTGACTGATCGGTGACAGAGGGTCACACACTACACGAGCTGACAACGACTGTCACCCTGACGCTGGTCTCCAAACCACGTTTGGTCAAGAAAACACACGAAATGTGAAGCGGGAAATGACGAGAACCTACACACGAAACAGCTGTTTGTTATCATGAAGATATCAGTTTTAAAGACAAAAAATATGGGTGAAAGAATGGATTAGCGCACGTAGGTAGCAGGGATCATCTGAGCTACAGAGAGAGCTGGAGGTGAGTAAAAAGTGTTTAGCAGTGAAAAAGTAGCTGCCTGCTCTGCCATTGGCTGGATGTGGATGTTGAGTCGGCCTACTCCGCCAGATATTTGGCATGCTAGATATCTGGCAGACGTCGGCGATGTGTCAGAAATGTGTCGGGGAGCCGTTTTGATGCGTTGAGTAGTTCACACAACGACTGGCGAACGCCGATTGACCGCTGATTTACTCCCGATCACAGCCTGACAGTCGCCGAGCAGCAAATCGGGCTAAAAATTGTGTAGTGTGAACTAGGATTTAGTTGAAGAGACTGGTCGCTCGAGACAATTTTAAGCTTGAAACGGCTTTAGCTCAAATGCTTAGTTCGAAACACTTGTTAGCTTGAAAGACTGTTCGCTCAAATGATTATGGATTGAAACGACGGTCCGGATGAAATGACTGTTGGCTCGGTGATAGCTCGAAAAGCTTAGTTTGACGTTTGCGTGAAACGACTATATGCTCGACGTAAGCTTGAAGCGACTGAGTGTTCGAAGAGACTTTAGCGCGAAACGACTTAACGCGACGTGAGTGACTTAGCTTGGGTTGACTTCGATTAAATACGACTGTTAGCTTGAAACGAGCAATTTCGGAGCGACGGAGCTCGAAAAAAACTTCGGTTTACAATGACTTGTTAGCTTGAAACGACTGTAAATTCTATGTGAGCTCGAAACGACCATCAGCTCAACATGAGCTTGAAGCGACAGAGTTCGAAGTGACTTGGAGCTCAAGCGGCTGAAAGCTCGAAGCAACTTTAACACAAAACAACAGACTTGACGTGGAATCGAAGAGGCTGAGCTCGTAGTAAATTTAAAAGTAACTTGGTTTAAAACGACTGTTAGCTCAATGTTCTCTCGAATCGACTGTGAGCCGGATGTTACGTGAATCGACTGTGAGCCGGATGTTACGTGAAACGACTGTGAGCCGGATGTTACGTGAAACGACTTTTGGCTCAAAACTATTTTGGTTTAAGGCAAGGCAAGTTTATTTGTATAGCACATTTCAACAACAAGGCAATTCAAAGTGCTTCACACAAAACAAAAGCAACATAGGGAAATTGAAATAAACCCTAAACACATTAAAACAGGGTAAAACAGGACAGTAAAAAGCTACAGTGCAGTGTACAAACAGGGTTAAAAGAGTTAAATGGAAAATAAAAAACAGGCAGGGTTGAGCAAATAATTGAGTTACAGTTATTTTGAAAAGAGAAACAGAGAAGTACACTTAATCTACTCTCTCTAGCTAGTCTGTACTCGGGTCCATAGCACTCTTTGGGTCCACTGAAACTCCAAAAACCCTCGGACAGAGAAACCAGGACATGTCTGTCCGTAGGCCACTTTGATCCAGTTATACTCTGGACCCACCTGCGTGTTTACTGGTGGACCGAGGTTCCTGCAAATCACTCAGGCACAAGATTTAAGACCACTTCCTTCACTCTGTTCAATCTCACTCATTATCTTTTCACTCAATTACCTACTCATTTCTCACCGTTTAAATATTTAATTAAAAGCAATGGTAAAAAGAAAAGTCGTAAGTCTTAATTTAAAAGAACTGACAGTTTCAGCAGACCTGCAGTAATCTGGGAGTTTATTCCAGATATACGGAGCATAATAAGTGAACGCTGCTTCTTCTTGTTTAGTTTTGACTCTGGGGACAGAAAGCAGACCTGTCCCTGACGACCTGAGGTCTGGATGTGTTCATAACGAAGCAGAAGATCAGAGATGTATTTTGGCTCTAAACCATTAAGTGCTTTATAAACTAACAGCAGGATTTTGAAATCAATTATTTGACATACAGGAAGCCGATGTAAAGATCTCAGAACTGGAGTGATGTGATCCACTTTTTTGGTCTTAGTGAGGACTCGAGCAGCAGCGTTCTGAATCAGCTGCAGCTGTCTGATGGATTTCTTAGGGAGCCCTGTAAGGACACGGTTACAGTAGTCAAGTCGACTGAAGATAAATGCATGGATAAGTTTTTCCAGCTCTTGCTGAGATATAAGTCCTTTAATCGTTGATATATTCTTCAGGTGATAGTAGGCTGACTTTGTAATTGTCTTAATGTGGCTCCTCAAATTCAGGTCAATGACTCATTCATGAGTCCATGACTACACCAAGATTTCTGGCTTGATTTGTGGTTCTTAACATTACAGATTGAAGCTGAGCACTGACTTTCAATCGTTCTTCCTTGGCTCCAAAAACAATAACTTCAGTTTTATCCTTGTTTAATTGAAGAAAATTCTGGCACATCCAATCGTTGACCTGCTCAATACAGTTACTCAGCGCTTGTATGGGGTCATAGTCCCCTGGTGATATGGTTATGTAAATCTGTGTTTCATCTGCATAATTATTTACATTTAGCTGACGCTTTTATCCAAAGCGACTTACAATTGCTACATGTCAGAGGTCGCACGCCTCTGGAGCAACTAGGGGTTAAGTGTTTTGCTCAGGGAAACCATGGGGGATGGGTCACAGTGGGGGATTGAACCCGGGTCTCACACCAAAGGCAGGCATCTTATCCATTGCGCCATCACCACCCAAACAACATTTTGTTGTTTTTCATATGGATCTGTGGCTGCGGGTCACCTGCTGCCCCCGTGTTCCTGCTCGACACCCTCTGCTGCAACGACTATTGTTACTAGTCCTATTGTTATTATAATCATTAACATTACGACTGTTACCATTAACACTACTATAAATATCTGTACCATTATTCATTTAGTCCATAGCAACCTTTACTGTCTGTACCCCTCTGTGTGTATATTCTCTCTCTCTCTCTCCCTCTCCCTCTCTCCCTCTCTCCCTCTCTCTCCTTCACCCCAACCGGTCGAGGCAGATGGCCGCCCACCCTGAGCCATGGTTCTGCTCGAGGTTTCTGCCTCTTAAAAGGAAGTTTTTCCTTGCCTCTGTCGCCTAGTGCTTGCTCTTGGTGGGAACTGTTGGGCTTCTGTAAATAGCATCATAGAGTAGGTCTAGACCTGCTCTTTTATGAAAAGCGCTGTGAGATAACTGTTGTTGTGATTTGGCGCTATATAAATAAAATTAAATTGAATAATCAGAGCCATCACCAAAGTCATCAAAAAAGTTTGTACAGTATTTAGGGGGCCTGTAGATATTTGGAAAAATAGCTTGAGAAGAGGAATTCAGCTGAAGAGCCACATATTCAAAAGAAGCAAAAATTCCCATAAGACATCTTTTTGCATTGGAGGGAGTCATTAAACAAAATGGCAACTCCACCTCCTCTTATGCACTCTAGCTTCACTCATAACTGAAGTTGGGAGGAGTAGATTCAATAAGGACAGCAGCACTGTTATCTTGGTCCAACCAAGTTTCAGTTAAAAACATAAAATTAAGATTGTGAGTGATTATAAAATCATTGATTAAAAATGTTTTTCCTGCCAAAGACCTAATGTTTAACAAAGCTAATTTTAGTGTGTTAAAAACATTATCTGGCCCCCTTTTTTCGACAGGCTGTGGCTGACAAGGAATTACTACTAAATTTGCAGGATATGTTGAGTGCTTCCTGTTTTTTTAATACATTCACCATGCTTTTTCTGTTACCTATCAAGACAGGGATGGAGAAGACTACCAGCATACTGGGCCCCGGCTTGTCCTGGGAAGAGTCATCAGTGCCGTTTTCCTTGTAGCCTGGACCCAGCACATACTGGGCTTTTTCGCCATTGCGGAGCGGGATGGCGGGTTGGGCGCTGTATTTGTGACACATGTGTCAAACCTAGAGGACTTAGAACCAGTGGTGGAGGTGGACGGTGAGGGGGGTTTAGGGTAGAGAAAATGGGAGTGGAGCGAGGGAAGGTGCGGGGAGTAAATTTGGTCCCAGCTCTAACCAGGTCTTCCATGTGATCAGTGAAGTCCAACAGGGGGGAGAGGGGAGAAAGTGTGTCTGGAGATGGGGATTGGGGGGGTAGAGATGTTGAATCCTCACTGTTGGTTTTCAGTGAGAGAGGTGGAGGCTCTTCCTCTTGGCTCAGATGTCTCCCGTGATCAGAGCTCTCTTTGGCCAGGGGCTGAGGTGGCTCTCCTTCAAGGTTTCTGGCATGTTGTGTTATGTCTTCTTCTTGTCTAGATTCCTCTTATCTCTTGTCCTTGGCAGAGGGAACAGATGAGTGACGCAGAAAGTAAAGCAGGTTGGAGCTAAACAATTTTACTCCTGACTTGTTAAGGCGAAGTCCATCTGCCTTAAGATGTCTGCGGTCCCACAGGAAGTAAAAATTTTAAATGAAATGCACTGAATGGACAGTACATGCTGTTGAGAGCCACGTGTTCAATGCCATCAATCTGCTGAATCTCTCAGCTCCTCTTTCGATTGGCGGTATAGGGACACTGAAACTCCTCAGCATTCAAAGAGCTGACTGTGTTCAACAGATTATTGAAGTTCTCTTTCAACACTTCAGACTGTTGCTTCACAACATCATTGGTCCCGATGTGCAGTATGATGTTTTTCACAGTAGGATGTTTAGCCATGATATGCAGGATTCTTTCTGTCAAGTCAGACACCGTATCCTTTGGAGTATTTTGGTGTTCTTACTGCACATGCTTCTTACATCGTTTACAGCAGAGTCACCCACAATCAGAGTTTGAGGCCCAGTCGTTATCTTTCCCTGTGGCCTTGTACTTTCTGATTTACTCTCAGTCCTTACCCTTCTGTGTGAGGACGGGAGGTTATCCAGGTCATCAGACGGAGATCCAGGGTCCTGCAGTAGTGGTGAAAATCTGTTCTGCTGTTGCACACTGTTGTTGGGGAGGTTTGTTGCCAACTCTCCCTTTCGCAGCTGTCCGTGGCGGTGTCCTACTAAGAACAGGGGTTGAAGAGGCACTCTGCCTGGATGATAATGCAGGCCAGCCTGTCGCATCATCTGCCTGTTACTCGTCCTCCCATTTCCCAAGGAAATGATTTACTCTTAGGCTTTGCATCAAGAGCATTCCAGGTTTATTACTTTTAGATTTATTACCCAGTGCACAGGCCTCCTGCTTCTTGGTAGTCTTGTTGGTGCTAATTAGCCGTGTGTTAGCATGCTCTTGTCCACTGTTTTGGGTCCACGGTAAAGTGGTGTCATTCCCACATTCACTTCTAACCTGTGGATCTTGGTTTCCAGCAGGGGAGCATCTTGTTGCTAATTAGCATTAGCTATAATTCCAGTCACTAAAAATAAAATATCAAATCCAAAAGAAAAAAAAATAAATAAATCATTTTGATTCCCCCCCCCTTTCTCCCACCCCTATTGGCTACTGGGGTTCTTGCCTGCCTGTTGCTGGGGTAAGTGTGGCACAGTCGTGGCATCCCACTCTTACTAACAACTACATTCTTTAACATGTATGCTTATGCGCATACACGCACATACAGTCTCACACATAGACACAAACAAATTTAGGTTGTCTCTGGTAGAATTATTACTGATGCTTTTCTTTCAGTTACTTATTTAAATTAATTGTTATTATTCCAGCTCACATGGCTGTGCTGTGTTGCTTATTTAGTGTGCTGGACTGTTTGTTTTCATTTTTCCTCTTAGTTGTCATACTATGTCAGCTGTTTATTGCTGCTGTTCGGCTGGTTGTCTTATTATTTTTATTGTTTGTTTTTGTTTGTGTTTGTTTGTTGTTGGTTTTTCTCCTCCCCAAGCCCCCCTCTCTGTTCTATTGCAGGTTTCGTTGCTTTCTGCAATTGGTGTTTCCCACTGCTTTTTCCTGTTGTCCCCACCTTCCATCCCCCTTCTCTTACAGGTGTTGTCCTTTCGCTGTGCTGTCTGTTTGTGCCCCCCCATCCCCGTGTCTGCCCCCCTGTCCGGCCCCGGTGACAAATCAATACATAATTAAATAAATCATAAAACAGACAGAGTATATTAATACTCTCTTGTTAAAGTAAAATCTGTCTGGCACAATATGGTATCCAGGTCATCATACCGGTATACCAGGCTGCAGGGCAGGACAGGTTTAAAAAAAATAAATAATAAATTCCAGTCACTGCAGTACAGGCTAGTGCCATTGATAGGCCGCACTCACGTAGCACTAAGATCATAAAAAAGTGTTTAAAGTATAGCAATTGCCTACTATATCTGACAGTCCCAGTGATTTAAAAGTATCCAAGAGCCGCTGCTCATAATTTCTAGCAGGAAAAAAATAAATAGTTTCAGCAAAACAATACAAGCAGAGGTAAGAGCAAGCAGCAAAGCATCTGCACTGTAAGAAAGCAGGAAGTACACATAGCTTAAACGACAGTTCGGTTGAAGGACTGTTAGCCTGACGTTTCTTGAAACGACTTAACTA
This sequence comes from Micropterus dolomieu, assembly GCF_021292245.1. Classification (NCBI taxonomy): domain Eukaryota; kingdom Metazoa; phylum Chordata; class Actinopteri; order Centrarchiformes; family Centrarchidae; genus Micropterus; species Micropterus dolomieu. The sequence goes on along the minus strand of NC_060167.1, from coordinate 6,975,952 downwards.
GAAACTTGAAATGATTATACCAATTTAGGTAAAGACGACTCGGAATGCCTTAGCTGTAAAATGCTGTTGGCTCAAAATTACTGAACTCGAAATGACTGTTAGCCGAATGTTAGCCGCATGTTAGAGACGACTGAGCACCGAATGTTAGCTCGAAACAACTATTGGCATCTCGGTGTCCAAAGTCCTTACTGACTCCCTCTGCTGAGGTTAGTGGTAGGGTGCGGCGGACGGTGCTGGCATCTTGGTGCCGAAAACCCCTACTGCAGGCAGCTGCTGAAGATGTTGATAGGGTGCATCTTGGTGCCGAAAACCCCTACTGCAGCCTGTCTGTTACTGTGGTTGGTTGAGGGTAGGGAGCCGGGGGCGCTGGCATCCCGGTGCCCGGACTGAAGTCAGTTAATGGACAAATTGTGATGCTGTGTTGATGTGATGTTTTTTAAAACACTATTTTAATGAAATCCTCTTTGCTTGTGCTATTTCAAAGCTGCTGAATTCAATGTTTTGCTCTAAACTGCATTTCATGAGAGAGACCATTGTTGTATTTTGTATACAACGATAGAGTCTCTCATGAATCCTGAAATCTATTAGCTAGAGCATTAAAACACTTAATTTCCTGCATTCTGGTGAATTTTTCCTGCACCAATTTCTGTCTTTCCTGCATCAATTTTTGGTGGAAATGTTTTTATTTAAGCAAAGGGAAACACAAAATTCAGGTGTGAGGTGACACACAATATCTAAAACAGAACTTACATCTGTGTAGCTCTCAGTCATTCTGTATTGCTTTCATATGTTTCACCTGTAGATCAATTTTCTCATGTAATATCATCCCTACTGAGTCAACACACATGCAGAAGAAGAAAAAAAAATAAAAAACACATTAGTTTTGTCCCATCCATTTTTGAATTAGATTTGACACTGGTACCACAGCTAGCTTCTCATTGACCAAGATTCAAAGAGCTGCTAACTCTGGTTGATTAGCTAGCTAACCTAGCAAAGATGTCAGATAACTCTGTTATAAGTGTTAACTATGTTAACATTGTGTAAGTGTAACTGTAATTCAAAGCTGCAAAGTGCGTTTCCAGTGGATTTGGTGTGGCTGCCGTGCCACTGTTTTAAAAGCTGTTGTCACCAAGGACAGGTCACCGCTGAGTAGGCCTACCTGTTTAATTGTGTGGATGTGCTTGTGGGTATTAAACTGTGTGTGCACCATAGAAGGCCTGTTTTCGGAACATGGTGTTGTGTTATGAGTAGGCCACTTCTTTGTTTTTCACCATAATGTCTTGCCTCTCTGTCGAAGGGGAATATGATTGTGGTGATTCGGGAGGTTAATATACTGAAATTGCCCGAAAAAGTATTTTCAGCAGAGTGGACTCCTGCACTCAGCTGTTTATAGTGACGTTTCAGGATTTTGACAATGACAGCACTGGCCATGCTCCTTATAACTTTCTCTTTGCTTTCTGTACTTTGAAAAAAAACCAAAGTCTAGGTGAGACAGTCTGACTCTAAAATCCATCACATGATGGTACTTTAGACTGCTGCGTCCAGGCGCACGCAACCCAGCTGCTGAAGCAACAGCATGTGTACGTTGGAGAGAGACGCACACAAAAACTGTTGAATTTAATAGGGAAAGAAATCTATTTAAGGAGCTTTAAATTAGGTATTTACTGCATCTAATCTTATCAGTTGTTAAACTGTGGCAAAACAAGGAAACAAGGCACATAAGTTTGCCAATATAGGGTTCCCTTTTAGACACGAACGCTGTCTGTCTGTCTGTCTGTCTGTCTGTCTGTGTCCACTGATCCATCTGGTCAATGAATGGGAGAACCAGCATTGATAGGGACACTATGACATTTAGTTTTCACTGACAACATTCTGTGGGGACTGATATTGTTTTGTAATAGGCTACTAGAGATAGGCAATATTAATGGCATTCACATTAACACTTGTGCTTTCCATAGTCAACTAAAATATCTCGTTTACTTTACCTCAAGTAAAACATAGCTTTAGTTCATCAAGTAATGTGTGTTGGACAGAGAGGACCCAAACAACGCTCAGACGAAACAGGTTTTATTAAGTCGGGGGGGGGGGGGGGCCAAGGGGCCCCGGGGGCCGAGGAGCAGGTGGGATCAAGGAGGCTGAGACGAGGGAGCTGGGGAGGCACGGGAGAATTGACCAGAAGGTTGGTGGAGGAGTGTGGTGGCTGGCTGGCTGTGCACAAGGTGGAGCCAAGAGGATGCCGTGGAAGACAGAACGGGGAACAGAGATGTTGCAAGACCAAAGCTTAAGTCAAGTAGTGACACCAGGCCAGGAGCAACAATGATCAAGTGGAGATTGTGTGGAGAACTGAGGTTGATATAGGCTACTGGCAGAGATGGAGTTGATTGAAGGCAGGTGTGGCAGGTAGAGGAGGCGGCTGATGAGGTGCAGGTGTGGGCTGTCAGCTGGGCTCAGGAGCAGAGAGAGAGAGGGAGAACACAAGCAAGGGGAGCAGAGGACACACAGAGAAGCAGGTAAAATGCAAGGGAAAACAGAATGCAAGAAAAAAGGAGAAAGAAACAGGACACTCACCGTCAGCCGGGCTGCCACCACAACATGACAGTCTCTAACAACAACTTACAGTTTCACTCTGTATCACTAACTACATTGATTCAATCTTCCTTCACCATGTCTGTGTGTGCTGTGTGGGTGTGTCTCTCTGTGTGAAGTAATGTTGCTCGGCAGCGGCAGAGCAGTGACGAAACGCAGCCTCCTTTACGTTTATGGTTAGGCTGCAAGATCTAGATCTAGAAAACTGACTTATCTTAAATTACATACATAAGCTATGTTTATAAGTTACATTATGTCATGTGACTTACTAAGGTAACTTACTTATTTTAACCCAAATCATGACCTTTTCTTAAACCTAACAAAATTGCTACAGTTTCACCACATGTTTAGTGTTACCATGGCAGAATATCCGGTGCATCTGTCGGTCATGTATTTCATATTAGGTATGAGGACGTGTTGAATAGCAACAGATTTATGGACTAAATTTTCCTTCCACTAAAAATACTGTAAGAGGGAGCAACAAAACAGCTGTGACAAACCACGAGAACAGGAAAGCATGGTGTCAATTATAATAAGGTGAGCTAAAATTAAGATTACATTATCAAAGGCTAATTAAATGACTAAAATGTAACCAAAAGACTTAAACCGATTGTAGATCTGGTGCCAACGTTACCACCAAAATTATTTCAATTCATGCAGGTTCAATCCACCTTTTCCCTTTGACTGACTTGTCCTTAAAAATGTTCTTTCTAAGGGTGCTTACTTTGTTATAAATAAATAAACATCAAGTTGCTAATATGCACCTTTTTAACCTTAATTTAATGAGGTAAAGCCAACATTTAAACTTTTTTAGCCTTTAAACTCTTTACATTAAATTCATTTCACAGTTCTGTCCAAAGACTTACAATAAGTGCATTCAAACTCTCATTCAACCAGCTGCAGGAGAGAGGAGAGACTTTTTTCTTTTTACTCTTCCATGCCAGATTCTCCTCCAATCCAACCTGTTGATCATTCACACTACAGACACTCCAATGTAAGCAATCTTTAAAAGGCTACAGTTCTCACTGACATCTCATTATTCTTCATTATTGATCTCCTAAAGGAATTTGAAAATCCATGTGTTTATATTAATGTAGCAATGACATCACGGCCTGAAGGTCCCAGGAAATATGTTTGTTATCTGCCCAACAGTTTGGCAGTGATTTAAAACAGAAGGAGCTGACTCCTGGGCTGAATTTATTTTCCTCAGTAACAAAACACAGATGATGAGAAAGGTAAAGCATTCATTAAACAAGATAATAAATGATGGAGAGGTTAAAAGAAAATTCTTCTAGAGAAACACTCTAGAAAAATCTCCTATTAGAGTATCATTTGTAAACAATTACATTGTCCAGTTGTTTTAGGAAATTACTATGTCTGTTTTTAAGAAATTTATATTTATAAGTTTATAAAGATGTATGTCTCAGTTAAAAAGCAATGGGCTTGTTGAGTAAGTCATAAAGTTGGTTGAGGTGGATTTGTCAACCTTATCCAATATGTTTTATTTAATAATAATAATAATCTTTATTTGTAGAGCACTTTTCAAAAACAAGTTACAAAGTGCTTTAACAAATGTAAAGACAATAATACAAAAACAATACATGATAAAAGCAAGAGAACAATGAATACATTTATACATTATCTCACAAAAGGGAGTACACCCCTCACATTTTAGTAAATATTTGATTATATATTTTCATATGACAACACTGACGAAATTATACTTTGCTACAATGTAAACTAGTGAGTGTACAGCTTGTATAACAGTGTAAATTTGCTGTCCCCTCAGAATAACACATCACACAGCCATTAAAGTGAGTACACCCCTAAGTGAAAATGTCCTATTTGGGCCCAATTAGCCATTTTCCCTCCCCGGTGTCATGTGACTTGTTACAAGGTCTCAGGTGTGAATGGGGAGCATGTGTGATTAATTTGGTGTTATCGCGCTCACACACCCTCATACTGGTCACTAGAAGTTCAACATGGCACCTCTTGGCTCTGAGAAGAATTGTTGCTCTACATAAAGATGGCCTAGGCTGTAAGAAGATTGCCAAGACCTTGAAACTGAGCTGCAGCACGGTGGCCAAGATCATACAGAAGTTCAACAGGACAGGTTCCACTCAGAACAGGCCTCGCCACGTTCAACCAAAGAAGCTGAGTGCACATGCTCAGGGTCCGGTGTTCTGCTGATTTATGCTTCGTCTAACCCAAACCCTAACCAATAGGCAAGCAAAGAACTGCATTAGCAGTCGATAGGTAGAATAAATTGTCAGAACACCTGCACTGGGGAGCTACAGTTTATTGAGGGAACCAAGAAAGGCAACATGTACTGTGACATACTGAAGCAGAACATGATCCCCTCCCTTAATTCTGAGCCTGGGCCGCAGGGCAGTATTCCAACATGACGACCCCAAACACACATCCAAGACGACCACTGCCTTGCTAAAGAAGTTGAGGGTAAAGGTGATGGACTGGCCAGACCTTTCTCCGTACCTAAACCCTACTGAGCATCGGTGGGGCATCTTAAAACGTAAGGTGGAATCTCTTACATCCACCAGCTCCGTGATGTCATCATGAAGCAGTGGAAGAGAACTCCATGTCCAAGAGGGTTAAGGCGGTGCTGGAAAATAATGGTGTTCACACAATATTATCACACATCGTTAGATCAGTTAGATTCTCCACAATTCAATCATTCAATTCATTTAACGGAAACAACGAGCCCCAAAGTCCAATTCTTATAGATTAATAAAATAAAAATTAATCCAGGATGTGAATACTGTTGTGAAGTCCATCTCTCTCTGTCTGCTAACTTCTGCCACATTTCTCTCAACCTGCACCCTGTTGTTGTTTTCATTACGTTGCTACCTTCAAAATAAAAGCGCATAAGCCATCTGTCGGAGCTAGATCAAATGATTGACGTGTAATTGATATTATTTGATCATTTTTATACAAGTAATATTCTGTTTGAAATAAATAAACTGTTTCATATTAGACTATTTCAGTTTTGTGCAAGAGGAATTAAAGGCCTGTCCTATATGGACGTCTGTCCCAAATATAGGCAGGGTCAAATCAGTGATTTTAGTAAATAAAAGCCCGGGCTATTAATCAAAGTTTTACAGTATAACACTTTGGTGGAGATCCAAGTCAACAGCTAAGATTAAATAAAATACTTGAAATTGGTCCTTTCATATAGACACTAAATAAAACAATAACACTTTTAATAAAAGGTTGTGTAACAACTTTATTCATACAAGGCTTCATAAAATATTTGATACTCATTGTAATTAAAGTATGCTACTGCACATTTATGTAAAAGTAAAGCAATATATAAAATAGTTTGAGCAACTATATCCTCTTTATGCGTGCTAAAAGTTTAAAATAAACTTTTATTTGTGATTTTTCTTACAGTGCTATAAGCAGTAAACCCTGTAAGATTTTAGGAAAGTTCACTGTGATGCAGTTCTCTGTGATAAAGTGCTTTTATGAAATGTATTTTAGTTAACCAAGCACTAGAAATGATTCACTTCTCACAGTGTTCACGCAAGTGGTTTGCTTTAGCATGAAGTTTTGTTCTGTTAGCTTGGAGCTGGTTTGGGCTGCAGCTGGCTGTTCAGCAGCGAGGGTTGCCCATTCGGCAGATACAGACAGTTTTGAAGAGCCGACACTGGCAAAAGGCACAGAAATCACAGCACACATTGCCTGGAGATTTACAGCTTCCCCACAAGGGAATGCAGTCAGCAGGAGGAGGAGGGCGCTTCTTCACGCTGAATTTGTTCTGAGAGAGAGAGAGAGAAGCAATTACAATACATGAGATCATACTGTTGTAAGCAAGCAAAAATAAGAACACAGATAAGAAAAAGAAAAAGATATACAGATAACTGCAGTATGTAACTATGGAGAAAATATGAGTTAGGAAAGATGGAAAAGTTTAATGTGTCTTGAGTGGAAATACTGTTATAGCCAGATTGTGAGAAAATTGTAGATGAGTTTCAAAAATAGCAGTACACTCTTGGCTTTGGACAAAGTATATGTGACAAGACAATCTCAGCTGAAAAGGTTGACTTATTAGCTTTTTTTTAACCATCTTACACTCAAGACCATGAGAAGAAAAAGTGAGTGGACCTTTTGAGTTAATAATAAAAATAATTTTGCCTCACAAGGAACATTCATTCTTACTGTTTGATATCTAATAATTTTTCAATAAACATATCTAGCATGATTTCTGAATAAGTCATCATCATACACCTTAAAAAACATTTTTTTGGTCATACCTTTTTTTGTTTCTTTGTTTTCTTGTTCTTCTTAGCTGATTTAGGCAACTCTGAAACAGAACAAAAAAATAATAATTTCACTTGATACATTCCACTGTCATTTCCAATCACAGTGGAAAAGATTATATTTGACATCATCCTACAAGCCTGTCCCAGAGTGCACAGCATCGAACCTCACAAAGACACTTGTTAAAGCTGCAGTTGGCAACAAGTGAACGTACAATGCCAAACCTTCCACGTCTCTCTCTGCAGCTCGTATCACCCTGCTATGCCCCTCCAACCAAACCCGCAGGTTCACATAGCAGCAGAGGAAGCCTCATCCCTCATAGGGCTCGCTCTCCACGGTGAGAGCCTCACCAAGACTCCAGTCCGTCTTGCAACTCATCTTCTCACAGCTGCGACGTCTAACAGCAGGATGAGAAGCTAGTACATCACTGTCCTCTAAAGTTATTCCCCATTTGTCAATACGAGTTTCATGGCAACAAATATAATGAGCCCGAAGCTCTGTGTGGAGAGACGTGTTCACACATGTGTTTTGTACTATACGCTGTTGTTGGCAAAAGAGGGATGGACTGTTCTTTCAGTGCTGGTGATTGGTTCAGCAATTGTGTTTGCAAAATGTCTGAAGCTGTGCTGAAGATATTTAACTTGACCACAAGTGCGGGGAGGGGGGCTGCGCAGCGTGTGCCCGAACAGGGATTAACACTCGATTATAGTCTCCCTCTGGTTCTGATTGGTTATTTTGATTCAGTCACAGTGGATTCTTGCAAATGCCATTAGAAACAGTAGGAGCCAGGGGAACCAGAATTTGTTTCCCTAGATACCACATAGTGACAGTTTCAGCAAATATGCCAAAAAGCTCTGTTTATAAAAGTTACCTGCTGAAAAGTAATTGAGTTTGTATCAATGCATTTGTGGTGGCGCCTGCCACAGTTTACATTGCCACAGTTTAGTTTCTCTAATTAGCTCACTATCTATCTCACATTTTGAGTACCTTTAGTTACCTTTGTACATGATCTGGTGTGGTACCGCTATGCTTGGCCTTTCAAAAAACTCCACAACTATCAGCTGCTCTGGCTTGCAGCCTCCTGCATTTGTGTCTCATCAGGAAACACCAGTATAGCCAGTACAGTACAAACATGACCAGGAACATTACAAATGCAACATTATGAATTCAGTTATTTATAAAAATTGGAGACATTTAAAAAATAAACCCTTCAGTCTGGACTGTGCCTGTACAAGTGAAATGAAAACACTGAATTTTAACTTGCAAACTTACCTACAATAACTACAGGAGGTGAGCCTATCTCAAGGTTTTGAGTCAGAGCGTTAGATACAACAACTCTGTTGGTGGAAAGTCTCTCATCAGGGATCATGTGGGCAGAGCCAAGGAAGTACTCTGTCGCAGCAAGGACAAAGCAGCCAAGTAACAGGAAGGCATGCATCTTTATCTGCAACAAAAGTAACAACAATGGATACTTAGAATTTATGTTTGTTTTGGCAAGTATTAAACTTAGCAGTATCGGCAGGAATTAAAAAACATACACCTAAAGAACTAAATTTTCTTAAATCAGAGAGTGAGTGCTAATATCAGGATGCTAACATTCTCACAATGACAATGTTAACATACTGATATAGAAAGAGGTATATATTTAAGCCAAATTCATACTTTTTACGTCCGCTTGGTCAGTGTGACAAATGCTGTCAATTTGTGACCGCGAGGACTGTTCGCATAGCAAGTACACCGACTGCGCATGCTCCAGATAATGGGGCAATGGAGCTAGTACATTTGTAGTTGGTACTGTTGGACATTGGTGCTTTGATTTGCACATGCTTTCCATTGATGAAACACAGTGGAAAGTTCCAAATCATCCAGAAATCGTGTGCTACCTCCCCTCACTGTGCTTGGTTGGGAATGCAATGAACTCCGGCTGCAGACTACTCCATAGAGCTTGGCACATCTCAGGAATAATCAGTGAAACATTACTACAGTCCAATCTGTTTGCTGCTATACTTTGCTGCAATGATCCCGAAGCGTGGAGCAGCAACCCTCATTTTAGCATGAATGGAACTGTATGTGTGTCTGCCAGTATAAGTCCACAGCTGTCAGTGGAAGCGAAACGTGGAAGGTACTTTAAGTGTGTTAGCATTTATAATTAGAATTAAACACAAGCTTATTCGACAAATACATTTTTGACCTGATGATGATACTAGATGAAAAAGTACGTAATCACCCAAGTAATTAGGATTCATCCTCTAGAGAACATGATATACCAAAATTCATGCCAATCCATCCTATAGTTGTCAAGACATTTTACCCAAAACCACAAATGTTAACCTAATGGTGGCATGTGATGAAAAATCAGGGGATTACTAAAGTTAGTAGTTTTATCTTCTGGACACAATGGATAATTGTATAAAACTGCAAAGCAATTTGTCCATTGGTTGTTGAGATATTTCAGTCTGGACCAAGTGAAAAGACCAACCGACTCACTGACAGACCAGCATTCCAATTCCTAGCACCACACTGCTAAGATGGCTAAAAATAGAGGACTGGGTCAATGGAATAAATTAATAGACATTTTATTTTGAGTTCTTTTACACAATTTTATCAACTTCAAACTGTTAGAATATGTTATCTCTCTGCCATCTGAGTCACAATTTTTCAGGTCAGCGTTACCGTGCTGGGCTGCACATTCTTCCATCAAGTATGTTGTTTATAAATCCCAAAGTGGCGTACGCCTTTTTTAGTGCCTAGTTTATAAATGAGGCCCCAGGGCATACTGGTTATTCTTCAAACCTGACTGAAAACAAAAGGTGATTGTGCCTTTTGAAGTGGAATGGTCTTCCCCATATACGCTTACATTCTGCAGTCTCTGCTGATGCCTTTAAAAAGCAGCTGAAGACTCATTAATTCAAATTGTGCTTTGTCTTGCATCATGCTGTCTAGTGTGTGTAATTTTGTATTTTTAAGGTCTTGTTGCTTATGTTTTGTTATTTGTTTGTTTTTACTATTTTTTGGTCTTATTTTTAACAATTTAATTTGTGAAGCATTTTGTGACATTGCTCTGTGTAGGTGCTATATTAAATAAATTTTACTTACTTACTTAATTTCCTGCATGTCTCTCTGCTCGCCTGCCCTCAGCATTACATAAACCATTTGTATGCTTGGAATTTGGAAGCATGTTTACAGTGACAGTCTGATTTCTGATGCTTTTTGAATTGTTCCAATGTGTGCTGCCATCCGCAAAATCCTCTTAATAAATGCCAGGTGGTGTTTTGTTGAAAAACTAACCAGGCCATGGTGCTTCTTCTCTGTGTTCATGTTTGCTATGAAGATCTTTTCCTTCACATTTATTGTCTGATGACATTGCTGCTACAGTCAGTATTGTCAGTGACGTCATCAACATTCCTGAACGCAAGCTGCCTCAGACACCTTCAAAATTAATACTGATGTTTGGGTGTAGCTGCTGAAAACTGGCAGCTAGAAAATAGAAATAGCTTCTGGTTTGGCTGTCTTGTACTGGCAACAACTGCAACTTTAAATCGTGCATCATTTGACTGGTTGTTTTCACATTTTGCACGATGTGTTGCAGTGTTTTATTGGCTTTGTTTAATATAATAATATAATTTTTTGAAGTGAAGTTGGTGGAAGGGCAGGTGAAAGTTTGGGGATGCTCAAGCTCCTCAGCACCAACAGAGCTCAGGCCTATGAATGCAGATCACCCGATGATGTAATCATGTGTATGAAAAGGGCACAAATGCATTTGGGTCCTCTTCTCAGACATCTGGAGGGAGCTCGGGGAAGAGCCGATGCACCTTCACATAAAAAGGAGCCAGATGAAGCAGTTTCTGGCATCTGGTAAGGATGCTTCCTGGGCACCTCACTTTGGAGGGTTTCCGGACACGTCCAACTGATAGGAAACCCTGGGGAAATCCAACATCCTCCAGGAGGAGCTGGAAGATATTACTGGACGTCTGGACTACCCTGCTTGGCCCGCATGTGGTGTTTTACATTTGGCTCTTATTTTGTCTGTCTTTTTGCCTTTTTCAAATGAGAAAACTCTTGCCTACTTTCCTGCTGGGATATTTAATAATTTACAACATTTAAGTTTCAGTTGACTGAAATCCCATAAATTAATAAATGCTGGGAGTTTTCTATTGTTTTACTTTCAAGTCATATTCAGTTGTATGCTTAGAGATACTTTAATTAAATTTTTAAATGAGAAACAAAGTGGACATTGACCTGAAAACTGAGGTACTTGCAAAACTTTATAGGTAGTAATATCTCAATGCGATTTAAAGGATTTGCATATACTGCTGATCAAAGCCAACTAGTACCTTCTTAGTTACTTCAATGACTGTTAATACTTCTGGCCTTCTGTAGTGCTTTCTAGTCTGCTAAGATCTTTGAATGCTCTAATCTCCAAGTCCACCCACTGATATAGAGCCACTGAAATCCGCTTGGTTGGTATCATATTTATTGGATACCAAAACAACCTGCACAAATGTTGACACAGTTAATCAAAATTCATCTTGCCACATTATTGAAGCTATCTCACTGTAGGCTACCTCATATTGCTGGCTGTTTGTCAATTTCTAGTGGAATAAAACACAAAGATAAAACTGTCACTGTGAGCATGCTACCTTTAGCCTACCAGTTATTGCTAGATTGCGCAACGGTACTACTTCTTTAGTGAGCTTATATTCATCGTTAACATTAACCTAAATCTTATCTCTCCAGTACTGTACTGAATTACACAATGAAGACTCAATAGTCCATTCTCAATGTGCCAATATGTTTTTACAAAGTGACTTTGTAGATGTTACAGTTCCCACAGATGGCACTAAATGTTACTGAAGAGCCATTTGTGTGTCAGGTAACGCTAAATGACTTGCTGTTAGTTATAGCAGAAGGAGAGTTGCTAGTATCACTGTCTGGAACTGCTGTGCTGACTCTGGGACTGTCTTGTCCTCTGCATGTTTGCTTCACAGTAGCAACTGTAGCAACAGTCTGCTAATTCACAATGTTGCTAATGTTAGTTCGATTACTTGCTGTGTTGTTCGCTCTATATCATGGTATTTGTCATGGAATTGCATTTCTCCAGAATCGCTTACCCCACCTTTAATCTGGGTCAGCACTCCCCACCTGTTTGTGTTATTATAATCCAATGTTATATCACATTTTATATTAGTCAAATATTATCTCTGCAGTGGCGACATATTACACAGTTTTATCCAATTTCCCTTTTAATGCCAAAACATACAGAGAAAACATTCATAAATAATGTTTTTCAGTCTGCACAGGAACGTCAACTGAAACAAATTGACCCCAAAGCATCAGTGCTGCATAAAGCAACACATACAAAACTCTGCTGCCTTTCTCACACTGATCAAATGCTAATTAATAGTAATAACTCAAAGCAAAGGGCTACAGCACTGTGTGAAGTGTAGTTTGATCTGCTGGGCAGGGTTACCACTTTAAGGCCAATAAAAAGGTTCAGCCAGGCTGTATATTATTTCTTTCACCTGTTTTTCTGCTGTTTCACACTGTTTGGAACACAAGATAGTCTGTTCAGTCTCATAGTTTTTTTTCTACCTATTAAGCACCAGTGATCTTCATCCAGACTTATTATTGTAATTTCCATGATTATAACTTATTCTGGTGTTTAGTTGTTAAATGTAGTCTCTTGTTTATAATTTTACTCACATCAGGATGTTGTTTAGAATATATTTAATTCACTTCGCTTCCTAGCTTGTTTAATACAATCCTTGTTTTCACCATATTACCAGAGAGTAGACAACATTACGTTAACACCTCTTGTGAAGGAATTTACAACCTGAACAAATTTAAAGGGACAGATGTGACAATCAGTGATTGTTATGCAATGTGAAACAGTGGAAGTAATAACTGTTTTAGTAGCTCTTTATTCAAAATGAGTGGCTGGAATAGTCACCATTTTGCAGCAATTATCTTTGCCATAAATTTGACTATTTCTAATTGCTCTTCCTTTGTATACTTTGCAGGCCACTGTGAAAATCATTGTTCCATTATAATGCACCCTCTGGTGTCTGTTCATCTGTGAATACTGATAAACTAGTGCATCATTGTCACGGATATGTATGGTGAAGCAGGTAGTAGGTTGGAGGACCCAAATGCAGGACACGAAAGCCAGCAGGAACAGTTCAGAAGGGTTTTAATACACAAACAAAAGACGAGCACACTTACAAACAGAGTGGCTGATTGACTGAGTCCAAAACAAAGGCTGTCCAACAGAAATCCAAAAGGGTGAAAACCAGAATCCAAAAATGAGCAGGGTAACAGGGAGACACGGCGAGTAGGGCTGAAGACACGAGAACAAACTGCTACACAGGGTGACAACATTCAATGACCCAACAAAGACAAGACAGAAACACAAGGTATATATACACAGGGACTAATGAGCAGGGCGGGAGCAACACAGGTGAAAGACATGTGACAATCATGAGTGCAAACATTATCTTTGTTTACAAATATCATGTAAGAACCCAGTTTAAAAAGCTGATATTTTTAGTGATTATCAAAGGCAGATATAGACTTTTGAAAAAGCAAGTTGGGATAAAATAATTACATATAAACAGACTGTGGTATATTTTTATTTCTTATATTTTCTGCTGCATTTGTATGCAAATAAGGGAACAATATTTTTTCCAACCTTAAGCTGTTCTATCAAAATATTTTGGATGAACATCACTGAAGATTTGTAAAAAAAAAAAAAAAAATTTATTATAATAATAATAATGTTTAGGCATGTGTGTCATTGTATTTGTATTTTGGGTTTCAGGTAGTGTTACACTTTGTTACAATGACGTTTGTGTTTTAGAAATCTAAAGTCAACTAAATGTTTGACGCTTTGCCTCTTTTAGTTATTCATGGTGAAATAAGATGTTCCATGTTTTTTCTTATACAAGCTGAGGGTCCAATTTTTTTTTCACCTTGCTTTTTTGTCTTTTTTTAAAGTAAAACATAAGATTAAGACCCCTCCAAAGGAGACAATGTTGAAAATCATGGCAAACACAAACTCCACAGTCAACAGTTTTAAACTAACAATCAGCTATACGGGGAAAAGGGCAATATATGGGGATAAATAATATAGCCATGTGACATCTGCTGTAGTGATGGTTAATAGTAGGGATGCACTAATCTCACAGTTAGCATCAGCATGAGTCCGATATCCAAAAACACTGCACTGAAAAAAATTCACAAGTTGTTAATTCTGACAAAAGTCAATAAATTCCTTTTGATATATGAGGAAAATGTTGCAGCAGTGACATATGGAGCTCAAAAGTGTCGTATGTAATTAAAGTATTTATTCACTTAAAGCAATATTATGTAAGATTACTTTTTTTTTTACTGATAACATAAATAAGGGCAGCTGTATAAGTGCATTTGTTATGATTACATTACGATCAAACACTAGCAAGTCGACAGCTTCGCTAACACAGCCAAATATAAACCAAGTGCGACAACACAAGACATAGCAAACCAGCTAATACGTTGTTATTTACTAGTCCAACATAAAGAATACCTGCTTGGCATCTGTCTTGCAGCCTTTTTTTTCACAAAGCTCTCGCCAAAGTCTGGGAGCCTCTTGCTTAGACGCTCTCTTCTCTCTTCTTAGCTTCCTCTATCAACGTCCTCTTCTGTCTCTTCGCCTCTGCCATTAGCGTTATGTCAGAGGAGGCTGCTGAGCCCAGTTATGTTGTCCGCTTGCCCGGCTTCGGCACAACACTGGTGCCACTTTCCACCAGCTGTTATTTTATGGTAGAAAAGTTACATAATGTTGCTTGGTCACTTGCCACTAAGACTAGAAGAAGACAAAGAGATCTGTGTACCTGATAAGCACTGTGTGTGTGTGTGTGTGTGTGTGTGTGTTTGTGTGTGTGTGTGTCTGCCAGTTGTGTTTCTCGCGTGTACGAGCACATGTGGTCAGACAAAGAAAGAATGTGCAGCGGGACTGTAATTTTTTTTTCTGCATATTGTGTATTTGTGTTTAAGGCCGAATCAAAAGTATATTTATGTTTATGTGATCTGTGTAACAGTGCAAAGTTAAAAGGAGTTAGTTAGCATGCAAAGAGTATGAGTAAATGAAATGAGTCTGTGTAAAGAATTACATTCTAACAACAGTTTAGCAGTGGCTGAGAATGAAGGTTACATAATCCCACGTTAACAATGATCGCAAAAATAAACACATCATTATACATTTACAAAAATTACACAGTCCTGTGCTTAGCCAAGTAATGTTACAGTTAAGCTATGTGAAGCTAACAATGCCCAAGTACGTTACCAGTCCGTAAAGAAAGAAGTAGCTTTGGCGTGGTTAGCTGGCAGGGAAGATTTGTTCAGTTGCAGTATTTCGCTGTACAGAGATACAGATGAGAGGGTCTGGCCACTCGTCTGTTCTCCTCAGAGTTAGCCACTGGCTAACTGAGCTCTTTGCAGGATCTTAAGCAGGACTTGTAACGGCAGTAATATGAGTTTGCTTGCATGTCTGTTTCAAGCAGGCCATGCTCCGAGGCCGCTGTGCTGTTGGGTTGGCAGCTCCAGCCGTCACATCCAGAAGAGGAGCGGAGGAGAGGGAAAGAGAGCAAGAGAGCGAAGCGGCGTTGTGCAGCAGTTTTTATCAATGAGATGATTTCTGAGGTCACAGGTCAATGACCAATCGTAGCTGCAGCTGGGTCTCTAGGCTGAATTCACACCTCTGTGTGACTTTCTGGAGTATTCGTGGTGAACTGAGTTCAATGACTCATATGATAAAAGTTAATTTATGAACACCTTCGTCTGTGAAGTCCCTGTAATCCCAACATACTGACAATACCGAGCTAGCTTCTTCAAAAGATCTCACATTGTACATTCTATACTTTTTACATCTTCATATAGCTTATAGAGTCATGTTGGTGTGCGATGCAGTGCCTTAAAGCATTACGTTGTTGTGATAGATTTCATGCCTGGGATTCCAGTGTTTCATAGTGCAGTAGCAGGCACTGCAGGCGCGTAGTGGCAATGACAAATGATTCTGAAGCGGTTATTTTAAGATAAAATTACTACATAGTGTTGCTTTTAGGGATTTAACATTCTGAATAATTTTTCATCCATGACAACTTCTGAATCAACTGTACATGACTTGAATCCAAGCAGACCACAGTCAGTATTCTTTGTGAAAAATCTCTCCTTACTGCACTTCTAAAGCCTGTGTTTGATACTTGAAAAATAGATTTTGGGTGGAGTATCACTTTAAGCATTAAGCAGTTCCTTTGAAAGCAGCGTAGGCATTGAGCAATAATGTCAGACACATTGTATTTGTGAAATAGCACCTCAATCCACCTGGAGACGTCGCCTGCCCAGCGTCTGGTTCAACTTTAAAGTGTCAACAGAGTATCAAAGTGGCTGTTTTTCATGAGGTTTTGGAGACCACATTTTAGAGCATTGATCATTTCAAAGCGGAATGATTTAAAGAGGTGAATCAATGAGAGAAAACTCAGTGGGGAAGTTAACAAGCAACAAAACCATGTGCAGATGTGAGGGCAAAAAATGTCTACAGTCGCTCTACATGCTGCTGTCCAGATATAAGATGTAGACTGTAAAAAAGTGCAGAGAGAAAAACATATTATATCATTACAGAATTTAGACAGAAGAAACATTAAATCATCCCTGGTGATTTGCAGGTTAATGTTTAGATAAACTGTTTTAAAACGGTCATTTAAATGACCATATTTCAGTGTGAAGCAAGGCCTAACTACATGTTAAAATACAGTCATTTATCTCTACAAGCTTTCAACCTACAAATCACGAAATTAACTGGGATGCAAAATCTTTTGATGTGAATTGAATCTAAATTTAATTCATCAGAGGATTTTCACCTCAATCTGAAATTAGTTAAATGAGCAAAAGCTGCAGAGAATCTCCTTTAATTTCGCCACTCTGTGATGAAAAGCTTGGAAAGCTTCACATTTATATCCAATATTCACTATGATTGGCTGATTTGATCACGTCATGTGCATGACCACTGAAACTCTGTTGAAAATGTGTATATGCCGTCACACACGGTCTTCAGACATGCAGGGCAGCTGACTATGAGCTACAAGAAAGACCTTCATGAAAGATTCAGGAGAAGTCCCCTGAGAATACACATTTGGACATTTAACAAGAAGCGGAGCAAAAATGAGAAATAATATTTTGGTATGCTGCTATTTTACAGCAAAATGCAGTCTTTGTTAAACTTCAAAGGATACAAAGGAGCGCATTATGCTAACAGCAACAATCCAGGACAGGAAACAAACAACATCAAAAGACACCCCATATCACCTAAAATTACTCTCACGGGGGCTGTGTGAAATTAGTAATTGTGACCCAAAATTTCACGTCAGGAAGCACCAAGCGGCAGCTGTGGGACATCTGCAAGGTCAGAAAAATAAAATGATTCTCTTAATTTTCTGTTTCTTGAGTGAAAAATACTACAGTCATTCATTGGACCTCTGGTGTAGTGGTTATGTGGTGCTGAATGGAGAGCTCCTGTAAAGTGCAGTTTACACACATCTTATAAATACTATAACATTTTATTACTGAAGAGTTAATGATATTAAAGGAAATATAGTCCTCTTTCCATGGTTGAATGACATGCGTTATTATTGCTGCATTCTTAGCTTGTACTGCACTAATAATGTAGTAGTAGTTGTTGTAAATTCACTGATGGTGGTATCCTCACTCATGAATATGTATTTCATGTGAGGTGACTGGATTTGCATATGTTGTATTTGACAGCCTACTACTGAAAAATGTTGGCTGAAAAAATATTTCTTCCATTTGGCTTTGACTGAATAAAAAAATAAGTTTTAGTTTCACAGCAAAAACCCAAATTAATGTATTTTAGAATATGTCAATGATACTCAAAATAAAACATTTCATACCTCTCTACAGCATTTAGAAAGCAACTAAAAATGGCTGAATGTTAATTCAGGCATTACTATTCGAAACTCAACAGCTTTACATTTGATCTTGAGTGAATTATGTAATTTAAGAACCAATTAAAGGTGCAGTGTGTGTGAGATTTGGCTAGATTTTAGCTTAAAACATTCAAAAATGTCATGTCAAATACATCTATGTATTCTGTTGCAGAGATAGCTACTGAAATTAGCATGCTAACATGCTAGCCCTGGCCCGTCCTGCGATGTAATACCCCTTGTGCCTCAAGAGACGATAGTGAGTCACTGCAGTGTCCAGTCTGCCCTCAGTCCAACATGAGGAGATGAAAAGTAAAGCTGCCCTGAGGGCTTGTCAAGTTACGCACTGTGGCGATAGGTCTGACTAAGTTGAAGGTAACTTACAGCCTCCAGAAACACAAAGATGGCAAAGAAAAGAAGTGATATAAAAAGAAACAAAAGTAATAAATGTTGGCGTGACTTTCCACTACTGGAGACAGTAAAGAGATGTGGTTTGATGATGAACTTCTCTTTTAGATTGGAAAGTAACTTCTAACGTTGTTTAGAGAAACGTATCTTTAGTGCAACTAATGACACAAACCATACTGAAAACTAAAACAAACGTGAAAGTTTTATTGAATTTTGTATATTCCTTTTTTATTCTTTCTGCTGTTAATTAATAAATGGATTTGTTTTGGATTTTTTTTAGAATTGATGAAATTGTACAGACCCAGTAGTAGACTGAAAAAGTGTCAATCAGTTCAACATATTGGCATTACTGTTAAGAGATGAACAATGGAAGTTTGGGAAGTTTACTATACATTTGATTATTGCGAGTGTCTAAATGTGTACAATCTTGAACAGTGTTGTCTCTGCAATTATTAAATTATGCAATTCTTGTACAACACTGCCCCTTATTTGTCTGGAGTATGTGGCCAGGAATTACATATTGTACCCTAACACACACACAAACAAAAAAATGATTTTTCTGCAAGCCTCAATTGTAACACAGTACTAGATGTATGTATGCGTTTGTGTGTGCATGTACAAATTAAAGTCTTACATGCACTAAGCATGACACACACACCAGCCCCCCCCCCCCCAAAAACAACTTACTTTTGGCAAAAATAGTTTAATTCTAATAATCCAAAGTAAATGAGATTCAGCTAATTTGAAAATTGTAAAACTTTTACAGTATATTAACTACAGTATGTGATTTCTTTTTTAGAAGAAAACTGTGGACACAATCAAATCAAAAAACCTTTCTCCCCTGACAATCACATTTTCTGTTGGTCAGTTTATTAGCAGTGTGAAATACCATATATAAAATTATGTTATTTTACCAGTCTGACCCAGGTGGTCAGATGGGGTGTTTCTGGCCACACCAAGACAAAACATCTTACTTGCACCAGGTAGAGATTATTCCAAGGAGCTCTGTACTTTGTTGAAACACACACACACACACACACGCGCGCACGCGCACGCACACGCGCACATGCACACACACTCATAATTTCTGAAAAAACATGTCTAGGAAACTGTGTTGGAAGTGGAGGTAGAATAACATCAGAGCACCCGAAGGCCTGGTTCTCATTTTGAAATAATTTTCAGTAATTTCCATCACCATGGAAGTTGGCAATAAACACATGGGGTTCCTTTTTAAATTGATCTTCTCTGCTGTAGAGGATGCTGGCTCCACTTTCACACACTGGCCTGCCTTTTTTGCTTGCTTTTTCAAAAATCTGGTTTAGGACAGCAGGAAAAATACGTCAACCTGCAATTATTTTTTTTCATAACTACAGAAATTAGCGTCTTAAAAGGCTGTGACTGAAATGGTGCTAAATAAAAACACAAGCAATTTTAACATGAGTTAAATAAATAATTGCTTTAATTTACAATGAAATAAACGTATTGGAAACCAGGAACTAAATACTGGGACAATGAAGACAGAAAAGAATTAACAGCCAGTATCTGAAAATTATACTAATGTTTCTACATTCTAATGATTCTGATTCCTGTTTCTAACAGATAAAGACAATTAATTAAATTTAATCTACATTCAATTTTATCTTGACTTGTTTATAATTTACATTGATTGTAAACACTTCGTCACATGTATAAGTGCGTTACAAATAAAGCTATTATTATGATTATCTTTATTCTTATTATTAATTCAAAACAGTTCAAACACTTTTTCATTTGTTTTATCCAAAGACACAAACATCTGATAATGTTATACGGGGTCTGCTGTTTTGAGATAAAATACTAGCTTCAAAATATGTTAACCTAACAAGACTAACAGGACTGTACTGAAATGTAAAAACATTTTAAAGGTGTACACTAATCATGATCATGACCTCGCTGTTACAGGACAGTCTTTACATAGTGCTCATAGAAGTGCTCATAAACAATGTCGTTTGTCAGTGCCTTTAAAAAATGACCCAAAAAACAGGCACGTCTCGCTCACTTTTCAAAGTCTTTGTTTTGTTCCGCCACACTTTTACAGTTTCAGTGTGATTTGCTCAATTAAATCTCTCCCAACAGTGACTCCTCTGACAACCCAGCTGCCGAAATACAGATGTTAGAAGATTGTTGAGTGTTGATTCATTCATCTAAGGTTGCCTACAATAAATTCTGCTGGCCTTGGGCTTTGCCTCTAAGTTTACATAAAAGTGAAGGTTAGTGGGACCCTAGGCAGCCTGAGAGGAAAACTGCTGTAGTTCTATGTATGGGTAATTAATAAAATAATCTATGTTTTTATTTTGTGAACATTCTCCTAAAATAACACTATGATGGAATATTAATCAAAGATAAAAGATAAAAGTTTCTCTTTGTAGTAACTGAAAATACAACATAATCTATCATCAAGATATCAAATGTAAGTCGCTTTGGATAAAAGCATCTGCCAAATTACTAAATGTAAATGTCAGGTCTCTATTATAATAATATAGTGATTATATATTTTAATTTAATTAACTACAATGGTATTGTATGTGTTATAAAAAGAACTCGTGGTTTTCTGATTAAGGTTTGTTTTATGGTCACATTTGTGGGCTATCTTATTTAAAGAACTGAATTATTCATGTCTCTTCTTCACCACATAGCTGTCTGCAGTCCAGTTTAACCATCAGATCTTATGTGTCTCTTTGTGGCTCTGTTCAATGTGACTGTGGACACAGATAGAGAGATCATCATCATCTTCTGAGTGGGATGCGCCTTTCAAAACAAAGCTCTTAAAAAAAAATAAAAAGATTCCACCAAAAATCTGTATTTTAATAATCAAACACTGTGGTCTAGAAAGAGTTTTTGGAAAAAGTTAGTATCTTGCTCCTTCATGGAGGATGGCAGCAGTAGTCTGCTTAGATTGACAGCAGTTACAGTGGATAACAACAATACAATTTCACAACTAAGTACAATAAAATTGTCAAAATATCCATAACATAAACACACGTTTCCACTGTTGATCCATGTGTTCCGCATGTACCAAGCACTCAGTGAACTCACTGAATATAAAGCATTTGTCACCAGCGCAGTGGGTTTATCAAAGCTTGTTTGGTGAAAACAGCTGGCTGCTGCAGCTGGAAACAGGTAGATGAAAGCGGTGAAACTTAAAAATTATAACTTTATTTGTCCCCTTGGGGAAATCCATTTCTTAACATACAGTAAATGTCCATAAAACCAAAACACGGAGCTAAAGAGGTTAGAAGTTCAGTAGAGCTGCAGAGTAGCTGATATTCTCTGTGGGTTCATCACTTCAACCTCTTTCACATTACAGACACTGATGCTTGGACAAAAATTGTTTGATGGAGCTTTGAGTTTTAATATTTAATATTAGAAATAAAACAGGCAACATTAAATAACTGTAAAGTGTGTGTAAAGTATCCATGAATGTATCCATAAGTTCAGTGGCACTGTGAAAGTTTCTGGCTCAGTTATTCAGACGCATCTCTGGGGGACTATAAAATATCTTTTCAGATTCACATTTTCAGCCAGAAAACCAGCTGAGTGTGAAAGTTGTTTTACCTGAAATAGGAAAGCAATATTTGCAAAATCTTGACATTGGCTCATCAGAGATTGTATTTCTTGGAAACCTTTAAATCATTTGGATTTTCAAGGGAAGCTGAGGTCCAGCTTCAGTTTTGGTGTGCGTCGAAAGTGTGTAAACCTTCTCTATCACAGTTTGGTTTAGACAACTGCTAAAAGGAATGCATTAGAAAACATAATTAAGACTGTATCTATTATTTTCTAATTCTGTTCACTTCACACATCTCTTAAATTAAAAAGCTTGACCAGAAATGTTTTTATTCTGACATAGTCTCCCATATTTGAGGAAATGCTGTTTCGAAGGAGAAAGCGACAACTTTCATTTCATCTAAGTGGCTTAAAAAACATACATTTGGAGAGACTGTTTGATTCTTTAACGTACTTTGTTTTTATCGTATTGTTTTGTTTGTAATTATTGGTGGTATTTCTCACATCTTGTACTGTAAACCATTGACACTTTCAGGTATATTTTGTTTTTATTTTACATTTTATATTTATGGTATATTGTATTTCAGCATGTTATATTTAGATATGTTATTTGTCTGCTGTTTTAAATGTTGAATGTCTAGCACTCCAAGCTACCATTTAGCTAGACAATCTTTTTATTGTGTTGACATGAGTTCAAATGTTGTATGAAAATCTTGGATATATTTTATTAAGATTTTATTTACTTTTATGGTACACTAATTTTAATTTGTATTTTCTGCGCATTTATTGTGTAATTTAATGTGTTTTTTTTTATCACAAACAATATTAGTTTTTTTCATAAAACCCATATAGTGACTAGCATTGCCAATTAGGTAAGGTTTTAAATTAAATGAAACATAAAAACCAATAGAAAATAAATAATAATCCCCACAGACTAAAGGGCAAAGCTCCAGATCCCCTACTTTACGATCAAAGAAACCACTGGAGAAGAGGTCAAAGGTCAAAGCCTGGATAATACTCCTGTGTGACTTAACCTTTGCATTTTGTTCCCACACAAGAATCTAAGAACTGATGAGGTTTTTTTTTTTAGTCAGTTATCTCTGTTGGTCAGTGAGACAGTTGACGACAGATGTCTTGCGGATTTGGGGGGGGGGGGGCTACTTCAGAAGGGTAAATCAGCCAGGACAGGAGTTTTAAATGTCATGACATCTGGGGCTGCTCCACACTGCTCACCATCTGTTAATGGTTCCACAGGTAGACATAAATTATTCTAATCAGCTAAGTATTTGGGAAAAACTGAGTTTTCTTCTGTAATTCTGTAAGCTTTCCACAAAAAAAATGAAACATGTTCCCTGAGGTTCCCTTGCAATTAAAATACATAAAAATCCTCCTGTTTTTTAAAGTAAATATACTAGAACTTAAGACACAGTAATGTTTGTGACAAGGATTTTAATGACAAGATGCCACAGTCAGCTTCATGATATCCATCATATTATGGCAGGCATCCCACTCTACAAACTGTTGATATTTTATTTCTCACATGCAAGATTTCAAACACACACAATAGGGTGGATCTGAGTTGGACACCATTTTAAAAATAGAGCAACAACTGAAGGGGTTTCATCTCACAAAGTAATGTGATATAACCTTTATATGCCATAAGTTTCATGCCATAACGCACAACTAGACACTTCAAGACAATACTATCAGTGCAGAAATGTAACAACAGGCAGTTTCCTGGAGATACAATATGTCTCATTATCTTTTCTGTCACAGCGGGTTTGGAATCACGAAAGGGAGAAGAAACGGATAAAAGTCGTAATGGCGAGGAGTGGAACTCACAGAAAAGAAAATTATATAAAACAGAACTGATAACTGGAGTGATTCATTTGTTGCTGCGGTTTTGACATTAAGGGGAAATCAAATATGTTTGCCACACTCCACGGAGCATCTATATCTTCATATTTACAATGCATTTACCATTCAATAGTCTGGGCCATTGTGTCAATAAGAAGTCACACTTGTGACCCATCAGCCATTTGCCTGTCTTAGTGTTTCCCATGACTGGAGCATGAATGGAGCCAGTCTGTGTGATGGTGAAGCACATCAGAAGAAGTGGACTGACTAGTAAATTACACTCTGCAAAAGGTAATCTCGGATAATTTCACTGATGACTGTAATTGCTGGCCACGGCAGTGAGGTCATTGAAAATGAAAAGGCCTATTAGTGGACAGGCTAATGACACTGGTCTTTTTAGAACAGGTGGGCCAGTCCACCATTCTTGTGTGTGGCTCATTAATAAGACATTTACCAGAACAAACATTACATAAAAAAACACTACAGGAGGCACACAAATTACTAGTATATATATATATAGTATATATATATAGACTTTCCATTGTCACCAAATCCCATGAAAATACTAAACCCAGCAATGTGTTAGTCCTTCTCTGTATATTTTTTCTGCCCTGCCCTGTCTGTAGTACCTCATGCCCTTTCAGTACGGATCACACACACGCACACAGACAGACACACACACACACACACACACACAAAATCAGCAGGGTCTTGTATCAGTAACACAAATAAATAAGCTATCATTCTAAAATTATTACAAAACCTACTGCATGTAAAAGGTACTTTGTATTTGTCACATACACACACATGTAGCAAGATTCATCCTCTGCATTTAACCCATCCCTGTGCAGCGCCCGGGGACCAACTCCAGATCTATTTCAGTGTTTTGGTCAATGGAACTGACTTAAATGTTTTTGATGGTGGGGGAAACACAGACATGGGGAGAACATGCAAACTCCACAAAGAAAGGCTGGGACGACGGGGGTTTGAACCCAGAACTTTCTTGTTGTGAAGCCACAGTGCTATCCACTGGTACACCGTGCCACCCAATTATGTAATAACCAGGTTAATACAGTGCATGAAAATGCGTTGTCTAGTTTCCTGCGTAAACCTTTTTGTTCAGAGTAACCTGATTTCTTTGAAAACGTTCTGATACACTACCATTGTAACTTAAATATGGTACTCAGGCATTACCGCTTTGGGGACTTTCATTTCCAAGATCACAGTAAAGGACTGAATTTTGACTGAAGTTTCTATAGCAGAAAGAGTAAGAAGCAGTGCTAAGTGTTTCACATCTGCTGATCTGGAAATTGAATCTTAAGTTGTATTTTTTTTAACATTTAGCAGCAGCTACTTTTAAACATCTGTTTTTGTTCATATGGTGTGTTAATAATGCCTGGATGGTGCTGCCTTCTGATTCTGAAAAAGCCTTCTGATTTTCATTTTCACCTCAAGGCCTCAGGAGGATGAGAATATAGATGAAAAGCACATTTCTGAGGAAGACTTCAATCAACCATCAAGTTGCTGATTGAAATTGTGCTGTTTACCCAGAATTCCTCATAACAAACATCAGGTTTACAGCAGTCACTAACAAAAAATGACACATTGTGTTTAAGACACTGTTCAACGACCATTATTGTTAATTATGCCATTTCTACAATATGTTCGTATCATTAATTATTATGCATTTAATTATATATTTACACTAACTACTTTATAACACTGATGTTTTACAGCTAAACCCTTAATTATATACATATATATATATATGTAACTCATATGTTCTAAGAAGATTTTAAGAATTATGTGGCATTGTTTTCTAAACTGAAAAATGTTTTTTCATTTAATCAAGATTCAAATCAGCAAATGGAGATCAACATATGAGCTCTGAAAAAATCACATCATATCATTAATAAAGCACATATTGTTTGATTTATTATAATACTGACTTTCTGTAAAACTTTTGGCTGTGGTTTTACAGAGGTTACAGGTCATAAAGGCTCTTTAACATTTGATCATCCTTTTAAAACAGTATAGACATTATTGTGGAATTATAAGTACACTTTTAAGACAATATTAAAGATAAAATGTTATACATGTTATATTGTGCTATGAATGTTATGATTGTTCATGACACAGGTTTCATAAGAAGTGTAGAAATGTATTTCAATGCAGCAGCTTCGACTTCTGTCCAGAACTTTAAGGTCAGCAATCTGCTATTGATACTAGAATAAAACTTGATGTTACTGCTAAAACTCTTCTCCCTCTTTTAAATTGACTGTGATCGTATAGTCGACAGATGGAGCCCTGACAGCGTTGGTGATTTGCTTTAAACTCAATCAGGAAAAATACGGTTGTGTTTTCTGACATTAATACTACCCATGTTGTAGGAAGATAAATACAGACGCGAAGAAATTAATTTACTTAAACTGACATTTACAGCAGAAGTTTATGTAAGTGGCTACGGTGCTCAGTTACAATTTACAACCTGATCAACCTTGTTCCAGCCTTTTCTCATTGTGATTGAGCATAAACACGTCGAAACACTCAAAGTCACATCACGGAATCAATCCAAATATTGGAGACATTGATCAAAAGTGCTTAATTTCAGTTTATCAGTGACTAATTTGTTTTTTAGTCATTGGGCCCAGATATATATTTTAAATGTATAATGTACATTGTACCCACTGCACTTTACAGGCCACAGCTAGGGAAATCCTTTCAAATCAGCTGGCACAGAGGGAAAAACTGTTGAGGAATTTTTAACATGCTCACAGAGGATGATTTCTACTAAATTCAGCTTTTTTTCTCTGACATACAGGATTAAGGCATGCGAACCATAAAGGAAGTATGTTGTGTCTCGACGTGCCTTTGCATTGCTCAATCGATTTCCTGGAAGTGTTCGGACATGACAAGATAGGATAGAAAACTGTATTCCTCTTACCTGTTGTTCCTGGGCCAGCTGTCTGTCACGCTCTCTCTTTCTTGCTTTCTCTTGGTTCTATAGAGTGCCGCTCTCTTTCCCCCTCTTTTTCTTTTCTCGACCCTCGTCTTTTATTTCTCTGCCTCTTTGGTCCACAAGTCACCACAATCCTTTCCTCTCCTCCCTCCCTTTTTCCACACTTCACCTCTGATTTTGTCGGGGTTTTCTCAAAGTATCTTCTTTTTTGCCTTTTTTCACTTCTTCTCTCTCGCTGTCTGTTTCCCTTGTCTTTGTTTCTCTCCTTCTGTATAAGTTTTTCTCTTTCTCCAAACCTCCTTTTATCCCCCTCTCCTCTGTTTCTTCTTTTATCCCTCCTTAAGTAGCAGTACCTTGCCCTGCTGTAGATAATGAAGACATACTGAGAGATTTGTACTGGAGGCGGGACTAGCACTGCAGTGGGTTGGGGGATGGGAAAGGTCAAATTATACAGAAGATGGACAGACGAATGTGAACCAGACCCTCCTGTGTTCTTGGCTTTGTAGCTTGTATCAGAGGCCGATAATGGCCTTTTAGGAAAATCCTCCCTTATTTCCCTTTAACTAGATCTGTCTGTGACAATCAGTTATTTATTGATTGTATAATGTATTGTCCTTTTCCCTAAACCTGTGGTTATTTCTAGTTCAGTTTGTGATTTCCTACGTTTCCCAGAATGCCACTCTGGACATGCAACATGAGCTGTGTTCCAAACAACACTCTAGCTTAAGTCTAAGCAGGTGTTTAGTGTATTCACACTGGAAAAGTGACAAAAATTGGGATCCTTAAACAAGAGTCTACAGCCATACTAGCAGCTCTGTGAGGCTGTAGTTAAACACAGGTGTGCTTTGAGCTAAATGCTAACGCTAGCATGGCAACATACTCACAATTACAATGTTAACATGCTAATGATTAGTAGGTATAATATCACTTAAAGCCAAAAATGTAAATTTGTTGGTGGCACCAGAGAAAATCGGTCTGATAATTGTTAAGGTATTTCTGTCTGGAACAAAGTGGTGGACTGTCAGACCAACAGACAATAAATGTTGAGCTGTAGATGAATTTAAATGCTTTTCTTTTTCCAGCAATCATAGTGTTCTTACCTGCTGCCAGAAGACACATCAGTCTGCCATAAACAGACTGATGGTTGGTAAGAATGCCTCTGAATGTTTTCAGATCAGCTAGACAATAACTAAATAAATAATCAGATGGCAAAACCACACAAAAATTTTTTTTTAAAATAAAATATCAAAATGAATGACCTCTATATATAGTTATACTGTAGCACTTGAAAATGCACTGATGAAAGAAAATTGGTAAATGTCTTATAACTATAACATGGCTCCAACTGAAAATGGACAAACCCACAATGTGATTATGTTAACAGATTTGTGTCCCAAGAACATCAATAATACCAGCACACACACACACACACACACACACACACACACTTCAAATCAGGTCTGGCTGAGCTCTTCTCCAAACATTCAAATAAAAAGGTTTAAGGGTCACTTGCAGCACGGTTGGATCACTGATTAAAATCAGCCTGGTCTCCTGTTCGTGTTTCAGGTCCCTTGGGAACCACAAGGTGCACTGACTGAACAAAAAATTTACTTGTCTTTTAAAAAGATATTTTAAACATAATGGAGTGTTTCCAAAAATCATCAATACTTAAGATGCTTGGCGATTTGGAAGGGGTTACGTTGCTTAAATAGTACTGTCAACACCAATCACAAATATAGATCAAATGAAAATGCAGTTTATTTTAACCCTTTTTTACAGTTGGAGTGTCTGAAACCCCAAACATTTTCCTTAGCTGACTTCTGAACCACATTATCAGTTTAACATCATGTTTAAAAAGCAATTCTCAAAAAATTGGAAAAGAGTGTTCTTGAGTGGTTAAAGAGTGCCTGGGATCTCTGGGAGCCTTAACAGAGCATTAGGGTGAAAGATTATTTGGAATATAAAAGCTTGTGCAGCATTTTAAAATCTACCCTCACTCTAACCCACATCAACTCTGCTTATGTCTGCTGAGTCTCCTGATCTCTCTCTAGGTCATGTAACAAAGGTGAATAAACCCACCCTGTGCATGCATGTTGAATCAATGTGCCTTGAAATTTTTGGCAGGCTTTCATTTCCTCTCTCGTGAATAATCACATTTTGGAATGAAACCCTTCAATTGTATTTCTATTTTTAAAAGTTGTTTTTCATAATTGTTTATATTTAATTTGTTGTCAAATCAAACTCGGCAGGGCAGTTTAGAGCTTGATCTAACAAGAAATGAAGTATAAACAATTTGGAAAGTGGGATGTCTACTTTGATTTTCATGAAAGGAAAACTAACTTTGTTATTTAAGTTATTTGCATTAGAGTGTTAAATGAGAGTGTTAGATGTTAAACTACTGTTGGACTGATTTAATTTAGTAGCCCCAAATTTGCCAGAAGTGTGTCGTCTTTTAAAGTTACCTCATTGACTGGCGGAGATAACATCCTCAGTTCTCAGGTTCCTGGGTCTGATGTCAAGTCAGTTGGGTCAAACAGGAGAATTATGGAGGCTTGAACTTTGACCTCTTCTGTGGTTTCTTGGCTCGTAAAGTAGGGGATGTAGGAGGTGAACTTTATTCTAAAGTTGGGTTGTCCACGGAGTGTGGGGACTAGTATAATATAATTGACATTCACAGCGGAATGTCTTGACAGAAAAGTTGATGAAATTCAAAAATTACTATGAAATTTTGTACATTCATCCTCCATCATCCTTTGTGTACCACACATATCTGCACAAAATGTCCAATAGAACACAAAAATGTTTCATTGACTGGTATTTATTCATATTTAACCCTATGACTATGCATATGCCCCAACAAGTAGTCCATTAAGGTCCATTAATACAGCTTTGAGTATTCCTGAGTGTCTTTGTCATCATTTGAACTGATTATGCTGCTGGAATTTCACCATTGGAGTATACTGTAACTGAAATACTGTTGCAGGAAGAAACTATAAACTTTTACAGCCATCATTCAAGCCTACATGGCTGAGTGGTTGATATTTAACGTGTGTATTTTGGTTGTTTAGTGTGGGACTGAATAGCTGGGCGATCATAAAGTCATCTATTGATCTATATCTTTTTTTCCACTCTGAGCTTCACTTTGGAACCTTTCGTATGCACCTGACATTACTGATATATTGAGATTATTGCCGTATGTGATTTTTGCCTTTTATGATTTACATTAAATCAGCGTGTAAAGTATATTTTATATCAGCCCACATTTCAAATCCACTCTAACAAAATGGATCCTTGTAGTGCTTTTTAGCAGCAGAGCAGTTGTGATGAGCCAGTTGGGAATTTTTTATTTTTATTTTTTATTTTTAATACCGGTATGTGTCAAGGTTGATAAAGCACATCACAAATTACTTGCATTACGTGCATGTACGTTCCTCAAAGACATTCTCCAAAAGAATAGCGATTTATGCTTGCTTGGAGCCCCTGACAGGAATATTATTTAACTTTTAACTTATTTACGACCATCACAGCTGCTTGGCTTGATGTTAGTGCACTTATTCACTGGCCTATTGAACTGAAACCAGCATCTTCTCAGCCACTTCAAACACAGATGAGCAAACTGGCAGCAATAGATGCTGAGAGTGAGAGTCAGAAGAGCCAGGGCTGAGAGTTGCAGCAGGCAGCAGCCAAACACTCCTTCCCAAGCTAAGCAACAGTGTTGACGTTTTAATTGCTGTTTATGACTTAATTTTTTAGTTTTGCAGCACAACAGAGAAATTAAACAACAGATGGTTTTGCCCAAGCTTGTCTAGTTGGTCAGATATGTTGTTCATGCCATGCCAAAGCTCCCCATAAAATATATAACCCTTTTGCTTTATTGGTTGTAGTTGACAGTGTAACTTCTCTTTATGGTTGTCTGCATAACTGGAGACCATACAGTTAAACCTTATAGTCAGACTCAGACTCCATTAAAAACCATACAACACAAACAAGGTACAATATATAGGTAGATTAAAATAAATAAATGCTGGACTGAAGCCAAAGATTATATGAACATCTACAATGGCACATGAATATAGACACTCTTTAATATATAAATGCAATTAGAACACAACTCAAAGTTAGTAAATCATAGTTATATACCTCTAGGATTTTGTCTGTCAATCATAATCCAACTGGGTGCTGACCATATAATATATATACAAACCATACAGATGGAGATCATTACAAACATCATTACCATTTCAATGACTGTTGCAGTTTTACAGATTTATATCGGAGCAAAGCCTCAAAAGCTTAAATTCTTCTTGAGAAGTAATGAATGTCAATCGCATTCAAATATGTAAGAAAACAAGTCTACAGCCATGCTAGTGGCCCTGTGAAGCTGTACTTAGGCACAGCGGTGCTTTGAGCTAAATGCTAACCTCAGTAGGCTCACATGCTGATATTTAGGAAGTTTCATTTTTATCATCTTAGTCTAGCATGTAATCACACTAACATTTGCTAATTCACAAAGCCAATGCTGATGATTAGTTCTGCATTAGATGAAAAGTAAATGAGTTACAATTAATTCTGATGGGAATATGTATGCATGGCAATCCATCCAACAGTTGTCAAGACCTTTCACTAAAATGAAAGGGGCAATATGACGATTACATGGTGCGGTAGATGAAAAGCCAGAGGATGGTCAAAGTCAGCAGGATTTATCTTCAGTAGACCATAATTGCAAGCCGTTCAGTAGTTGAGATATTTCAGTCTGGATCAAAGTAGTGGCCCAACCGACTGATTGACCGACATTGCCGCTAGCATGACTTAACACAGTTAAATATGGAAAAGATGTTAGAAAAGACTTATTTGTGTCTTTGTCATTAAGGGAATTACATTAGCTAAAATGAGAAGTTTTGTAATATCATAGAGAAAATTGTGTTTCTGGTTGCATTGGTGTCAAGTTTACTCATTCCAGAGGAATAACTTAATTACAGTTTCGAACTTTGAGTGAGGCTCTTACCCTCAACATAATTGCGACCCTGCACCTATTTTCTACAAATGAAAACATGTGTCTCATGAGGCCAAAACACACACACACACACACACACACACACACATAAGATCATGAAACAAATTCCATGTAAGCAGAATTTTGAGGATTTGGAAACTCATGATGGAACATTTGATCTGTTCTGCTAAATAATTGTCTCTGTCTCTGGTGGTCAAGACCAATTCATGAACAAATCAATCAACAAGAACAAATGAAATCACAACAAAAAAAATGTAATTAAAAACAAGGACACACATGCAATGGCGCCACCGGGGGGGGGGGGGGGGGGGTTAAAGAAAAATATTTATGCTCCATGATGTGTGTAACCTTGAGTAGGCTTGTTCCCAGTAAATGTTTTGTTCCTCCCTGTCAGTGCACTCCTACAAATACACGCTGTATTTGTCTTTTTAAGGAAAAGGTTAACTTGCCTATTTAAAGAACAATTAATTTCTAACACATACAGATAACACATCAAAAAAGGATTTTTATGGAATGTTAACTGAACTGGTTTTAGTCTATGGCCACTAGACAATTTTAACTGTAAAATAAGACACCGAGTATATCAGTCTGTGATTCCTTAACTCATATTTTTATGTAGTATTCAACTAGTCTATATAGTGCATAATAGAATTCCTGAAATTCAGTTATTTAGTGCATCACCCCAGGGTTTTCAAGTGGCCCCATCAGGCCACCCCTGGGAAAATATTCTGGGGGAGCCCCTGCACACATGCTCAACTATCTTAGATGGTTTATTAAGGATTCAGATTGTATCCCACTGGGTTTATCCCTGTTTAACTAAAGAATGTATTTAATTTTCTGAGTGATTAAAATTTGTTTTTGGCTTTGATACATTTTATGTAATATTCTAAACAAGCTACATTTCAATTTGTTTATTCAGCTCCTTAAAGGCAGAATGATTAGGATTTTCCTAAAAAATCTACGTATTGACTTATACAAAAATAATCCCTCTCAATCATCACTTATGACCCACTAGAGTGTGTGGTGTTGTCTGTATCTGACCCTGCCCTCTGCCTATATATTCAATTATTGCTGTGTTCGGGATATTTCTGGGCGGCAACAGCAACAAATGTCAAGCGGACAAAACTTATTTCAAAACTAGAGTGAATCTGGGGTTTGCTTTCACCTGCTGCCGAGCATTGAAGGAGAGGATAGATGGATGGATGGATAGGAGAGTTTTAGAGTGAGGCAGAGTTGGCCTGTTTTCTGTTGGACAGGTAGGTGCTGGCAGTTAGCTTAGTTAACTTGCTAAAGTATCAACTTTTCCATCACAACAAATGTAGCATTCCAAAAATATTAGCTAGCAGTGTACATACACACTACTAAAGCTACATCTACACTACTACGTTTTCGTTTTGAAACGCAGATATTTTGTACAACATGTTACTGTGCATGTCACCGTATTTACTTTGCAAAGACTCCCAGTTTGTTTCAGCCGCCAAAATCACTTTATACTCTTGTTACTTTCAGTAACAGTTTCACCTCGTTTTCTATCCATGCAAAAAAAAATCTCTGGTGTTTACACTTGTACTAATATCAATGCAGACTGACAGGGTTGCTTGCTTTACTAGGAGCTAATGTTAGTAGTCTGGTAATGAAGCAGGGATTTTTTTTAAAATTGGTGGCTTGTTAAATCACTGGATGTTATTGTGAAATAACGTTGCCATCACTGCCACAGTATGGAGGGAAAGCAGGAACTGAGGACGTCCTCAAGTATTTCTCTGGCTATTTTTAGTAAGATTCACCTGTCCTGTCATCCCCAAAAATATATTTAGTGTAGTTGTTATTTGGATATTCTGGGTTTGTCACACTAGTAACTCAAGGTAGTAGCATTGGTTAATATGAGATCTCAACAATGTTACAATGAAATCCCTTCCCTATGTGCCATCATTCCAGGGAATCCACAGGAAACCAGACGGATCATCCTGTTCCAAACAGAAAAGGAGAACAGGTTACTTACGTCCAAAAGTTCAGCAAAACAACTTTGGGAGTGAGTCATCTACAGATGCTGGGGGACCTAGTGTGTGTGTGTTGTGTTTTTTTTTTATTATCTCATGTGCAATCTTGGTTTTAATTTGTTTCTGTTCTGTCTTGTGATCCCAGGGAAATGCTATTTCATTTTACCTGCGCTAGTGAAGTGTGTCTGAT
This sequence comes from Micropterus dolomieu, assembly GCF_021292245.1. Taxonomy (NCBI): domain Eukaryota; kingdom Metazoa; phylum Chordata; class Actinopteri; order Centrarchiformes; family Centrarchidae; genus Micropterus; species Micropterus dolomieu. The sequence continues at coordinate 6,942,147 of NC_060167.1, read as the reverse complement.
AAATGACAATAAATCTTATCTTATATAAATTGTTATGATACAGGACATTGATCAAAGAACCTGTTACTTCCCAACAGGTCTGCAAGAAGTGGGGAAAAATATAAGCTGTGTAATTGCACCCTTATTATAAAGTGTTACCTATAATCTCTACTCATTTTTTAAATTTCTTTTAGGAGATTGTTGAGCCCACAAGTCCAGACACCACCGCAGACACAGCCACTAACTCTGTAGCCTCTCCCATCGCAACCCCAAAGCCCTCAACAAAAAAGAAGAGCAAAAGTAGCATTAGGAGAGTGAGGCAAAAATGGAGAGGTATTTAGTCCTGTTAGAAAAGCTTATCAACCAAATTTAAATAAAATATATATAATATAAATCAAAATGTAATGCTGCTGGTTTTGAAGTAGTTTTTCACCTTGCATCGCACACCAAGTTCCTGTTTGTGTGATGGTTAATGTTTACATTATGATTGCACCATTATCAAATGTTGTTTTCTTAGTTGTTAGAAATAGAAATAATGCATCTGACTTTTATTTATATACATTGTCAAAGTAATATTTGTTATATTATTCATTTATAATAACATTATAATAAAGTGCAATATTGTTGCTTATAACAAGATTGTGAGAATAAATAACATGTAAACTATCCATGCTATTAGTATAAAAAGACTTTTGTAAAATTACTTTTATACATTCCTGAGAAGCTACGAGCAGCATCAGCAACAAAAAATACAACATGCCAAATAGCCATTTTTATCATAGCCAATATATACACAGTATAGACAACATCCTTAATCTTGCACATGACATGAGACCACAGCTGCCAGTCTTTCCCCTGTAGCATTCCCAGAGCTCTCATTAATCTGTAGGGGCCCACAGGGAGGTTGGGGGTCAAGGATGTCCAATTCAGCATCTCCAACTGGCTCCAGCATGTCCTCATTATCCAGACTCTCACACACAGGAAAACGTAGATCAGTAGGTCCTGTTTACTTTGTATGAGCCTCTGCAGACCATTCATGGCTATTCTGCTAAGGCGAAAGTCCTGCTTCACCTCAGCCTCTATGTTAAACCATAAAGGAAGAATGGGCATGTTGTTATAGAGTCTGCAGTATGATGTAGGATGACGAGTCCGGAAAAAGAAATAAGTTCACATAATTAGTCTCTACTAGTTAAAACTGCTGGAAATTTGGCATTTATTTCTACTAGTTAAAACTGCTGGAAATTTGGCATCTCCTCATCCCCCAAAGCAAACGCATATGGCATGAACATGTTAATAGCAGCCAACAATACAGTACATGTTCACAAAATATCCTGAGACCTTCACACATGTCACACAAATCAATATAGTAAACATTACGTGTGCATGACAAACTGGTTCATCCAACATTGCATAACCAAAGTCACTAAGGGTAGCCTATAATGTTAACGTTACATTGCAGCTAGTATGTGGTGTAGCTAGGCTACTACAACAAAACTTGTTTGCAGTCCATTCTACATACCACAAACGCATACATCAGCATTTGCAGGTGTTGAAAACATCTTCGTTTTCTTTTCCGAGTTGTGGCAGACAACTGCAGAAAGATGCCTATAGCCAACGTGGGAGAGATCATCACAGTGGAAGACGGCATATTGTAATCGTTATCATGGAGAGATGCAGTAAAAATGATCACATCTTTTAACGTGAGAGCCATTGTTGCCTATGATATATCGGGTTCTTGAAGGGTTGTCCTATTTTGTAGGGGGACATTTCAACCCCTTGGACCTTGTAACTGATTCAACGGCCAAGGGGTACACTTGAAAACAAGTGGTAGGGGCAATAAGTCCTACTACTACATCAATGCAAATAACCTTACGTTTTGAGAAAATAACCTTTTAAGTATGTTTTGGAAAATATATCGGTATACCTTATAATGCTGATATACCGCCCAGCCCTAAAAGTTGGTACAGTCTAGACAAGGATACACTGACTTATGCAATGGCGGAGCCAGGGGGTGACCTGTGGTGGCCATGGATTGTCTAACAGTGCTTGAAAGTGGAATCAGGGGGGCTCCATCTAATAATTTATTTAAACATTTTGAAAGAGTCTGACAATTGTGCAGAGGCGTGAAAGTGGTTGGGGTTTGAACAAGATCCTTTATCTTTGGTCTTCACTGTCACTTATTGTGGGTACAAGCATATGCAACACTGAACACCTTCAAGGAGAGACAGTTTGAAAGTGCACCCCACTATCTCGATCTATATGATTTATTTCATCAACATAACGACAGCAAGAAGACAGCAAAACACAAGGCAGTTCTTGGAGAGAGATCGGGGAGGCAGTGTGATGCAGCCAGGAGGAGATAATGATAGCACTTAGTTATGATTGGATAACACAGATTATGATATAGTTTGTGTACTTAAAGGATCATTTGGGTATTTTTAGAGTCCAAGTCAAGTCTCAAGTCTCTCGTGGTTATTACAAATTTTGTATCACCTGCTGCGTTCAATCCAGGTTGCTAATAAAACTGCATGGCTATAAAGGAATTCTGTAACTGTAACCTGTTTTTCATTTACAGAGCACAACCATGTAATGTACAATGCAATTATTGACAGCTTATTAAATACTGTAAGTCAACACACTACCTCGACTCTTAAACCCATTGTAACGTTAACTAAATAAAACTGACGTTGCATAATCAACAATAAACCTGTAACCTGTTTAACTTACAGAGCACAACCATGTAGCCTAATGTACAATGCGTCTACAATTAATGACAGCTTATAAACTACTGTAAGTCAACATACCTTGTTGACTCTCAAACCCAGTGTAAAGCTAACTAAATAAAACTGTAAAGTTACACGGTCAACAATAAAGCTATAACCTGTTTTTAACTTACAGAGCACAACCTGTGCAATGCAGTTAATGACAGCTCATAAACTACTGTTTAGTCAACACATCCTCCTGACTCAAATCAATAAACTGTAACCTGTTTTAACTTAGAGCACAACCATAATGTGCGATGCAATCACTGACAGCTTAAACTACTGTAAGTCAACAATCCACTAGACACTCAAACCAGTGTAACGTTATAACTAAATAAAACTGTAAGATTACATGAACAATAAACCTGCAACCTCTTTCTAGCCAACAGCAATAATTAAGGTGATGGCAGTCAGCGGGACGTAAATAATTACGTTTATTGACCACCACAAGTTTGGCAAGTAAACAAATGGTCATTCATCTTTTCATAATGAAGAACAGTCGGAGTTAACCTCTCGTAGGTTGTAGCTGAAGCAAGCTAACGTTAGATGGCCAATGCTGAGCTAAACATGTTCACTCACCACAGGTTACTAACCTATTTGCGTTCAGTGCGTCTTTGTTTGGGTCTTGTTTTATGAGGTTTTAAAGCCAAAGTTTATGATGAATGGCTCAGCAGCTGCTGGTGTTTGTTGTACTCGCTCACGTGCAGCATCCACGAACCAGCTGCAGTGGCTGCAATGTATCCCATAGTCCAGTCTACATACCACAAATGCATACGTCAGCATTTGCAGGTGTTGAAGACATCTTCGTTTTCTTGTCTGAGTTGTGGCAGACAACTGCAGAAAGATGCCTATAGCCAACATGGGAGAGACCACCACAGTGGAAGACGGCATATTGTAATCGTTATCATGGAGAGATGCAGTAAAAATGATCACATCTTTTAACGTGAGAGCCATTGATGCCTATGATATATCGGGTTCTTGAAGGGTTGTCCTATTTTGTAGGGGGATCTTTCAACCCCTTGGACCTTGTATCTGATTCAAGCGGCAATTGTGCCCTTTAAAATTACATCAGTGAAAAGTGCTTCTTTTTACCACTGAGGCTCAGACTGTTACAAAGGTGTCTAACATCAATCATGGAAAGAATCCTTACAAGAAACAGAAGTCTTGCTGAAGGACTGAATTCTCACTTTGAAATCTTGTGAGAGGCAAGTTGTTGCAGGAAACGACAGTGGAAATGAGGGATAACAGTTTATGTACGTAGAGGAACTGCTAGTAAGACTTTTTCCTAACAGTACTCCAACACAACAAACTCCCCTCTCCAAGAATGACTCCCAACGTTTCCAATGTCATCTTCCTGTGTCGACTTTTGTTTCTATAAATACGTGAAAAAAGTGTAAAAATATACAAATGCCCCAAAGGCTTAAAGTTTGTATTCTTGATTAGCACTAGTAGGAACCTGGTCACTCCAGCAATTGTAACAGTAAAGTTTCAGGGCTAAATCAAATTGTAGCAATGGTGATTTTTCACATGTTTGTTAAAATTTGACAGATGACTTTGTACTGTTGACCAAGAGCTAACTGCCACATCTCAGAGCAACATTATCCTTCTCTGCTGAGGTATAAACTGACCCACAAATAAGCCATGGATTTCAGTCAATCATGAGACAGAACAACCATAGGCTTATGTCAGGTTTTCAAAATGTGAGGCCTCCCCATGAGGGCGCTAAACAGTTTCAGGTGAGGCTCAGTGAACAGCTGTATAATGGTTGAAAAGGAGGAAGTCGGATAATGTTTTATAAAGAGCAAGAAAGTCCACATAATGAAGTGGATGGATGCATCAAACCCAGGACTTTCACACAGGAGACTGCCATTCGCATCCCATGTGAAACCAAATAAATGTCTAGTTATTTAAGAGTTTTAACTAACATTAACTGACTTGCATCATGTGAGTTAAGTCACATGATTCAAGAGCAAACTTACTTTAACCCAATCCACTGTTATGAGTGGTGTGGTGCGGGGACAGCGAGGACCCAAATGCAGTGCCCAGAGCAAAGGAGGTTTATTGAGGGAAAAGGGTTTGAGGGACTGGAGTGGAGGGAGACGGGGATGCTGGGGAAACACTGGCACGGGGAAACTGGGGAGACTGGGACCAGAGACGGGGAACATTGGGGCAGAGGAAGCGAGGAGGAACTGGGAGGACGCCGTGGGGGAAGTCCGGGGAGGACAGGACCAGAGGATGAGCCCAGCCGACCGAACGGGGGATGAGTGAACCTGGGAGGGAAACAGACAAAGTTAGTGACAGCAGAGACGAAGCACGGGGAAATTGGAAGAGATCAAAATACATGTGAGCTTGAATGTAGAGGTGGCTCAGGATAAGGAGCAACGACGATCAAGCAAGGATGGTGTGGAGAACCGGGTTGAAATACAAGCAGGGATGAGGTTGATTACTGGCAGGTGTGGCAGGCTGACGAGGTGGCTGATGAGAGAGGGAGAGAGAGAGAGCACACACAGGGGAGGAGAAACAAGGAGGCAGGCAGAGAACAGAGAAAACCAAGGAAAAAGCAGAATAACTGATGAAAAGGAGAAAAAAACAGGACACTCACCGTGATGGGCTGCCATCACAACAACCACAATGTTTTCCTAAACCTAACCAAGTAGTTTTGTTACCTAAACCTAACCAAACTACGACTGTTTCATTAACCACGTGTTTGATATCATGTGACGTACGTAACTTAGTTAAGCTCAGGTCTCTGGACTGGTATGGGAAATGCTCCTATGTGTTGTTTTTGGAGGCATTTACAAACCACCTTTGTCTGGTTAGCAACCAACTTAGCTAGCTTCTTATGGTCAGTAGCAAGCCAGCTATATTGGTGATTTATTATGGCTGGCTAGACTTAGATGCTAGCATGTTACCAGCTAGTCCAGCACCACCTTTTTCATGAGGACGTGTGGATGAACTTTGCCACTCTATTGTGACCGATGACCGAGTCAGCTGTAACATCACCTGCTAACTGTTGTCATTTGTCACAAACTTGGTTTGGCTAACCCAACAGAGCCCCCCTCAGAGACTCTATAATACTTATGTAGGCCCTGTAACCTTCTCTGTTGAGGTACATTGAAAATATTAAAGAGATTATATTATGCTTTTTGGTGTTTCCTTTTCGTTTGTGTTTTGTGCATGTATTAGGTTTGCAAAGTAAAAAAGCCCAAAGATTTTCAGGACCCGCGGCTACTCTGCTTGTGATAGCTAGTAGTCCTTAACTAGGTTCCTGCAAATGTGCAACTCCCAACAAACATCAAATAGAAGTGAGATGCTTCACTCTGTAGCTAAAACAGAGCATTCGACACACAGGGTTAATAGAGGTGCTGCAGCAATTTGAAATATGACAAAAATATGGTGTTTTTTGAAAATGAAACTATGTAAACCTATTCTGGAACAACCCCTAAATAGAATTATGAATCTGAAAAAGAGCATAACATGACCACTTTAAAAGAAAACTTTGAAATGGGAATTCAGAGTGGGGGAATCATTTTCAGAAACAATTTTGCAACTTCAGTGTCAAGACAGACCGTTATTGGTTGTGTATTTGCACAGGGTAAGGTTAAAGTTCAACTTCATGCAAATGTTCTGTAAATTCACCATTGCCATGAATCACTCGATTTAAACACATAGTATGCACTGTGCAATTTTATTGTCAGAAAGTTCTCTGAAATGTCCTTTTTGATTACCTGTCCTTGCAAAACTGGCTTGCTTGCACATCAACCTTTAATCCAATTTGGCTGTAATTTCTACTTCTACTTCCAAAGGATATCTCCCTGTAATTTCAAGGTGATAATGCTGCAGTTGGAAGTAATTTGCCAACTGCTTGTATTCCAATAATGAATTCTAAGGTGAATAGGTATTCACCTCCTTTATACTGTTAGCGGTCACTTTCCCTTTGAATATTTCTCAAGCTACAAATGTGTTGGCAACCATATCACATCTTAATGAACTGTACACTGGTTATTGACTCACATTGTTTCAATTATCCTTATCAATATTTCTTATTACCCACACATCAAAGCAGTGATACCCCCCCAAAAATCAATAAAACATTTAATTTGTTATTTTCCTTATTTATGCACACTTGTTTTATTTCAGCACAGATCTAGAGTCTAAACTGCATTTTGGAGGAGCCTTGCTTCACCCCACTGTTGACTATCTGCCAATCTGTATCGTCTATCTATATATATTTATCTTTCTATCTTGTTTCTTATCTTTCTTATATTTTTTCTACCTACTATGTTTATTGTTAAGCACCAAAACTCCAAAGCAAATTCATTGTATGTGTAAACCTACTTGGCAATAAAGCTGCTCATAATTTCGGTTTATTTTACTCAGAAACTAGACTATATTACAAAGATGTAAAGTTTGGTATAGATTTGATCATGTACACACAAGTAACATCTTCCTGTTTCTTGGAGAAACATCGAAATTTGATGTCACGCAATGCACACGCCCTTCAACTCACTTTTCAGTGCCAATGTCTTTAGATAGAACAGCAAAAAGTCGCTCCGATCAATTCTTTAAGAGGAGTTTGTTATTACGGAGGATGTAAATTGCATATAAATTAACTTTTAAATGGCATACTAACTGATCTAGGGAATCACTCCAACAGGCTTTTTTTAATGTGTGGACATTATAAATGTGCCACAGAAACTTTGCGCATCTACTGTATGTTAAACGTGCCACTGGAGCTGCTTTGTAGGTGAGAGCGAGTCATTTTGTCATGCCAGTGTGTAAGATCTATATCAGATATGCCGTTTTGCCACTTCTGAAAAGTGTCCCTAATAATACATTCATCAATGAGAGTGCTCACATCAGAACGTAGCACTAGCACAGTGCTAAATATTATTTGAATTTATGAACGATTTCCTGTCAAAATAAGCAGGGAGAGGCCTGTAGAAACAGCTGTTTGTGGCTTGCAGCTAAGCAATAGTCTCAATGTATCTCAGCCAATAATTTGAAGTACTCTCTGGGAGATCACATCAGAATGATCTAATATGATTTCACTCCAAACAAAATGCAAATGGGTTTGCTCAGATATTGGTAGGGACAATTCTATCCTCCCAAAATATTAGGAGGGACATGTCCATATGCAAAACTATACCCTTGTTGCATTTTATAAAACATACATTTTGTAAACATGGGTTTCTAATTTGCAAATCCTAGTTATAAGGTCACATTGTTAGGACATCCACCACCAAATACTGACACTCCAGTTGATGGGAAAAAAGAGTGTAAATGAAAACCACATTGGTGTGTGTGGAAAAAATCCATCTGTTGGTTGAGTTGGTAAACCAAAACTATACCCATATGGAAATTCAATGAAATCTCAGCCAACAAAGACACCATGAGGATGGAGGACACCCTTGGCACAGAAAAAAAGCCGTTTCACTAGCAAGGACCACACAATCAACAGGTATGATTAAATGACTTATTGATGATCGAAACAGAAGATGTACGAGGCTTGCGGTTGCCGAAGAGACATTCGAATGCGTTGTGGGAAATCCGCTGTAGCACCCGGACACGACACACCTCCAAAAGCTTCTTGTTACATGAGAGCATTGGCTGATGTGAGATCTTTGGTATCTGAATGATTGTGATGATAGTACATTTAGGAGGACCAGCGGCACATGATATGTATCAGGTGCTCGGGAATGACATGGAAGGCTGAAAGGGTAGTTCTGATACTGAAGGAGTGACCGGGGTAATGGATGGGAGAAATACATGACGAGAAAGAGCTTGGCGGAAGTGGCGGTGGCACCAGGAATCGAAAGGCCACTTGAACCGACTCAGAGATGATCTGACGTGTTGTACACTGTATCCCAGAGTTGCGAGGGTTCAGGGTCATGGACTCAGTGTTTGGGGAATGAGTCTGAATTGCGAGTATGACGCCGAAGGTCAAGGCGAAGGGGAGATAAAGGTAAATGAACCCCAGCAGGTATTAACGTAGCTTCTTAGGTTCGGGACGACTTAGTGATGCAATTACATGGTACTAGTGACTGTGGCGGGAGCTCTTCAAGGTGGCCTGTAGCACGAGAGAGAGCTATGCTGTTAATGTTAAGGTTTTGGCGATCATTCCGCTGCGAACCATCTATCCTTTTAGAACCCCCAAACCCTGGACTGGGAGCGAGCAACGAGAGGCTTTGGCATCCCGGTGACTAATTTGTAACGACTGTTCCCTCGAAATGACTTTAGTTTAAACTTGACTGAGAGCTTGAATGATTGTGATCCGGATGTTAGTTCGCAAACTACTGTGAGTTCGGAGCGACTAAGAGCTCGATGTTGGCTCGAAGTGACTGAGAGCTCGATGTTAGCTCAAAACGACTATTGACATCTTGGTGCCCTACTGACACCCTCTGCTGAGGTTAGTGGTAGGGTGCAGCGGGGACGCTGGCATCTCGGTGCCAAACTCCTACTACAGGCAGCTGCTGAGGTTGCTTGAGGTGTAATTGCTATCGGTTACTGTGGTTGAAGGTGGGCAGCCGAGGGCGCTGGCATCCTGGTGCCCGGAGCCCCAACTGAAGTCGGTCGATGGTAGGCAGCCGGGGGCACTGGTATCCCGGTACCCTGGCTGGAGTCGGTTGCTGAAATCACTGCTGTCGTGTATGACTGGGAGTGATGGCATCTTGGTGCCGGGAGCTGCTGGTGCTATTGCTGTAAACACTGATGCGAGGTGGAGGCTCCGGAATTCAGTTGTTGGAAGGGTTGTTCCCAATTACCATCTTGAGCTGGAGGAAATATCTGTCCCTTTAACAGTAGCTCTGTCACCCGGAAGGGAGCTGGTGTTGACGGAACTGTCGGCATGCCATGTTGACATGATAGCGTTGAAAAGTTTGCTTTGTATTGTCTGTTCTGTAAACGGGATTCTTTCATCTTTAACGGTTTTCTAAAGAGTGGCTATAGTCCATTTCGAAATCGTTTATGAAGACTGCTTGACACGGGGTCTCGCTGGAGCGGGGTCTCGCTGTGATCAGCTGTTCTTGTGAGCCGGAGGATTCTCGGGTGAAAGTTCCCGATTGTTGCGATGAAGCGGACCATGGAAGAGATGGAGTTAAGGCTGGACTCCCCCTCTTCCTGGACGGCTTTACGATTGTGGAAAACAGGGTCTCAGCATGGATATGGAAGAGAAGAGTTTGTCTTCTGGTGCAGGGTCTGCTGACGTGGACATTGATAATGACTGTCCTGAGTTCGTCCGAATAATTCTTCGTCCGATGGTGATATACCGACACTTCTCGAAGAGGTAAGTGTATGGATGGAGTAGCTTGTGATGATTCGTATTATGGGGTAGCAGCATTAGCATAGCGTGCTCGACAAGCTGTTGCTTGGTCTCGGTTCGGGTGCCAAATGCGAGAGCCGTGCAGGATACGAGAACGAAGGGGAGGAGTTAGGATGTGTGGTCCCGCTCCTGAACCTCTGCTAATTAGCACCACTAAATGTGACATGACAAATGTGAAAAAATAAAGAACTTCATACCTCTAAATCCTATAATTAAATGACCCCAAAAAACTGTGAAAACAGTTGCTCTCAATAATGCATCTCTACATGCATTGCTTACAGTTTATCACAGTTTGTAATGCATATTTCTCTATACTCAGTCCTCTTTTTAAAACTGTTCAGACAGTTCTCTTCCGACTTGCAGCTCAGTACAAAAGTTAATCTCATGTCCAAAATGCACTAATTATATATATATAATTATATTAAATAAATTTTAATTGATTTAAGTATTTATTTAGCATAAATCAAGATTCAGTTATAACAAAAAGAAGGGCAATTCTGTATTTCATGGATTGTGCTTCCAATAGTATTTTTTTGTTGTCGCTTTTGTTGAGTAATTCCAACTGCACAAAATTAAACTAAAGTTATTCTAGTAATGCAATACAAGACTACACATATTCAAACATATAGCTATGTTATTATATTGGACAATGATGACGTATGACTGTGAGTCATAAGGATAGGAAAATGTTCACTTTGTAAACTCTCCTCCTGCCGACTGTGGTAGCCAGTGCGGTTACAAGCCAGCTACAATCCCAACCACATAGACGCAAGATCCTCTCCATCTTTGCATTTTTCTCAACATCAAAGGAAACGCAGAGATAAACATGGAGTGATTAAAAACAGGCTGTGATCCCAACCACTTGGATCTTCTCTGTGAAGCATGCTGCTAGCCGATGTACAGGTGTTGGATAATAAACTGGACGAGAGGATATCAGGAGCTGCAATATCCTTTGTTTCACAGAAACTTGGCTAAATCCTGGAATTCCAGACAGTGCCATTCAGCCAGGTTACTCTTTTTTTGTATACAGATCTAACAAAACAGATGACTCTGGCAAGAAGAAAAAAATAGAAGGCGTGTACTTTAAGTTGAATGAGGATTGGTGTGACAGTGGGAACATTAAAATACTATTCCGTTCCTGCGCACCTGATCTGGAGCTACTGTCAATCAAATGCATAACTTGCTTTTCAGGACACCATCATTGAGGTCACTGATGACACCAATGGATTCATTGTGTCTGTGGTGGATTTAGTATGTAAGTTGAAGTCTGGAAACATGAACTATAATGCAGCAGCCTAAAATGGTAAATCAGTTAAGGCGGCATAAAGGGACTACGTGTAACGGGTAATCTAATTTATAGTATATATAATTTTCTTTTTTATGTCAGGCTTTGAATGTAAATTTTTTACAAGAAAACAGTTCATGAATTTTGAAAAATGTGCTCAATGAATGCATTCTTTGAAAGGAGTGAAAACTCTACCACACTTTAGTCCACATTGTTGTGCTGTGTGAAAATTTTGATAATTTTATCTTAAATTTTATCTTTATTTTTTTGTATTTATCAAATAACAATTTGATAAAGTGAACTCAGGAGGCCTATTGAGAAATGTGTGTTACCAATTGTGAAGAACTGTAATGCCTAGAACAGTGATTCCCAGGGGTTGCATACAAAATTAACTAATTTAGTTCCCATCCATCGTCAACCGCTTATCCTGTGTACAGGGTCGCGGGGGGGCTGGAGCCAATCCCAGCTGACATTGGGCGAAAGGTGGGGTACACCCTGGACAGGTCACCAGTCCATCGCAAGGCCACACATAGACAGACAACCACTCACACCTAAGGACAATTTAAAGACACCAATTAACCTGGCCTGCGTGTCTTTGGATGGTGGGAGGAAACCGGGGAGAACATGCTCCACACAGAAAGGGGTTTGAACCCACAACCTAATTGCTGTGAGACGACAGTGCTAACCACTCACCACCGCGCCACCCTAATTTAGTTCCCAATTGTATAAAATCTTTGACAGGCCCACAGTCAAGGTGGAAAAAGAACAGCTTCACCTTAACACTCTGTCTGCCTCTGTGTATTCGTTTAAAATAAAATATTGCAAATGGAAGAATATCTGGAAAAGAAGGAAACACTTAAAAATATAAAATGTGCTGTTTGTCCTCTGAAAAAGGCAGTAAAATTAAGGACAGATATCGCCATTGGTAGTTTATCTATGAGTCATTGTTACAGTGTGTTTTCATCACTCAGCTCGGCCTCAGCTCTAATATGACGACACCTTGTTGTAAGAGTAACTCCTCTTCTCCACATTAAAGAATATAAAACAGGTGCAGCTGTGACTTGAGCTTGCAGGAGAAAGTGCAGTTTATAGGCATTTTAAAAATGAAATGTGATGTGAACGTCCCCCTTTTCTCTTTGTAGTTGTTTTTCCATGTGACTGACACAGAATTTCCTCATTCACAACAACGTGAATCATTTTGACTCAGCTTCGGCTAATTACAAGGTGATGACTTTTTTTGCAAATCTAAACTTTTGTTCCAGACCATTAGTGCAGAAAAACTGGTCCATTTTTTTATATTCAGGTTAATTGACTCCAGTTGTGCAGCTGGCAGTCTGTTTGTGTCGACTCTCTCTTGTGATAAAAGCAATCAAGAAACAGTCAGTTGATTAATGTAACAAAGAGATTGGCTTTCATGATCTCAATCTAAGGCAACTGATTCTAAAAGACAGCGATGTTTAAATCCTGCTTTATGCGATATTACATTTTATCTCACACAACTATCACCAGTTTGCTGCACACAACCCCAGACAAGTTACCAGCCTTTTTGAAAAAAGTGGAAAATACTTCAACCTAAAAGGCAGATGTGTTTCTCAACAGAATAGGGACAAAATGAGATTTAATAATGGACTTTACATTCATCAGGTGGACAGCAAAACAAGTCCACTGGGATGATAATGTTGCTCTGTGCTGGATTTGAAGGCCACCCTTTTTTACTAATGTTACCTGTGGCATTGCCATAGGCCAATAAATCAGTCCCTCCAGAATTTTGCGATGTTGTGATCACAACTATTAACACAAATTTAACAAATGCTTATGAATTCAACGTGACTTGCAATTTTGACCAATCACTGCAACTTTTGCCAAATAAATAACAGCAAAGGACCATGAAGCAGGGGTAAACTGTTTTGCAAAACACACAGTATTGTGGTCATACATAAAAGGAAATGGTCGACAAACACTATGCCATCGCAAAACATACTCGGAGAGTGGCAGAAACACATGGAGGATGTCAGATGAGACAAATCACTTTGACACAGGCAGTTGCATTCCAGTCAATTGCAAGCACTACAAGAATCATGGTAAGCTGGTTTGAATATGCATGGCTAGGGTTAGGCCCAGGAAATCCTGAAGAGACTGTTTAAGCATTTTACTATAATTTTAAAGTTTAAAATATCACATCTAGCTTTGCAGTTTTCACTAATTCCCACAATTATATCGCCAATGTTTATAGCTAAGTAGTAGTTGTCAAAATCTACCAAATAAGCCATAAACTAACCACCTGCAAAGTCAAGAGACTGAGGCTGTGTCTGAAATATTTTACTCTTAATAATTCAGTACATATGGGGATTTGTTGTAGAAAACTTGTGCATCTGATGTCAAAATAAAATATATTCAGGTCAGTCATTTCATCTGGCAGCTATTTCCTCCAGCCTTTTATCAGTATTCGCAATGCATGATGGTACATGTATGTGAACATCGATTTTACAATATTTTTCATGCATTTGTGACATTAATCACAATAAAAGGGAGAATATTTCTCGCTACATTTTGCAAAGACACTAGATAGAAGTCTAAGACTGTCCTACAAAGAAAAAGGACAGCATCAGTTGTTTCTGCAAATGCCCCCAAATTGCGTTCAAGTGCCAAAGACCTCTTACAGCCATAGTAATTATGATTTGTCCGTCGAGGGCGAGTGTGGAAATAGTGTGACATTATTATTGAGCCACAAAGTCCCTAGAGGGAGGGTGTGAGGTGGATGTGTAACAGAGTCAAATGCCTAATATTGTAATTGCACAATATTCACCTGACATGTTAGACCTACGTTCATTTTCAGGGGACGCCTCTCTATAAACTGGGTCTCCCTCTTTTCTTTTGTTCTACTTCATGGAAGAGGTAAGCTGCATTGTGGCCACAGAAAGTGATGTATTTTAGCCTAGTGTAGTATGCTAATACATTCCCGTGTCATTTAACTTGTGTAGGGACTGAAGTTGTAACATGACAATTGACAGGAGGATTGTGTATTTATCTCTTAGAGAGACAGAGAGAATTAACAGAGATCGCACCCAAAGATATCCTGGTTTGAGCCTCCACTTCCTAACACAATGCAGGCAACGCTAGAAACCTCTAGTTACAGATGGATCAACACAACACTGGGTTATATCAAAAGTGAGTGCCGTTCAGTTCCTGTTTTCAACTGTCAATTTTTTGAAAACATGACCACATGATTGTTCTCTAACCATAACCACATAGTTATTGTTACAATGGCGAAAAAGCTCCGCAAAGTAGTAATTTTAACACAAATCACAAAGTTTCTCTTACCTTAACAAAGTACATATTTTATTCCAAACTATTTGTAATTAAATATTTATGATTTTCCTAAACCAAACCGTTGTTTTTGTGCCTAAACCTCACCGAACCTCAACCATAAGTTTATTTTTATGTGTCGTTCTGGAGGGCATGATGCATTTTCTTGTTTAATTTGAAGGACTGTAGAATAGACTATAGTTCATAGTGAACAATTTCAGACACAACCATCCTATCAACAGTTCCAGTTAGCGGCCGTCCATTAACTCAAATATTGTGGTGATTTAATGACCAGCAGTTTGTCATTATTATCGTAAGTTAACTTTTTTTAATACTGTGAAAATAATTACCTAGTAATGTTCAATACACCATCAGTATTTCATTTAATTAAATCATCAATAGCCTTCATTTAAATGATAAAAGACATTAGTTGTCATGGATGATGCTTCATCACCCTCTGGTGGAGAAAAGTGCACAATGTGAGTTTTAATTGATGATCTACAGAATAGACACCATTGCCAAATTTAAAAAGTTCTAAAAACATAAATAGTTATCAATACATTTGTTGTAATATATTAAGCCAAATGTCAGGACTCAGACATTTGGTTGGTTACTGACTGATAAAGCTTTTAGTGAAGAAAGTCAGACGCCGAAGAGATAGGACTTTATTAAGGCTGGATAAATCTAGATATGGATTTTTATGACAGCAGCTTTAAATGCAGACATAGCAGCAAACTATTTAGTGTTGTTGGTTGTGTTTTTAGCACTGTAAAACTCTGTATGTTTGTTTTTTACAAGCTGTTGGAACTTTGATCAATGATTGTTAGATTGTGTGTTTACTGCAACTCCCTCATCTGGATTCTGGTTAGATCATTTCATTGGGAAACTAGGGCAGTTTGTAGTAATAGTTTTACTGGTTCCTGTCATTGGCAGCAATACCTCTCAGTGGTTGAAATAGATGACTGCGTGGACATGAAAAGGACTCACAAGATATTTTCCCTGTGTGAATTAAATAATTGACTCATCTGTTGCTTTTCTCTGGAGAAAGACAATTTTGAAAACATGATTTTAGAAAATCCTGTTAACGAGGGACTGGTTAATTTGAAACACTGTTGCGTCTTGAGTTGTGGAACACCTCTGGGACTCATTTAAGGATGCAATTATCAGGTTTTTATGAACACTTAAAGTGTTGAAAAAAGAGCAGTAAGTACCATATTCAAAAACATTTACTGGAAAAGGGATTAGACTAGACTCTTTGTACTGGCTCATGGGTTGCAGACTTCCTCTGGGACTGTTTAGGACTAAAGGAGTACCAAATTATTATGGATCAACCATGGAATCCAAACACCGCATCTACTCTTAATGATTTCCTTTACCTAAATGTCCTCCTCACATAACAATTTTCCTCTTTATTTTGAGATTTATTTTTATTCATGGCCTCTGGTAACATTTCAGAGACATGCACATGCAGTTTAATGAGCAATATTTAAAAGCACAAGTCTTAATCATGGTTTATGGTAAACTGAGGATAAGCTACATACATACTTTGTATTTGAACATACAGACGGAGGACAAATTAAAAAGCGGAATAAGACATCAAAACATCAAATGCAGATGTTTGGCTCACTAAATAGTTTGGGGTGTGTGAAAATGATGTGAATAAAATTCTACAGCCTTTACAGTCATTAGATCTTAAACCAGTTAAACACCTGAACACCAAGAT
Source organism: Micropterus dolomieu (assembly GCF_021292245.1). Classification (NCBI taxonomy): domain Eukaryota; kingdom Metazoa; phylum Chordata; class Actinopteri; order Centrarchiformes; family Centrarchidae; genus Micropterus; species Micropterus dolomieu. The sequence continues at coordinate 6,925,771 of NC_060167.1, read as the reverse complement.
TTTGGACACGAAAGACAATGCTTTCCACTACCATCTCCATAGGACCAAATTATATAATATTAGTGATGTGTGTAACTGTCTCTGATGCCAATGTCCTTTTTTTGTGTCAGGCTATTTTTGTTTGTTTTCTATGTGCCGTAATCAGGTCTCTCTTGCAAGAGAGCTCTTGATTTTGATGAGATTTCCTGATTAAATAAATCTTTTTTACATAGATTAAAGGGAATATCTTGTGGAAGAAACATGTTAATTCCTCCAATAGAGTTCCACCGACTTGGCATGCAGCACTGAAGCTGTTCTGGAGGGTCATGGTGGCCTAACTATGTACTAGGACACTTCATGTTGGTTTTTCCTTTAATTTGCCACCCATCTGTATAGTATAGACAATAGTCAAGGTCTGAAGGGGATCGAGTTTTTGCTGGCACCTCAAATCTTGAGCTCCTGTTCCAGATCTGGAGCTCCTGTTCCAGATCCAAACCTCGTCATAGCATTGACACTGCAATTTTTAAAGTTTTTAATGACTTGATTTTAGCTGTTTTATTCAGGAGTCTCTGCCATCCTGGTGCTCTTAGACCTCACTGCTGCCTTTGATCCTGTCGACCACTTAATCCTCTTGTCAGGTTTGGAAAACTGTAGGAATAGGTGGTTTCGATCCTACCTAACAGATGAGATTCTCAGTATACCTCGGTGATTATTCCTCTGAGACGCACCATTTACCTGTGGTGTCCCTCAAGGTTCTGTCTTGGGCCCTATCCTATTTTCTTTATATATATTGCCCCTGGCCTCCATTACTGTTTTGCAGACAACATACACATTTATTTGCCCTTGAATTTAAAAACAAAGGGCTCACTGCAGCCCCTGCATGACTGTCTAAGGACATCAAAACATGGATGAGCCTAAACTTCTTCAACCTAAAAGGAGACAAGACCAAGTTCATAGTTTTTGGACACCCTGAACTGCTTGATGTAGGTACTCTTGGCCCTTTAGCTTCAAATAACCGCTAAATTGTGAAGAGTCTTGGTGTCTTTTTGGACAGTGAGTTTAAATTTGATAAACAGATATCCACCACTGTTAAATAGTGCTTCTTCCAGTTGAGAAATATAGCCAAAGTAAAGGCCTATCTCCCTCTTAAATATTTAGAATATTTATTTTTCTTTTCGGCCTTTTATTGTGGCCAGCCTAAGGCGCACGTGCACAATACCCATGCTGTCTGATCAGCATCTTGATATGCCACACCTGTGAGGTGGATTATTTCGGCAAAGAAGAAGTGCTCACTGACTGATTTTGACAGATTTGTGAACAATGTTTGAGAGAAATAGGCCTTTTGTGTAGTCTTAGATCTTTGTGTTCAGCTTATGATCAATGGGGCAAAAACAAAAGTGTTGCGTTTATAAATTTGTTCTGTGTATGTGGGCCTCGACCAGTAATCCATTCAACACCTGCAGTTAGTCCAAAATGCTGCTGCCTGCCTCCTGACAGGAAAGAAAAAGAGAGACCACTTCACACCTGTGTTGTGCTCCCTCCGGCTTCCTGTTCATTACAGGATTGATTTAAAAATCTTATTTAATTTTTAATGGATTGGCTCCACCTTACCTAACGGAGCTTCAAAACCAGAGGCGATTGAGCCTTTAGTGTTGCTGCCCCCTAACCTGTGGAACAACCGCCCCAACTCTTGAATGCTTTATATCACTGTTATAAAATAACTTTTCTTTGGCATTTCCTTCAAGTTGCTGTATATTCTAATGTTTTATTGCTGTACTTTTACTTTGTGATTACTGTTTTATTGTTGCATTTTTAACATGTAAAGCGCCTTGGTCAACCTTGATTGTTGACCAAGTGTGCTATCTAAATAAAATTCATATTGATAATGATTAATTTGAGATCCTGTAAGTTTTTGAGATCAGTCCAATTCTGAGCTTTCACACAAACAAAAATGCAGAGGCACACTCCACACACACAGCCGACTCACTGTCTGTTTGTAGCAGATGCATGCATAAACAGTGCAGCCAGAAATCAAATTCACAAGAATAACACAAGGAAAATGTTAGCCTCAAGATAAGATAAGTCTCTCTACTGAGTCGATTGTCTTTGAATGTTGCAACATTATGATATTTATAACACTTACAACAACAAACAAGGGTGTGGTTAATTAACTCATGGCAAATAAGTGATGAGTTTGGATTTGCTGTCAAATTCTGCAATGGGCGATGATTCAGAGGGCTGGAACCATGCTAAAGCAACACATGGGCTGTTTGTGGTGTTTTCAGAATAACTAAGATGCAACATCCATTGCTTCTGGTCTGAATGCCTAGAAATAAATCTTTCATTTTATCTTCTGCATCCAGGGTGAGCCGTGTGACTGAAGGTGTTTTTCTCCTTTTGGAGTTTCAATCCTATGATGTGTGAAATCTAACATACATAAGTCAGTGTTTGAAAATGTACATTTTCTATTGATGGAAACCAGGTCACTGTCTTCAGATCACTTCTACATCAGTATAAATCTACATCATCTGAGTGGGAAAGTTTTTTTTGTGCTTTTGTCCTGGTCTGTGTAGCCATGTGGTTTCTTTGCATCCCTCTATAACTTGGGTTCTTTATGTTGTCAACTTTAGCAAGGCTGACAAGTCAAACTATTTAAGTGCCACGATATGTCTCTTAAAATCAGCCGCCTGAGTTCCTGTTGGTTCCCTGCACCCCTGAATGGCATAAAATAATTTAATGATACAACTCTTTCAGAAATTCCATATTTTTTTGGACTGAATATATTAAATTCTGATAATACAAAAAGTTGTTTGTGATGCTCAGAATTTTTAGTACTAATTGCGTATGGTAAAAAAGATTTGAGCTTGTATCATATCGTAATCATTGACATACATATTTACATACCATAGTTTAATTGTAATGTCAAAGACATGTGTAGGCTATGTTACCTGAGAAATTATGAGGTGTTGCTTTTATAAAAACATTCACGCATTAATGCTGTGCATACTGAATCATAGTCACTGTAGTGAAACTCACATACCTATCTTCCAACATTACATATCAAATGTTGCAGCAGGAGGAAAAATTTAGAACATTTGATTCGATTTTGAACATTTACAAAATTACACTGGTATGCTGTGTAAACCAGACTTTCATGTTGTCCTGTAGACGCCCTTTTGAATAATCCAAGGAAGTTTAACTAAATATGAAAGCTGCTTTTCAGCACTACCCTTATAGTCACACCATAGTTGCCTTCTGAAACTGGACATTGAGAAAACATGATGAATTGCAAAACAGCACATTAAAATATTTGTCAGTCATAAAATAAATTTTTTTGTGTGCAATTATATAAAACAAAGAAAAGCATGAAGCATTTTTCCCATGAATGATATTTATGGTGAATTTTTCATGGAATCACCTCACAGACAGAACAAGAAACAATCTGCATCTTTTGACTGTGTTCCAGGAGACAGACATGCTTTACTGTAAAGGACCCAGCAGAGCATGACTTTAGTTAAGGGTTAACAGGAACGAATGGTTGCCCCCCCTCCCTTTTACTCAAACAACAGTATTCTTCCACATTCTAGCCCATTTACTACAAACCACATGCACCTTACAAAGCTGCTAATCATTTTTTCAAAATCTTCTGTAGTGTTTTAGATTTTCACATTTTCCTTTCCTTCCTTGCAGGCCGCTGCTGACTTTTCTTCATTTCATCATTGTATCAAAATGAATCAGAAGAAACTTGAACGATCTGCTTTGATTTTGTCATCCAGCATGGTTTTTTAAAATGATAAACGATGTGCAAAGAGACAAAACAATCTGGTAATGTTTTCAGCACTATTTTCTAAAGCTTTATTCCTGGCTGGACGCCCGGGAACACGGGCACGGAGGACCAAGGAGCAGGTGGGGCAGAGGCGAGGGAGCCTAGGGGAACAGAGGACTGAGGAGGAGAGGAGGCCTGGGAGAACTGACCATAGGGATGGGAGAAGGTGGGTGTGGTGGCAGGTAGACTGGCGAGGAGCGAGGGGGGAGCAGAGAGGACGCCGTGGAAGACACCTGAGGGGAGAGGGCAGGTAGGCGAGCCTAGCTGGCACGACGGGGGACGGAGGTGAGTGAACCTGGGGAAAAGGCAGACAGGGTTAATCACAGGGAAACTGAGATTCTGCAGGATTCTAAGAAGCTTGAGTAACGCAGTGGCACCAGGTCAGGAGCAACGACGATCAAGCGGTGATTGTGTGGAGAACCGGGGTTGATTTACTGGCAGAGATGGAGTGATTGCTGGCAGGTGTGGCAGGCAGAGGAGGCTGCTGATGAGGTGCAGGTGTGGATCGTCAGCTGGACTCAGGAGTGGAGAGAGAGAGGGAGAACACAAGCAGGGTGAGCGGAGGAGACACAGAGAGGCAGGGAAAACAGAATGGTAGGAAAAAAGGAGAAATAAACAGGACACTCACTGTCAGCCGGGCTGCCACCACAACAGAGTATGTAGTTCTCATTATAGATTTAGCATTATAGTCTGTTCACACTAATATTGGCTAATAACATTTATTTTGTGAAAGTGAAAATATAATATGCTGAGAAATATTCCCGTGAATAAAAGTAGTTCAGGACCTGTCACACAATGTTTATGATTTTTGCATTGCTTTATATGGCCAGGTTGATTTATAGCTGTCTTTACATTTATTCATTTAGCTGACGCTTTTATCCAAAGCAACTTACAATTGCTAATTATGTCAGAGGTCGCACGCCTCTGGAGCAACTAGGGGTTAAGTGTCTTGCTCAGGGACACGTTGGTAGATTGAACCCGGGTCTCTCACACCAAAGGCAGGCATCTTATCCACTGCCCCATCACCACCCCATCTATCTTTAACTGTCCTTAAACGAAACATTTGCAATTTTTCAAGTCTGTCTAAAACAACAGTCAGGTGCCCATAATGTTATTTATTGCTTAATTGTTCATCCTGGCCGTGAAGAGATCACTCCCTAATGCACTTCCAGTATAAATGATGGGGGACAAATTCACAGTCTTAGTTGTTTAATTATTTCCACTTACATTTAAACTTTTATGCATGTTCTTTTACTATTATTATTACTATTATTGTTATGTCTTATAGATATATTGTGTTATTTTATCCTTAACCTTTCCTTCTTCTATACGCCTTATGTTAGTCTGTCTACATTTACTAGGGTCTTGCTGTTTCTCTACTCTGCTTGAATGTGCATTCAAGGATCTCTGTTCCCCAAATATACAAACATTATATTCTAAACATAGAAACCTAAACTGTGTAAATGATTATGCTTCCCTTTTGCCTGAGGCCAGGCGTTAGTGGATGTCCTGGGATCAGAACCTCTGGCCCAGCGGATTAACGATGTAGTACTTCTCTGTCATTCTCTTTTTATTAATAAATTCTTCAAAGACAACGGTTGGTCTACTCTAAAAAATAAAACATTGGGTCAACAAAAAAATACATGTTAACGTTTTCTTTTTAAGTTAAGACTGCTGGCAGAATTACATTAATTCAAAGCAATGTTTGGAGTATGGTGAATTACCTTTTAGACCACAATGAAACAGCATTGTACCATGAACTTAATAATTGTCAACATGAATGCAAGTATTTAAGTTGATCAAACATAATATTTTAAGTTAGGTGAAGAAGCTTTTTGGCCACAATAAAACACATTTCTAAGTAACATGAACTTAATAATTAAGAGTTAAGTTGTGTAGTTGTAAGTTATGTACCTGAGTCATAGTCTAATCATGTCTAGCTAACGTTAGCCAGCTAACTGGCTAATGTAGCTACTTGTAGTTCATAAACGTAGCTAGCCTATATGCTAACCAGAGCAGTGGCTAATGGGTAATCCCATATTAAGTTAGCCTGCCAGGACGTTTTCCCTAGCTACCTGGCCACCTATTACTCCCGCATTTAATCCTACTAAATCAGTGACAGGCTACAGCTACTATCTAACTTTACCTCGGCACACAGACTGTACAACAATCAACAATCAACACCGCTCAAATTTCAGAGTATGGACTTCCAGATTTCGGTATTCGGTTACAGTAGGCTGTCACCAACAGAATCCTTAGCAAATGCAAATATGTGTAATTTGGCATAAAATTCCTTACCATTCACCACATTACGCTTCAGTGAGTTTCAGCTGTGGCCCTGTGGTCACTCATCTGCCTTGAACATGGCCGCACATGCAGGAGAGCGAAACTGTGGGCCGTTTACACGTCATCAAATTGTATTTTACATTTACAGAACTTAAAATTTTATTATTTTTTGATTAACTGAAAATGTTCAACTCTAACAAGTCATGATAGTATATTGAATCAATAGGCATAATTTGTGTGTCATCCAAGGTCAATAAAATAACAATTACAAGTAAAAAGTCTAATAGTATCTCAGAACTTGATTTTTTATTTCACAACAATATATATATATTTAAGTAATGACTAGAGGTCCCCTGAATTAGTTTTTAGAGTGTTGTTACTCACTTCTTTGCTTAATCCCTCACCAGCAATATACAATTTCCACAACAACAGTTCTGTGCAAAAGTATTCAAAAGTTTAACTGAAGTTGATATAAGGTTTCAGCAGTCTGAGTTCTGAGCATGAGAACACTGTCTGGGGAACAATAAATATGGACTTTTCGAATTATAATTCTGCAAAGATACAAGTAAATATCACTGCAGTTATACACAGAAGAATTTTCTGGGTAGCTATGACTCACAGAGGCTCACAGGGGAGCCAACAAGAACCAGTTACTCCAATTTCCTGCCTAGGGGCAGGTTCAAAATGGGAAAGAAAAAATAGTCATGTTTCTTTGTTTCTTGCAAGTGTAAAATAAACAACCACATGAACTTGAAATGACACCTGTGCACGTTTGCTTACATGCTGCCCGAAAAAGCATGCCCCAGCTGTGTCACACATTCCTTCACATGTAAACGTCCTGCCTCTGCTCTGTGTGTGTGTGTGTGTGTGTGTGTGTGTGTGTGTGTGTGTGTGTGTGTGTGTGTGTGTGTGTGTGTGTAACAGAGCAGTGAGATGCGTGGGAGTTGTGGTGCTCTGTTCTATGTCAGAGTCAGACCAGTGCCTTCTTATATAAACAGATTTTAACTTTTAACAAAAAGAAACTAAAACTACTTCTCAGTTTCACTAATACTAATAAGACACAAATGTTCAACTATGATTTGAAGAAATCCAGAGGAGTTCAGTAGATAAATGGCATCAACTTTTACCAAATATTACATTTAGCTGATGCTTTTATTCAAAGCAACTTGCAATTGCTATGTATGTCAGAGGTTGCACGCCTCTGGAGCAGCTGGGTTAATTGTCTTGCTCAGGGACACATTGGAGGGTGTGGTTCAGTGGGGAATTGAACCCTGATCTCTCACACTAAAGAAATGTCTCTTATCCACTGCCCCATCACCTCCCCAAACAGGTGGTGATAATTATGCTGGGTGTATCTCGGTCAACACACACACACACACACACACACACACACACACACACACACACACACACACACACACACACACACACACACACACACACACACACACAGCGATCATAACTTTGCGTCAAGTATTTAATGTGTCCACAGTTGTGACCACAAGTAACCTGCAAGTCACCTGGTCTGCATTACTCTGCTGAAGCAGGTTCATGGCTTTTATAAAATGTTAATGATACACCAGTGTCATAAAAATAACTGCAGGCATTTATTATTTTATTTTCATTGATTACATGACTGTTTTTCTTGTGACAATTATTTGATAATAATTAGAATGACTATATTTGTGTAGCTGCTATACCTTCAGAGATTTCCACATTTAAAAAGCACAAAAAAACACTGAACTATTCTATTTTACAGTTAAACTCGTCAGTGTGTGCATTTTAAAAAGCATCATTTTGGTCATGATCTTAATATTTTGTGGTTTGTACACTTTGTGTCCATGTTTTCTACACTCTGTGTTGCCTTTTCTTTTTTCTCTTTTCTGTTCCTTCTGCAAAATACTTTGTGACTATTGTTTTGAAAAGTGTTAAATTTGATGTTTTTACATATATATTTTTATAATTTAATAAATCCTCTTCGACCATATACGTACCACCAAATCAAACGCAAATCAAAGATATGCCCTGCTGCAACACATGTTTGTGATGTAAATGGAGGAGGACTGTTTATTTTGAAATATTACAGTGAGCAAATGTTTTCTTTGTTTAATTTTGGGTGGGACATAAGAGATTTCTATAATGAAAATTTTATAATTCAGGTCAAAATCCCCTTTGCATGTTTTCAGTGTAAAATCCCAATGACAGAACCTTGATCCACGTTACATCCCAGAAAAGCAAACATGACCTGCATTGGCTACTACAATGGATTGTTTTGTCTATAAAATCTTCAAATCACTTGCTTTGTCCCACCAACAGTCCAAAACCCAAAGATATATAAAATACAGCAGGAAATTATCACATTTGAGAGGCCAGAGCTAACATTTTTGGTGATTAGTAATCATTTCAGGCCTAAAACAGGACACACAGAAATATTCTATAAATAAAGAAAAGAAAACACAGAATGCATAATAGTTGCATATGAATCTTAATCATAGGGAATTAAGTTGAATGTGGCCAGTGTCCCACCACATTACAGGCAAACAAAGAAATGAAGCAGTTTCATTGATATTTAAGCCAACATGTGACGATTATAAGTGCTACAGTTTCAGTCAGATTTATCTCTGTCCCTCTGCAAAATATGTTCTGGTATAATATCACACAGAAAAGGTTAATTGTTATGGATAAGTTCCCTGAATATAACCATATGTTAGCCACAGGGAGATCAGATCTAAAAAAGCTGCCACAGTATGTCTGATTTTATAGTTCACTGTCCCATTTGTTTCGGTTTGAGTATTTGCTAAAGGATAAAAAAACAACCCATGTGGTGAAAATGAAGACCAAAAGTACTTGTTTCTTTCAGGGGGCAGAGGATCCAACATTAAGGTTGCCCTTACTGTAGATTGCTGGAGTTTCCCGGCAGGTTTTTGGTTATCTGCTTTCAGACTCATTTCAATTTGCATTTAGAACAACATTTCACAAAATGTTGAACATCTCTCCACATTCCAGACCAAAAACCAACCTCTTCAAGCCTCTTATAAGTTTTGAAGGTTCCCATATGGCCACTTAAATAATTATTACTGCTCTCTTCTCTACAAAATACATGAATAGTGATTACTGGCAAGTACCAGTGGATCCAAGCAGCAAAGATAAGACAGCTTTCATCACGCCATTTGGTCGGTACAACTTTAAAATGCTCCCTCTGCCATTCAAAGGTTGATGGAATGTGTATTAGAAGATTTTAGGGAAATAATTTTTCTGGTCAACCTAGATGACATCATTATCTATTCTTTCTCTGTGTTTCACCATTTCAAGAATCTCCGCAGTGAAAATACAATGAAGCATGGAGGGATGTTAGTTTCAATTGTAAGGATAGCGTGTGTGTCAGACACTTTCCACGGTCAAGTGCAAAGGACACATTCACCTGCAAAGTGAAAAGGCCCTTACTGAGTGGTCAATCAGCTAGGCCCCCCAGTTTCTTTCCAGTGCTGAGGATTTTTAAAGCCAGGGGAGACAACGGATTCTGGACAGCCTTCAAGACTCTTCTGAAGATTAGGAGTTTATAGTCTTCTCAGACTAATCACATGAACAGTGTTTTTTTTTCTTTCTGTAACAGCCAGCCCCAAAAGAAACAGCAGACTGCTCCTTTACTGCACAGCAGAGGATTGCTAACGCCTGTGAGGGAGTGGGAGCGGCATAGCAGAGAAGAAAGAGGACAGACACATTGCAGGGAAGAGTGCCATGACTTAGAACTTAGAGCCATATGTAAACTATAAGCCAAGCAAGTTTATATCCATTTTCACTCTCGTCTTTTGTAAGACACAGCAAGCTGTGAAGATCCCTGAACTGCACCAGACAACAGGACGGCCATTGCCAGCAAACACCAAGAGTAGGCTGGATAGTTCCCTTAACCTTTTGGCTCCTGTGATGTTGGATTGGAACAGGTCATTACTTGAAGAATCATATTGTTGGATCTTCTTATTGAATTGATGACTCTTTTGGTTTCTAATGGTTGAGAAGTGTCTCAGCTGCCAACCAAGAAATAATGTTCTTGCTTTTCCTCATTACCCCTCTGATAATAATAATTAATCTCACTCCTTTTTCCCCATTTTAAGAACACAGAATTGTCTCATATTACCACTCTGTTTGACATTAGCTTTTCTCCCAGCCTGAACTCTAACGTCTCTTCAACACACCCTCCAGTCTGATCAGTTTGAGACTGAATTCCCCATACACACTCTCACACAGAAACCCTTCAGTTACATTGGTAACTTCCTTTTGGGACATTTGGTCAATTGACACTTGTTTAAGAGACTCTGATGTAACAGGAACATGTCAGAATATATAATGAGACATGAAAATGTTATTTTTATGAAATTATGAAATGGAATGGAAGGTTTGGTTTTGAGAAAGAACAAATTTGTTAAAAGACCAGATGTAAATGTTTTGAAGACATTGAAATTACTGAAGATAATAAAAAAATAATCTGCTCAAAACTACCTTTGACCTAGTTACAACCTTTCTTATGAGAATTGCCTTTACATTTATTTTTAAAATACGATTATTTAGCAGAATCCCTTACACAGAGAAGTAGAAGAGAAGTTTGGCCTAAAATGCACTTTTGAGTTATTAATGACGTACTTAATTGTATGTCTGGCCCCCGATTTTGTTAACTCGAATACATTCATGCTTTAAATTACGCTACACATGAAACATCTGATGTAAAGTGCACCCCACTCATCATATAAAAAACAATAAAACATAAGAAAATGGGGTTTTCAGTCTCTCACTTTTAAAACAGCTCACTTGATTTCCACAGTTCATTCATAATAACCCCCATACCCCAGAGCTTTTTCCAAGGCCTGCATTCAGTTTTCATTTAGAAAGATTGTTTTTGTGTAACCCGATATAAGACGCGGGCTTTGCTCACTGACAGTTGTACTAGGGCAGAGAGGGACAAAGGACGGCCAAGATGTGAGAACGAAAGCCAGTTTTGCTGCAGATGTAGATCTGGTGGGATGCCAGCCACACAGGGAATAATGAGCTGTCTAAGAACACTGGCCAGACCTGAATGGCTCATTAAAGCTCCATCTGAGGGCAGCTTTCTTATTGCGTGATACATTACAAATCTTTTCCACCCTCTCACTGTGTCCTAATACAGGAGCGGGATCCTCTGTGGTACCTATGCCTGTGTGTGTCCTGCAGTTCAGGCTCACTCTGCTCTGCCTTTGAAAAAATGAGTCCGTGTAGCTTCACAGAGACCAATGCTAATGGTGCTCTTGGATATTCATCAACTCATAAATCAAATCTTTCAGTGTTTAATGGTAGGCTGTGCTATTTCACTTCAACAAAGGATGGACAACTGGCAAGCAATGTTAAGGAGTCCCTTGAATTTAGGGAGACCTCTCCAGCCCTTCAATGGTGCACTCCACCCAGAAATCTGGACTTTGGAGGATCCTGAACTGGGACAATGCTTGTGTCCTCACTCAAGGATTTCTGGGAAATTCAAAAAAAACAATTTGGACTAATCCAATAGTCACACCAGCTGCCTTGCATCTATATCACTGGTGTCCTTGTGATTTTTATTTGGCTGAGAAATTGGAGCAAGGTCCATTGGCTAGCATGTGGAGGTCTGTGCGACTCGCCAAGGATCTTACCAAGGATATGTCCCCAGACCATCACTGACCCACTGCCAAACCGGTCATGCTGGATGATGTTGCTGGCAGCATATGGTTAACCAAGGCGTCTCCAGACTCATTCAGTCTGTCACATGTGCTCAATGTGAACCTGCTTTCATCTGTGAACATAACAGGTGGCCGATGGTGGACCTTTCAATACTGGTGTTCTCTGGTGAATGGCAATCAAGCTGCACGGTACTGCCCGTTTGGACAGAAACATGCACATCAGTAGCCCGCTTGAGGTCATTTTGTAGGGCTTTTTAGGGCTTTTTATTTTGAAAGTCCGTTGCTCACTGGCTCTGAATACACATACAGTCAAACCGTGGGTCACGGGGGGGGGCAGAATGTTGATCAGCCTGCAAATCAGCCATCCAAACAAGCAGCGGAGGGAGGCTTAGGTAGACTACGCTGGATGCAGTGTGTTGGAGAAGTAGATAAACAAAAGCAAGACAAGCAATCAAATGCCATAGTGAAGTGGATAGCTACACACTGCATGATGATTAGCAATGTCCTTAAAATCACCACGTAGTCGGCCCTGCGGGGTTGCTCTTTGCTCCGGTGATCAGAAAGGGAGACAGCGCTCCGCGAGTAAACAGCAGCCACTCTATGGAGAGTAACCGTGGCAATGGCTTCTCTGGGCTACACAGCTGTAGCCTATTTAACTTAACTTAAAATTATAGGCTACATAACTTTACCTGATAGGCCTTCATCTAGTTTTGCAGGGAAGCTCTGCCGTGCGAATTCCCTCCTGTTGATTTCCTATTTATTAAACAGTAATAGATTCTGGAAACTCACAAACAGCGAGGATCAGTCTCTCTTCCAATTGATTTGTGCAGTGCGTTGCTTACAAAAGTTCAACAATTCAACTTCGGCAGCGGGGTGTGTGTGACCGCAGCCACTTCACCTCACTCTAATAGGGACACTTGCTAACATAGACTGTTTATGCTACTAACTGATAAAATAAAAATGTTTCTGCTGATACCTTTTCAGAAAAAAAAAGAAAAGAAAACAGATTCATATATGTTAAACTGTTGCTCAGAAGGTGCCTGTTATGTTATGATTGTGGCTCTGGAGCCTAACTTGTTTTAACAAGCCATAAAAGGTAATGAATACCCTGGCAGTGTTACATAGCTTTGGTTTTATATTTTATTTGATTATATTAATATTTAAGTTAAGATTTATATGAAATATTTTATTGCTACTTTGTAAAGATAATACTGCTGGTAAAAAGCACCTTATTTGTTTGAAGTGGGCAGTCAGGAAACAGAGTTTGATATTGCCGTTTTGGCAGACATGGACAAACGCCACCGGTAGGCGTGCTATTCGTTTAATCCATATAACTATATAGCACACTGTTTCGCACAGACATTTATTACTGTCTAGCATCGCACTTACCTGTGTGAACACAACGTGATTATGACAAGGTAACAGTAGCAATTTTTAAATTAGCATTTAACTGAAATCATGATTGATTGTTGAGTTGAAGTCCCACCAGCAATCATACTGAAGACTAAACAACCACTACACAAACGCATGGCTCAACACAGAAGGGCCAACTCCTCAGGTCAAGACTCTGCAGTCTACTTACATCTGAAGGACAGAGGACACTCGTTTGAGGACCACCAGGTGCACATTTTAGACAGAGAAGATGGATGGTTTGAAAGAGGTGTCAAGGAAGCCATCTACACCAGGGTTGAGAAGCCGTCATTGAACAGGGGAGGGGGTCTACGCCACCACTTATCCCCCACTTACAATGCTGTCCTTTCATCACTTCCCAGGAAACTCAACAAACGTAACCTATTGGCCTCAGGTGAAGATACCAACGATGGTCGTTCAGTCTTGGCCACAGGTAGTACACAGCGGTATCGATGACCCGGGCCAACAACCCCACTGAGGTTAAATAGCTGAGTTTCCCTGCCAGTCAGTCAGAACTGAAGAAGTCCTTTGGATGAGGGACGAAACGTCTTCCAGTATCTTCAACCAAGTCCAGTTGCCCTTGATTTTAACCTTCGTTGGATAACTATGACCTGGATGACTGAGAATCTTCATAGACAACGAGTTGAAGTAATGTAAGTCACAATCCTCAGCTGTAAATTTATACACATGCGTTTGTTGTTCTCCTGGGTGGGCCAGTTTGGGTTGTAACGTCACAGTCATGACTGGGTGTCGGGGAGCTGCACCTTAGTATAACTTATAGCACTCGGGTGATGTTTGTGTTGGTAAAGCAGTTGTCGAGTTGTTGGTCTGATGTTTGCTGCATGACAGACTATGAATTTCTGAAAGGACTACTAAATATTTATCATCTATCATTGTACATGCCGCCGTCAAGCAAAAGTACTTCTTAAACGTAAACTTAAACATTGTTAACTGCAGCCCTACAAATACCTCATAAAACAGAATAGAAAACTGTTATCAAGCTGTTTTTAATTTAGGCTCCTGTTATTCACATCTTTCTAAATATGCGTAATTCAGTTTTCACCTGCAACTCACAAATACTTTCTAAACTCACACTTGATGAGCAGTTGACACCTTGCCTCTACCAGTGTTATGAATGCATGTGAATGGGTGAATGTGACACTTAATGTGAAGTGCCTTGAGTAGTCGGAAGACTAAAAAGGTGCGATACAAGTACAGTCCATTTACCATCTGATGTTGTGGGGCCAGCCCGGCTGACGGTGAGTGTCCTGGTTTTTTGTCCACTGTTTTGTTCTCCTGTATTCTGCTTGCCTCCCTGTATCTCCTCCCCTCCGCTCCTGAGCCCAGCCAACGACCCGCACCTCGTCAGCCTGCCTGCCACACCTGCCAGTAATCAACCTCATCCCTGCCCGTACATCAACCCCCGGTTCTCCACACCATCTTCGCTTGATCGTCGTTGCACCCAACCTGGTGCCAACCTCTGGTTAACCTCAGAAATTATCTCTCTTTTCCTTCCCCCGGTTATTTCCTGTGTTAACTCTGTCTTTCTGCTCTCCCTCCCATGTTCACTCACTCGCGTCCTCCGTTCTGTCGGCTGGGCTCTTCCTCCGGTCCTCTCCTCTCAGGCTTCCTCAATGGCTCCCCCACCCGCTCCTCGCCTCACCGCCTGCTCCTCGGTCCCCCGTGTCCACGTTCCCCGGCGTCCACCTCACCTCCATCTCCTCTCCCCTAGCCCCTCTGTAAAAACTCAATTAACCTCCTTCCCACTGAGCGTTGCGTTTGGGTCCGTTCTGTCCTGTCTCATAACAATCTGATATTTTATTACTAGAGGCTGAGGATAACTGTTTCATCTCCAACCAGTGTTTCAATTGCAGGAGCTCATTCCTTTTAAAGAGATCCGAGTCCCTCTGAAAGCAGTGTTAGTGCATTTGTCTGAAAGGGTCACAAAACTTTATAATCCTGCTGATAACTCAACAAGGAACATGAATGGCTGTTATAAAATCTGTTACTGAAGTAACAATTTAAATTCTCCATTGAACCTGTTTGTTTTCTTCCTTTTTAAAATTGACTGAATGAAGATGATGAATTTGCGAAAATGAGCCTGATAAGTGCAGCAACAATGACAACAACCCTCATTGGCTTTCCCAGCCCCAACCAATGCCAGTTGTCTTTGTTTGGTGAAAACTGCGGCTAAGGCTGCTGTGATCAGTCCAGCAGTTTCTAAAACGTGCAAATATACAGTGTGTGAATGTGTGTTTATCACTGAGATGTGGGGCAGCCATAGTCTCAGTACATCCTTGTGTTTCTGACGAAAATAAAAGTACATTCAGTTGTCATATGATTAGTAATCAATTTCAATCCATACAGAAAAACAAATATACAGTGCCACATTTTCCCATAAACCTTGTGTGTCCTGCCCACACTGTCCAGACAGGAGGTATAATCAGAAAAGTGAAAACACCTGTTTGTGAGTGTGGAGACTTTATGTGAGAGATTTCAGCACTTCTTTCAACTCTGGTCCTGTGTAGCACATACTACCATTTAACCACCTGTCCTGCAGATGTTTTTAGGTTCACTCTTGAAGCGTAAAATTACTTCCCAGAGTCGATAATGTACAATAAATATAGGAATGGAATGATGATTATGCTGTATATCAAAAATGCAAATATCTTAAGTTGTTTTTAGCCACCAGTAATGAACAGTGATGTCAATGGGGAGCCTCGTCTACACCAGCAGCAGACAGACAAATACACAATGTAAGAAGTTGCTAGAAAATATATTTTTCAAATTCTTTAAAATTGTAAAATTGTCTTGAGTGTGCAAAAAACAGACAAATGATTGGAACAGTGTGATTGTAAATGGCCACATAGTTGTCCTACCAGCCACATGTACTGATTTATTGTATGTTACATGTAATGCACAGTAAATAAACTCAAATAAAACACATCAAAGTGTGATTTAATACCATGTGTTGCCCAAAATCCCTGCAGAAAACCAAAAAGGATTTTATATACGAATAAATGACAGAATTATGATACTCAATATCCTGAACATGTTAATTTACTTTTTGCCTTGTATGTCAAGTATGTGTTTGAATGTGTGTATGCTAAGGGGAGGTGATGTGTTGATTTTACAGAACAAATCTTTTGAGTCTCTTCAGGTTAGTGGCATTTTTAAATAAACTTCTCACTTTGCTGTCTGAAACCCAGGACTTAAAACAAAGTATGTGGGAGGGGGGAGTGCTTTTCTACCTTAAGTTATTTCCTTACACTAGTTGTAAACCCTGGGACATTTAATTAAAAAAGAAAAAAACAATTCACAGCCCTGTGTAGTCTGAGGTTATCTGAACTTTTTTACAATTCAGGAAACAGAACCCCTTTGTTTATATCTATATAATCTTTTACTTCTCAGATTAAGATAAATACCAAAGCAAACCTTAAGTGCTGGTTTGTCCCTCAGCCATTCATGATTGTGGGTTTAAATTCAGACATTTATTGGATCTGGGTTTTTATTAAGGGGTGTCTGTGTAGTTTATGGGGTTACTGAGGCATTTTGAAGTTTTTTGAGGGATGTTTAGTAACTGGGTTTGATGTTTGTTCACCATCTCAAAAGTGAATGTTTTCAGTTATTAATGCAAGGCATTTTTTCCCCCGCTACTTTTTTCATTTTTGGTTTAAGGACAACAACCATGCTCGCTGAACGGATTGAAAGTTTGTTAGTTTTTTTAATTAAGATATAGGCTATATCTAAAAAAAAAATAAAATCTAGAAGTGTACAGCCTCGACTCTACCTGGTATAAAGACTTACTTGGTGTGTGTGTGTGTGTGTGTGTGTGTGTGTGTGTGTGTGTGTGTATATATATATATTTTCAACTGATCAATTGTACTTTCTGCTCTGAGGAGCATACAAGGAAATATATTAGCCTATAATATAATAGACATTTTTATATTTCTCACTTTCACCCCAAAATAAGTTGATAGTCTATCGATAGTCACTTTTTATGAATAAATTTGCTGAGGGTCTGAAAAAGGAAGGCAGCGAACCAAACCACTGTTCACGTGTCATTCCAGGTCTTGAGTAATATTTTCTTGTTATGACTTTTGATCACAACATTTGATCTGGCAGTGTCCAGTCTACATCTGGACAGATTCCTGAAACTTATTTCAATGTTTTGACTCATAACTTCCTATGTGGAGAAGATTTCCCACCAGCAATCATACTGGAAATTAATTTTGGAGAAACGGGGAGAATCTGTAGTCTTCTCAGTCGACGCTCTGCTCAGCTCCACCTCGCTTTCTGATGGAGGCCGATAAGAAAACTGGCCGGTGATTTTGGTTCCTGTGTTGGACCTAAGTTCGGGATGCTGACCAGTTGCATAAACAGAGCTCCAGGAAGTAACTTAGGGTCTGAAATAAAGAGTCTCCATAGAGTGTAACACCATCAAAAACTGTTGATATGATACTTTTCTAGTACACACACACATGGAGTTTAAGCTAATTTAAATGAGAACAGTGTGAGGTGGCTGCTTTCACTGGTCTCTGCTGAAAACACATTCAGTTAATGGTTTGCCAGCTTGAGCTGCTCATCACGCGATATTTGCAGCACATAGTGATGTGTTTCAGGACTTCTCACTGTGCACCAACCAAGTGTTGTTTCTGAAAGGTCTGATGTAAATCTGGACCTCAGCATGTCAAACAAAGCATCAGATGTTTTGTCTTTGTTTAACCTTGAAGTGAAGTCAAACCAGATTGTGGACTTGTGGGCCCCATTCACACTGCAGCTGATAAGTTTAACTTCTTTGAATTTTATTTTTCCCTCTCATGTGGTGATCTGATGATTTCTGTTCAGAGTGAAGACAGAAACCAGCAGGGAGTCACTACTTTTCAGTATTTGTGGTACAAAATGTGTTAAGTGACTCAGAAAACCTTCGTGACTTGTACTTGAATGCAACACACATTGGCAAATGTTGTTTAGCTGAAATGATTAATGAAGTTTTTAATTAGTTGATCACAACAATTGAGGATTTCTCCAGATTTCTCAGAACTTGTGCTGAGACTTGTGCTGAATTTATTAACATAAATTTTTTTTGACAGATTAGTTAAACTGTTAAACTGATACATAAAATAATACTTGCCAGCAGACGTTGTTATTTTATTCATCTGAGGCAGCAGCTTTTTCCTCCTGGACTGAAGCTAGTATTCTATTATAAAAGGGTTTCTAAACTTCCTGACCCATGAACATGTTTTTTAACCCCAACAAGAAAGCTGCCAGATTGTTGCCGTGAGTTTGGCTCCTTTGCGTTGTTTTCCAGAGAGAGCACGGTCACATGACTGAGACTGGCAACATAAAAACTGAACATTACGACCTCTATGAAGGGAGGATCTTGCAACTCTGTTGTATTAGAATGCACTGGTTTTAACTGGGTGCATAAACAGGCAACTGTGTATACTGATTAGTGCAGCTTTAAGGAGCTAAAACTCACCTGAGTAGCATACAAAATACGGTTTCTGTGCCTCTTTAGCACAGCAGTAGGAATGTCTGGAGTATCCCAGACTAGATGTAATGCAAACAGTGTTATTAATCGAAACAGAAATCAAGCAAATCATGACAGGTAAGAGACACTTGACTGGGCACAAAACCAGTTGTCAGAGGTGGCTGATGCAAAGGTTTGGTAAACTTTAAGGGTCGAAAAAAGAGTTACAGGCAATGCTGTTTGAACAAAGCCACTAGTAAAGCCTTGAAAAAATTGGCTAAAGAAATGGGCTTCGTAAAAAAAAAAAAAAGTTAATCAAAATGCATTTCAATTGTAGAAGAACCTATTTAGGTTTTATAGACCACGAATGACGGATGGTAGGTAATCTAGGCAAGATTGATGACACACTAAATATATTTTGGATCTTAATTACAGCTAGTAGATGGCCTGTATTGCAGTCATGTATCAACATGTCAAACAAAAAAAGAAGCTGTCCAGTAGAGAAAACTCATGATGCCATGGAAAAGATCAGACATTAGCATGTGTAATCAGAGACTAACTTCTCTCAGCAGAGCGGTAGGGTGAAGTAATAATTCTTGCTAGGCCAGTTGTCACCATTGATACAGTGAAATACACCCACAACAACACTTCAGAGAAACAATAAGACTTTAAGAGAGATTTACCCAAAATCCTCCAGGATCCAGTTCTCCTCTTTATTTCTTTCTAAACCTTAAAACAGGCATTTAAACTAAACAAAAGAGGGTCAATGGAAACATTTCAGACCAACTTTTTGTTGTTACTCTTGTTACCCCCCTGCCAGTACCCTGAGTGTGCAGTTTATACATGTGTTTCTATGTAATATGTCACTGACTCCTTTCTAAAGAGACGGCAGAGCAAGATTATAAAGTAATTTATTGTCTGACACAGCAATTATAATAGCTTCCTCTTCTTTGACTCCGTTCCCTCAGAGGTCAGTCAAGAAGGTCAACAATTGGTTCACACAATGCCACAATATACCAAAGCACTGAATGCTGCATTTTTATGTCCAGAGTCACAATCATAATGCCCCAGAATCTGCAAAATCAGCTCAAGGAAAAATAAATGTAGAAACGGTGAACGTGCATGGTGAGATAGTGTTTTATATGGATAGGGATAGATTTTAATGGCATGCCTTCAATAAAGGTGTTTTTTGCTTTCAACAATTTTTGGCTTTCCTTCCAAATAATATGAAAAGAATAAAGAACAGCCCACAATCAATAAGAAGAGTTGTAATCTAAACCCTGATAGTCTGACATCTTGTTAGATAAGTAGACAATACGATTTTTTCATGTTCTCTATTTAAAATTAAGCAAAAAAGTAGGCCATTTTAATTCTTAATTACACATTGAGATGTAGTAAAACACTAAAAATCCAAACACAAGTATTCTGATATTTTGTTTTTGTGTGAAACTGAGGTAAAAGACACACTCGGGTGCGCTTCTTCTAGATCAAAAACAATTTTTTATAATACAAAAACTTTCAAAGCCTAGCGAGCAGGAGAAGCACTGATACCAAAGCAGATGCGACATCTGTTACTATGGTTATTCTGTAATTTTAACACAATTTTCACTTCAGATTAGAGTCAGCTGTGGGATTTATGCTAGATGAGTTCCTGGGAAAAATTACACATGACCACCGGACAAGAGTTGAAAATGAAGTCCTGCAGTGTGAACAAAGCATCAATGTTGTCAGCCTCCTGAAACCCATCAGCCAAATCTCAGCTGCCACACATCACCATAGTGACGCTGTTAGGTGACTAATGGCTTTACCACATTGTCCCACAAGTTAAGCAGCATGAGGATCTAGTTCAGTTTCTGAAGATATTCCGTATCTGAAGAAGATTATGCAAATCAGACTGATATCAAACTAAAAATCAGCATGTTTGAGATTAGATGTGGGAATTTTGGGAATCCCACAATTCTGTTTTTGCAGTGAATTCAGAATGGATTTTTTTCAATTTGATTTGTCATGCAAAGTTGTGTCGCCCATTTTTTCCATGTGGCATGCGTGGTTCTCAGCATTTTTCACTATTGTTTCAATATTTACTATGTAGAACATGTCACAGCCATGAAATTTTTTTCTAAATTTAACTTTTTATATTATTATAATTATAGTATTATAGTTATAATTTAGTATAACTGATGACCATTATCATAGGCAAACTCAATGTAGAAAGATAGGCCTGGCAGAAGCAGCACTGCAGAAGCAACATTGTCCCTTTGGAAAACACATGTGCACGACCCACAGCAAATCAGAGAAAGCTGCACAATTGGTGAAGAATTCTCTCTAACTTTGATACTGAGCGACCGCTTTCACATTACCCTGTCATTTGATAACTTAAAACTTTTTGTCTCATTTATCTTTTTAACGTTTTATTTTCCTGACACATGGGCTTCCGTAAAGTCTCTAAAAGCACTCTGGCATGTCCATGTATGTTCTGGAGCTCTTTGTTTTCTATTTTTCGTTCCTTTGTTGTAATGTTGTGTTGTTCCTGGGAAGAAAAGCTGCTGACTTTATAAAACCCACTGTAACGCCTAAAAGATCACCCAGTTGTTAGTTCTGGCAAAGGAATGCTGAACTCCAAACCAAGTTGTGTCATTATTTTTAGTAATTTTATGGTGCTTTTTGGGCAAAACATTCCAACGTCCCACTGCAACTTTTCTAAGCTTGGAATAATAAACATTTAAAAGTGAAAAGGTTGAATGGCCAGAGGAGTAAGGGAGAAAAGTGCTGTTTTTTAAGCCTTACAGCAGACTTTGAGGGTCCAGCAGGCCTCTGAATCATCTGATCTTATTTACTAGCTTTTTATTTACAATACAAAATCTGCAATAGTTCTTCAGTATGTTCTCTGTCATGGCGGCTTGCCATCATCTTGTTAAAAATATTTATGTTTTATTTCTCTACTGAAGGCTTCAACAGGTGGCCTCAACAGTGAAGTCAAGACGATAAATATCCCTGAAGGGTGCCATTATATTTCACAGATTTATACTTATTATTCTGAACCAGAGAAGTTGACTTGATTATATTTCACATTTAGGTCAATACAAGTAAAACAGGGCTTGTAAATACAAGTTCATTCACTGGACAGGCTTTAGATGAAATATTATGTCGGGGAAGTCAAGGGAGCGGGGTTGTTTATTACTTGTAGCAAACCACACTGCACTCCTCTCAGTAAATGACACCTATTCAGTCTTCTCAGTATACTGATATTTTTCCGTTTTGTGCCTTAGGTTGCTGTAATGAGTAATTGTCGTGTAGTTTTTCAGTGCCAGGAATATGAGGCAGAAGAACCAATGAGTGTTTTTTCCTTCTGGCAGTAAAACACAAACAAAAGCTGAATTTTGTCTCAAACATGGAGGATGACAGGTAATTCCAGGATAAAAAAAATAATTTAAAAAAACGGACCACAGACAAGAGAACAAACTGAGGTTGTGACAGATGGAAATGGTACCTGAGGAACGCCTCAGTTTTGACCCGACCAAACTCGAAATCATGTCACTTCTGCTTTAATCAAACCTCTACTGCCACATTTAAAGTGAAACTATGTCCCTTTAGAAGACACAAACACATTCGTCCTCTGATAAATTAAAGTCAGAAACTAAAATAAAATGCACTCATTCTCAATTAAATACACTCAAGAGTTTTGCTGCTACAGTCTTTCTTGGTGTGTTATGACCACAAGCTTATGTCGGCTAATGTTAGCTGATGTTCACAAACTGTTATTAAAGACTGATAATTCGGAGTCAGTTAGCTGTTAACAACTTCTTTCTTCTTGTGGTACTGTTGTACATTAACACTTTAAGTGGGCCAAAGTTTCTGCCAAGCTAATGAATGTTGTTGCTCTGGACAGCAGCTTAGACCTGCTTAGCTGACATTGATTGAGTCTGTTTAAATTAAAGTGACATGGTTAAAAGAAGATGTTGCTTATTTTAAAAAGACACTAAATCTGCTGAGAGAAATGACCTGGAACTTATAATAAAGTCAACTGTGTGTGGATAAATAATGTGTTTGGATTATGTTAGTGTTAACCAGGGGTGTTAGCCACTTACTCTAATGTGAAAACAAAATATGAAATCACTAAACATATGTTGCTCTCCTGTAAAGTCATCGACATCTACAATCTAAATTTAGACCTTTTAGTTTGTAATTAGGGTTAAGTCATTTGTATTTCTTAGTTTACCATACATTTATGTATTATTCTTACCCAGTTGTATTATTTATTTTCTGTTCTGTAGTTTACTATTTTTTTCCCAAAGGGATTTGCCTGATGACTGTTTAATGTTCAATATTTTATCAGTCACTGTATTTGTTTTGTTATAAGAATTCCCCATCTCCTACAGCAGATGATTGTTCAAAATCTTGTAGTAATAATAGAAAAACAATATCGTTTAAACAATTAAAAGGGTCAGATTTGTCACTTAGATTTAGACTTAATGGTGGTGAGGGGACATTTGCTTGTAGTGGTCAGGAAGCAAACATTTTTTTCTAATATATTTAAAGCTCAACAGCAATGTCTTTGTTTTCTAGATAATCCACAGAACTCAGCAGGAGCAGTTTTCTTTGTGTGAACAAAGTAATCTTCAATTCTCTTCCCTGGAGGCAGCTGCAGGATGTCATGAGACAGCAGTCATAAATATGTAGGAAAATAGTTTCATGTGCACTGATATAGGAAGGGGAAAAAAAGGACACATTGATGAATAAAATAACACCTGACCAAACCAGAGGGAAACAGTCACAGCAGAAAGTGAAAGTGTCTTCATGAAATGGTTGGTGCTGGTAGTTTGGTGATGTATTGACCACGTGTTGTTGGTTACTAACCAGACAGTAACTTAATTAATGCTGTCTGATTTACTGCAGACTGGGTCGCTTTTATTTTATTGAGCATATAAAATTGGGTGGTGCAACAAAGCTTTTATGATATTTTCCTGTATTTTGGACTCTCTGTTCCTTCAAAAGGTCAACACTGTCAAGACTACATCGCATATTTGTGTGTTAAGTTGAACCCCACATAAAACTCTCCACACAGATTTACTTCACATCCACGATCAAATCTGTTGATCATGGCGATTCCATTCAAATTTATTGATTTTGATTGCGTCTAATGTTCAGTACAGTACATTCTTCCAGCCCTAATATTAATTCTTATACAACAATGAATGTGTCCAAAATCAGTATTTTGGTAACATGTATTGACATATAAAAACCAGTCTTGTGTTGAGCACCCTGGGCAAAAGACAGGAAGTGATATAACAAACTCATTGAATGTGATTGTTGCTTCTGACATGTATTATGAGGGCACCCTGTCTCAGTATACAGAGATAGAGATTACACCGCCATCTGCTGGAAAAAGCTATGTAGTAAAACAAAGCTGATGGCTACAGACTATGTACAATAACATTCACACACACTGATGTAAAGAAGCGTTTCCTGAGCAGTTTATTCATCTAACTATTTATTAACCTGTGCTGCTGCCATTTAACATTTTGCATTAAAACATAACCAGGGGACCTCATGTTTGGATGTAAAACCTGAGCTTGTTGTGAGGCCAAGCATAATGATCATCGCTAGTCAACTGGTCTTTATGTTTTTGTGTTTCACTTGGGCAGCTGGGCACTGTAGTTTTTAGCAAACATTACTCATACAAGAGAAAGATGCATTTTTTGAGGACTGTTTTCAGTGGCGGATTTATTCACATTTGGTGCTAGTTTTAAGAACATCACCGAACTGAACCAAAACCTTTAGCATCAAATATTGTTGTTCCTAAAATAATTAATACCTTTTTTCTATTTCACTTCCATCATTATATTCACATTGTACTCTTGTCACTATATATTTACTTATTTGTGTCACACAGTTTTCACGTTATAGTTTCCACTGGTGATTGACAGAAGTGTAGGCTATGCTTAAGGATATATCCTCAAGAACATGCTGATCCCTTAGTTTCAAACGCAGACCATTTCTCGCTAATCAAAATCTTTTATTGTATCATATATCCCATATATCATTTATCTAAAAGCTCAGGCCACTTGTTCTGTTGGATCCCATAGGCTGAATTTCCTCATCTGTCGTTTTCCAGAAAGTGTCACCTTATGTGAAACAGGTTTTGAGAAGTCCTCCCATCTCCATTCTTAAGTTTTAATCAATCAGCTGACTTTCAGAATGATTCTGAAAATGACTTAAAGTGCTTACATCTGTATCAGATATGCTGCTCTGACATCTGGTTTGTGTTTTGTCAGCTAACTGGATTTTTATAATAAAATAGAAGATCTGATTGATGCCTGGAGGACTTGTACAGTAGATGATCTAATCAAATCTAAAGTGTTCAGCTGGTGGGGATCCCCGGCGTGTTTGGATTGTAAGGCCAAACGGCAGCTTCCTTTTCAAAATATCACTTCAGAGAGCAGGGCCTCATTTCAGAAAGCAGGATTAGTGAGAACTCTTAGTATGTTAAGCCTGAGATGAGGGAAACTCTGGGTCTTCTGTTTCAGAGATCGAGATCAGATAAACCCTAGATCAGTAAATCCAGCAACTGATGCTGTGAAGCTTACCACCTTGGGAGAGTGTTTTCTTCAGTCTCCTCCCCTACTGTGGACAGACACACATTTCATTTCATCATCCAGACCGTCGATAATAAAGCAAATTTGCAAAAGTCTTTAGAAACATCAAAATCCAGTTTAGAGATTAGCAGAGCTTGGTAGAGTAGCCAAAAACTGTAGGCCTACTCAAGTAAAAGTAGCCTACTGTTACTTTGCAAAAACAAGTACTCAAGCAGAAGTAAAAGTGGTCATTAAAATAACTACTTGAGTAAGAGAACAAAAGTATAACCTGACACATATACACCAAGTGTGTATCAATCATGTGTAATGACAAAATATTGCATTAATAGGCTATTATATTCTGTTAGTACTCAAATAAGTAAAGATTGTTTAAAACTATAAATTCTATTTTTGTTGTCTCTGATATTAAATTATGATTTGGCAAACAAATCAAATTAGGAGATAGTGCTGTGATGTTTTATAATTTATTGGTTATTAAATACAGGTGTGTTCACTTCTTCACTTTACCCGAGGAAGATCATCTGTGGTTGAAACATTACATCAGTCACATCCACATGAAATTAGAGTAGTTTGTCTTTTTTGTGTGTGATTAATCTGGTCTGTCTTCATCAGGCTACACCGGTGAGTATGCCTTGTTAAATGCAGACTGCTCACTGTTAGGCAGAAAGCAGCACGATATACTGCATGTAGCTATTTATTATTAAACATATTCACATTAACACAACAGACACTGCTCTCTGTCAGCACAGTGTAGCCTACCGACTTCACAACCGGATCCTGCTGTACCAACACGGTCTCATTCATCCCACGGTGTCAGATACCGACGCTTTGAGAAAACCTGACAAAGCGTCTTAGATGGGATGAGACGGGGTTGGCTGTGGTGCGCAAAATTTTAATCTGCAGCCTAAATAAGTCTATTAGCTGCTAGCGCCATCTGAAAGCCATTCTCATATACTGTAACTTCAGCCATTATTTTGCTCTACATAGGTGTCATTTACACCGGGGACGCTTGAAACATGTCCCCACCACTTTTAGAAATAACTGATATTGTCCCCATTACTTCTTTAACATTACTCCATGATACCCACAGGTTTCCTCGTGCCCTTACAAACTCTATATTATCTGAATTCAGAAGGGGTGAACATAAAACATGTGCAACCTTACCTATTATAATTTGTAATGAAAGCCACACATATTTTACTCACTAGATCATTATGATATGAAAATGTGAGTTTTTGACTTTTGACACTAAATATTTATTGCAAATTATCCAGCATACAGTCAGCAAAGACGACAATAAATATTCAGAACAGAACACTTACATTCACAGCACATAGCTCTCTCAAAAGAATAAAAGCAGCTTTCTCTATTTGGTTGTTCTAATGCAACATGGCTGGTGTCCTGTTCAAGTATCTTTATATTTTCCATAGAGATAAATGGGTCAGTAATAAATACTTTTAAATTAAAAAGGAAAAAATGTTATGAATGGGAAAACAGTCAACATAGTCAAATTATAATGTTTACTTATATTCATATTCTTACATATTCAACAGTTATGGATCCCATTTACACGAGAGACTGGCGCCAACCGAGAGACCCATCTAAAGCTCTTGCTGCATCAAGTAGCAGCTTAGATGAAGATCTAGATTTGGATGTAGCAACCCATTTATTTTATCATTATTTATGTTTTTATTATCGCATGTTGTTAAAATTGTTTGTATTTTCATATATATATATATATATATATGTTTATAATATTTTAGCAATAATTCCTTTATATTTTCATCATGTATTATCTTAAGTTGTCTACGTTGTAATCCTTTTTCTTAATAAAATCTTTATATTTAATTTGTTTGGACGAATTACGAATTAATTTATTTTTGTTTGAGTAAAAAAAATCCTTTAGCCACTATTCTGTTGTCTATTAGAGGTAGATATGTAGTCATTTAAAAGCTGTGTATTTGGTCTTGCTGGGCCCAGCAAGCAATTTCACGGTTAAAAGACGTCTAAACAGAGCCCAGACGTCTAGGCTAAAACAGGCTGAATTTGGGCTGTCAATGAAAGTTTGGTAGACGTCTAACCATAGCCCAAGAATAGACCAAATGTAAGAGTATTTAAGGGCACGAGGAAACCTGTTGGTATCGTGGAGTAACGTTAAGTTACACTTGTTGCATGTTAAGCTAACCACAACGTGACTTACTCTACACTGTTACCCGCTGAAATGTCCCGGTTCCTACACGTTAATAAATAATTTAGATAAATAATGAAGAAATGTCAAACAAAGACACAGATACTTACAAGACTAAATGTCTTTTCGCTTCCAGTGTTTGCAGTAAACTCTCGCCCGTTGCTCGCTAAAAGGCCAAAATCGTAACGTATCCCTCGTTTAAAAATGGCGGGTATTTTTTTTTGCGAGATCTGGTCTACCCTGGTGTCTACTAACTTTCAAGTCTCGCGTTGCCAGTAGCCATGTCTCAGCAGGGCTACAGCTGCCATCTATCAGTTGAAAATAGTAATTGCATCTTGTTTTAAATTAAAATGAAAGTTAATGTAGTGAACGTTACAGCGAAAATGAAGATAATTTAAATGTTTCAAACGTTTACTTGCATTTGATGAAATGATATCACGCACCTCAACAGCTGCATCGGATGAAAACTACATGTAACCAATTTGGTCTGAAACAGCCAAGCCAAGCCGTTGAGATTAGACCACTGATTGCCTCTATTTCGCGGGGTGGGCTAAAAACAGACTACAAGTAGCCTGTCCAAATAAGAGCTAAATCGTGGCTACAGATAGACCATGTCAATTTAATGACACTTAATATCTTGATGATATTATTGACATTGCAAAAATAATGGGATATCAACCATCTCACGTGCTGCCACTTTTAATCATTTTTTACTTTTTTCACTAAAAGTGGGCTACAAATAGCCGGTCTGTCTACAAGCTAAATCGTGTCTATGGTCTATCTCACAGGCTGCACGTAAATCTTGTGAAAGAAATGAAACAAAAAACCTTGTAATCACTGTAGACCTTGCTTAAATGATGGAATTTCATACACATTGCAAGTTATTTTGGCAAAAACATCATGTAACCACATGTAGTGGGTTACTCATAGCCGGACTAAGTTATATCAGGTCTATAGTAAACCTAGAGGGTGAAATAACGGCTATTGCTTGCTGGGTAATTTGTAAAAAAAAAACAAACAAACAAACAAAAAAAAAACTTCAGCTAACAAAAAGCACAAAAAGCTAGAGATTATAAAATGACCCAAAAACGTGAACGTTAACAACTTTTTGACAGTTTCTCTTTGGCCAACTTTCAGTTCTCTCCCTTTTAACATGACATAAGAGGAGGGAAGACTAAATCATCCCTGCATATGTGTTGCCTCAGCAGGGATGATATTACATGAGAAAAATTGATCTACAGGAGAAAAAGATCTGAAAGCAACACAGAATGCCTGAGAACGGCACTGCATTAGATTGTATCCTATTTTTTAAAATGTTTTGTAAAATGACTTGCTCTATGAAATGTTACCTAACAAATGAAAATGGTTTGTCAAAAGGAATAGGAAAACACGCAATGCAAGAAACAAATGTGCATTGTCCAAAAAAGTAACTTAAGCTAACTAACTTAAGCTATGATCAATCTGTCATCAATGTAGACCTAAAGACAGAGACAGTTATTTCCAGATGTCATGGATTCATCCTCAGCTCAGAATAAAATCTATAGGCTACACTGTCTTAAATAACACTTTCGACATTAAGACAGCTGTCTTGTTGGCATCAGTTGCACTGCAACATTTGTCGTCTTGTGATTAGTCGCACTGATGGAACATCCTGTCATAGTTATGTTGGAGATGACTGTGAAATGTAGGCTAGTTTAAAAGTGAGATTTTGAATATTAGCTGCTTGTAGTCTTAATGTGTTTTGACAACATTTCATTAAACATCAAACGATCGAACAAAATTTTTAAATGACGGTCTAGTTTGAAC
>NC_060167.1:6896023-6896506 GCF_021292245.1 Micropterus dolomieu | reverse complement strand
CAACACTGATGGTTGGGCTGCAACGCCTCAAGGGGCATTAAATTATTTGACACACAGAATATGGTGACTAATATCCTCATATTTGACCTTAAATGACATTCCTGTAGTTTTGTTTCCTCGCTGGACACTGAAACCTTTAAATTGTGTTTTTAAAAACAGCCTTATGATTTGAGACTCTTTCTACTAACAGTTGGCACCAACTGCCATACCGGGACACCCACATGGAAATTACCTGGTACAACATCAGACTATATCCACACTACGCTGACTAAGTCTGAGTAGAAACATTGTATCCCACACATTTTAATGTCACTTTTAATCAAGATCTCCACCCACACTGAATAAAACGTTTCAATCTCTCCTTCATTTGTTTGTTTGTTTACAGTAATAATAATAATCCTTATTTGTAGAGCACTTTTCAAAAACAAGTTACAAAGTGCTTTAACAAGTGTAAAGAATAATACAAAAAAAGATAAGAGCATG
>NC_060167.1:6882474-6896003 GCF_021292245.1 Micropterus dolomieu | reverse complement strand
GTGCTGGAGTTGGTACAGTTGTCCTAATCCTTAAGAGATTACTATTATTTCTGTGTGGGATGTGCACATTTCGGTTTACTGGTCTATGCGTGATGATGACAGGAATAGAAGTCTTTGGAACAGCGCTGGGAGCAGACGGCTTTACATGCCAGCAGGTGGAGACAGTTGTTTGTGGCAGTGAGGCAGAGATCTGTTCTGTTGGAGATGACTGTGAAATGTAGGCTAGTTTAAAAGTGAGATTTTGAATATTAGCTGCTTGTAGTCTTAATGTGTTTTGACAACATTTCATTAAACATCAAACGATCGAACAAAATTTTTAAATGACGGTCTAGTTTGAACATAGACACATTTTCCACTCCAAATCACCAAAATCATTAGAGTATATGGCTACTGGGTCAGCCTGGGACTTTGCGATCAAAGATCCATGAGTAAACTGTTTGATCCACATTTTCATCTTCAGGTAGGCCTTACCACCGGCATTTTGTCCCCGGCAGGTTACAGCTGAATAAATAGCCTACAGGCCTATTTAAAAAAACACATGGAGCCTAATATTAAATTAGCCTACAGCACTAATTCAGGAAATTCAAGTCTGTTAAATGCTGAATGAGCAGAATACGCTGAATAAAATGCAATCTTGTTGACCCTTCCTCGTTCCCCCGCTCCTTTTGCTCTGTTCAGATAAATGTCATGATGGACCGCATTGGCACGCATTCATATTTCTAGCGCCACTGGATTAAAATGGAGACTGCTTTTTATTTACCCATTGCCATAGTGAATCGTATTATAGGAGCTCTTGATTGTTTTTTTCATCCCCACGCACATAAGTTGAACTGATCAGCTGTTCTGGAACCGAAAACCTGGAGTTTAAGGCTCAATCAACCCAGAGCTCAGGGTTAAGCTCAGAGTTTAAGACGTTTCAAAAAATGCCGCTTGTTCCTGCACTAAATATGTGTATACTTCTGCTTAAGGACATTTGCTCAGTTAACAACATTTTGACAGCTTCTAACTTGCTCAATGACTGTTAAAGATGATATCACCTGTTCAGTTGTGCTGCCCAGACTAAGAGTTCAGTATTGGGGATTTTCCAGGGTTTCCCTATCATGTTTTATAGCACAAGACTAGTAAAATATTTCTACAATTGGGGGTGGGGGGCTAGAGGAACTACTGCACAGCAATTCCACCAATTAATGATATAAGCGGTCCTCTACCAATGCATCAGGATCTGGTTAGCTTACCACCTCAGGTAGCTACACAGCTACCTAAGGAAACCCTATATTTAAAATGTTTTCATATTTTTTTTTAGCTAGATTCACCAGAAGAGGGGGGAGAGACAGAAGGGTAATGACATGCCTCACTATATGTAGCCTATATATTATACACTGCCTACACAAGTAGGCTATTAGGCAAATTGTATTCCTCAGGGTTGAACAAATAGTACTGTTAATCCAAAATATAACAACCTCAAAGGTGAATGTTTAACTACACTTTTTGGCCTTTCAAAAAATATTTAGTAACCAGCCACCCTTCTTTTCAATAATTGCCGGAGCCCTCCAGCCCTGGAGTCTGTCAGTTTCTTAATCTGTTCACTCTCAGCTTTCACTGAAGCAGCAACCACAGCCTCCCAAATGCTGTTCAAAGAGATGCATTGTCTTACTTGACTGTAAACCTGAAGTTTGAGAAGGGCCGACAAGTTTACAACAGGATTCAAGTCAGGTGAGGAAAGGGGCCAGGTCATTATTCGGGCATCTTTGAGGCCCTTGCTGGCTAGCCAAGAAGTGGAGTACTTGGATGCATGTGATGGACCATTGTCCGGCATAAAGATCACGGCCGCCTTCAAAACAGAGGGCTTCTACCGGGACCTCTGCTTGAAGAAAGTATCTTCCAGAAACTGGCAGTAGGTTTGGGAGTGGAGTTTCAGTCCATCTTCAACCTGAAAAGGTCCAAATATCTCAATGATAGCAGCCATTAACAAGAGGCCCTTCCTCTACCCTGCAGGCACCTGAGTCAGAGTTGTACCTTGTCCACCCAGTGAGCCAGCCACAGGCCTTTTTTGCACCCCAGTTGACCATTTGCAACAAAATGTTTGATTGGCCATTGGTCACGCCGAGTGTTACATCTGTCTGAATGGCATTTTACAATTTGACTTTTCAGTGTCAGTTAAATCTTTTACCTTAAGTAATGAAGCTCCCTAATAATCATGGACAACTTGATATAAAAAGGAGTCATTTAGTTTCACCGCACCCTCCCTCATTACACAAGTACATATCACTTGAAAATAATCAACTGCAATTAGAAATAATTTCCATTTAGAATACTTAATTGTGCACGCAGTGTATTTAGTATAGAAAGAACAAAGTCAGATTTGACCAGGACTCTACTCACCCAACTCTATCCTCTTATAAAGGAGGTTTGTGGGTAAATTGATTATATTTATTAAACTGTCCTTACATTTACAATGCTTGTTTCTTTTCTCTTTCAAATAAAATTACTAATCAGGGGATTGTTTCAAACTATCGCCTTACTGCTTATGTTTGACCTGTCTGACTTCGATTTCGCTGCATCACAGATTCCACACAGCTATTAAAAACTCTGAGTATGTTATTACTGATAGGGATGAAGACTACAAAGAGCCAAGTTGCAATTGTCCTTTAGGATACGGGCATATGATTTGGTTTGTTTGCAATTCTCAATTTAACTTTCAGTAGGACTTCTACTTTGTTATAAAATATGAATCACCACAACAATGAAAAAACCAAAAGCAATCCAGAGTCAACATGTTGTGTTTAATTTTTTATCGTCAAACTTGACAATTTCAAATCAATTCATCCTTTACAAGCAGTTGAACTCTTTACTTCCGGCTTTAACCGCTGCGAACCGTGGCCACCACTTTGAACTTTACCCTGACTGGCTACAGTGAGAAATAAATGTCAGTGACAGTGTTTGGCCCTTCAAGTCAATTAAATAAAGCACGATAAAAAGATTTATGCAAAAGAAATAAGACTTTTATAAATCAGGCAAGACATGATGCGCTTTCTTTGGCAGCAGTGCTTCTCTTTGCTCTTTATCAACCTGTTAATTAGTGAACACAAAGTAAAACCTAGCACTTTGAGCATTTCCAGTCTTCTCACAAGTACAGTTTTCATTAAGTGCCAACATGGGGGTAGGATTAAATGTGAATATACCAGAATAAGGCCACTGTACACTGAACCGTTTGCCTCGATTCATTTAGAAACAGAAGAAAAGAAAGAAAAAAAAAAAAAAAAAACTGTTCCGTCACCTCCCAACTTGAGCTGTGATGTGATGGAGAGCTCAGATAGAAAAATGGTTTATTTTATTCCATAAATCAAGAGGGAATGACAAAGGAATTCTACAGTAGTACTTGATTGTGTTTCAGAGCACTGATGAGAAAGAGAAGGCAGAGGACTGAAGATATTGGTGTGTGTAGGGTTGTTAAAGCAAAATAAGATACTAATGTGTTTTCAGTTCAAATACTTTGATGTAGCTTTAACTTGTGTCTAAAGAAGAAAACATTTACAACCTTTTGCACCCTCCTGATGTCCACAAACTCCCATATAAAAGCTACTAATGGAAGCTTTGGGTCGATGCAGTTTTCTGGGGAAACTTTTTTGGCTCTAAAGTCCAGCTTCAACCAAACATTAGTGGTTCAACGACAGCAGTTGGCAGATATTAATTGATCTCACCTTAATAGCAGGACATGGTGTTTGTTGCAAATGTCAGCTGTGCCAAATCACTTGGCTAGACACGGTGCAACTTACAAAATACATTTCTTTAGCATTTGATATGAAAGGTAAGAGTGAAAAAACACAAAATTGTCTGTATCCCTGAAAGGTGGAAATTTGGAAGTCTAAAACAAAAATTGCACCCTGAGTGCAACCTGGCCAAACTCTCCAAGTGCCCACGCACCAAACCTTGCTACACCAAAACACCAACACCCTTCTTGCCACACCTTCTCCTCCTCCTCCTCCTCTTCCCCAGTTGGAGAAGGGGCTCAATAGCGATAGTGGTCCGGTTTGAAGGGCCCTTCGGTGGCCAGACCCAGGTACTTGGCCTGCTTGTCTGTCAGCTTGGTCAGTTTCACCCCCAGTTTATCCAGGTGGGCGGCTGCCACCTGCTCATCCAACTATTGAGACAAAGACATTAGAGAGAGCAAAGTTCCTGTTAGATGTTTTTTTACTAGTTCACTTTTCATGCATATTCTATTTCTTAATTGCATTTTAGTTGTCTGATGCCGTACATATAACACCCTGTCTCAGCAGGTTTTTCTGAAGAGAAATGGTCTCCGTCCAGAGTCAGATCAAGGAGAATGATCCCGCAAACTTGTTCAGTATGGATTAGGGCTGACCCCCAGTAGTCAAAGATTCAATAAGTTAATATGCAGTCTATTACAATATACATTTCAATGTTTAATGCTGTAAATAAACATGAAAAAGAATAAAAAAAACTTTCAATAAATGTTTTTAAAAGTGGCTAAATAAATCCAAAATTTTAACCCTAATCCTGGGTCGTCGGTGCGCATGTGTAGACGTAGCGTGTGCGGTAGCGGAGGAGGAACACTTGCTGAGGAGACTGAGCCCCGGCTTCACTGGTGTTGTGCCGAGCTGTCCGCATGTCGTGGGACTTGCGGATAATTTATCACCGTTGATGAACCACAAAAAGAATCATCATATTTAAATAGCCAGCTACTTGAAATAGACGCGCGAGATGCATGCAGTTGTCGGCAGCACGGCATGCATGCAAAACTTACAAGACCGGTGAATGACAGGCGAGAGCGAGCGAGAGCAGGGTCTTCTAAAAGTTTAGCTGGAAATTTACAGTGCAACTTGAATGAATAGAGACTGCAGCTACTCAAAATTAAAGCGGAGTCCCAACACCC
The DNA here is from genome assembly GCF_021292245.1 of Micropterus dolomieu. Lineage (NCBI taxonomy): Eukaryota > Metazoa > Chordata > Actinopteri > Centrarchiformes > Centrarchidae > Micropterus > Micropterus dolomieu. The sequence goes on along the minus strand of NC_060167.1, from coordinate 6,891,109 downwards.
ACCCCTTACAAATGTACTCCAATCAAACAAAAGTAACATGAAAAGAACAAACACTAATGAACTTCCTTGATCCGTGCGTTACGTGATTTTAGATACCTTAGTACATCGGGGACCAATTAATGCAACACACCTCTAACAGATACGCCGGTCTGCTGATAGGTACCGTCAAATAGAAATTATGTGCCGAATATATTTGTGTGTGGCGGGTAGTCTTCCAACATTTGGCTGCCACATGGAAAACGCACCTACCAACTAATGATTGTTTTCATTATGGATAATAGTTTAGTTTTTTTGGTTCATTATTCTAAAACAAGAAAATACAAATGTCAATTTCCCAGAGCCCTAGTTGATGCCTTGAAATTGCTATTTCAGAGTAAGCGTAACCGATTTGTTAAGCCTTCCTGTTTAAGATTGTTGTCTATTTTGTTACACAGGGAGCAGCATTTCAGTGAACGTGAAGGACTTGTGAAAAATGGAAGAAATTGGATGGCTTTAGATGTTCTGTGGGCATAACCCCGCTTATTAAAGCGCCACATCTTCTCTTGGCATTTTTTGTGTTACTGTTTTGAGGCTTTTAAGCACCAATTAAACCTTGAATCCGTTGCATTCACCACCAGATCCTTCTTCCTGTTTGGTTTTGTTTCTTCACTCTGATTGAAAATTCTTGCCCACCTTGTGAACCCCGCTCCTCTGATGGACCTTTTACATAAAATAAATCAAATCTGCAGTTCTTTTCCTCTCTGTGCTTTTCAGGCTTAAGTAAAATACACTTTGCCAAGCTCACTCTAAAAAGGAAGTGACAGCTTTGTCTATATTCGGTTACAACCCTGAATATTGTTTAACAAAACAATTCAAAATTTTCAAAAATGTCAACATTACTCATCCCTTCCTTAAACTGTTGGTCTTTGATGATAATCAGGGCTTGAAATTAAATTTTATACAGGAAAATAGAGGCGGAAATTATTTTTGGCAAGTGAAGATTCTACAACATGGTTGGCACAGAATCAAGTTTTAAGACCCTTCTGTTAAAGTCAACCAACTGGGAAGAGGAGACCACACTGGCTTCTCCAAGCAGGAAAATAAAAACCCGGTATGTTTTAGCACAAGGCATGAATAAATGGCATAGCAAACCTGGCAGCATTTAATCTACACAAGTTAGCCATGCTCATTCTGGAGACTAGAGGTGGATGTGAATGTAACGACTTGTAAAATACTACTGTATTTGTACTGAATCAATGGGAATTTCATCATGCAGTTGTAACCAGGGTCCACAACTTGCTATGTGCAGTTTTTCCCCCTGTCAGGTCTATGCAGAATTGGACTTTTTTTTTTTTTTTTTAGAAATCAAGTCTAATATGATTAACGTCTACTTATAATTTTAGGCCTTTGAGAGGGCTGGATCAAAAGCTATTCATTTCTAAAATCTGTTTTAATTTACTGCTGTCCAAGGGATGTACTGTGCAACATACAAATGCATTAACATAGTGTGGCTTCTGACCTTCTTGGGTAAGAAGTAGACTCCCAGGGGGTATTTGTCAGTGTTCGTCCACAACTCGATCTGGGCCAGGACCTACAGGAAAGTGATGAGACACATAGTTTAATAAAGCACACTGAATGCAGCCACCGTTATCATAATTTTTATTATGATCATTAGTGCTGGGCAACAAAAAACAATTTTTTTTTTTTTTATTTTTTTAAAAATCACATTGTTATGCGCAAAATTTAATTCTAAAGTAGTGTATTGCACACTTAATTTAAATGTACTGCTATACACACGAAAGTCCAATAACATGAGGTTTGCAAACATTATAAACAATTATGGTGCTATTACCAGCAGCATTGCCTTTACACAGTAGCAATAAATAAATAAAAAAATCCTTGTAAATCTCAACTTAAACATTAATGTAATCAAATATAAAACCAAAGCTATTTGCCACTGCCAGGGCATTACCTTTTATCTAGCTTGTTAAAACAAGCTAAGAGTCCAGAGCCACAATCATAACAGGCACCTTCTGAGCAACAGAACATATAAAATCGGTTTTCTTGTTTTTTTTCCCTGAACAGGTATCAGAAAAAAAATGAAATCAGGGAGCAGCATAAACAATCTTTTCAGGAGCAAGTGTCCCTATTAGAGTGAGGTGAAGTGGTCGAGCACAAGGCGTAGCGACAAGCAGATGCGCTCCCCCGAAATGGTCACGGTTGTGCTCGCCTCGTGCACATGCCCGTCGCCGAAGTTGAATTGTCTTGAACTTTTTGTACATGACACGCAGCACAAATCATTGGAGGACTGGATACTGATCCTCGCTGTTTGAGAGTTTTACTAAATCAGCATGCAGTGTGTAGCCATCAACTTCGCTATGGCATTGTTCACTTGTCTTGCTTTTGTTTATTTACTTCTCCCACACACTGCATCCAACGTAGTCTGCCGAAGCCTCCCTCCGCTGCTTGTTTAGGTTAGTGATTTGCAGGCTGACAGACATCCCACCCCTCCTGTGACCCATCGTTTGACTGTATGTGTATTCAGAGCCAGTGAGCAATGGACTTTCAAAATAATAAAAACTGTTAACGTGCGATAAAATAATTGTCAGTGTTAATTAATGTGTTAACTTGCACAGCCCTAATAATACTAATAAGGGCTGTAAATTGAAATGCTGCTGCTTTAAAAATCATGATGCTCATGACTAAAGAGCACTTTTTATTTCCTCTTCTCTGGCTCACACAAACTCATACCTGATTGGTGAAGGAGTTGCTCATGACAAAGGATGGGTGTCCCATGGCACAGCCCAGATTGACCAGTCTGCCCTCTGCCAGGACGATAATGTGACGACCGTTCTTCAAACGATAGCGATCAACCTGAGGAGAAGGAGGAGGATTACTGCTGTTGTGATGGTTCAGTGAAAGAATAGACTCCGATTGATATGGGTGGCAAGCGTAGACTGAGCAAGAACACAAAAGAGAACAAACTCTGAATTTAAGCATCAGAGAGCCTAAAATGTTAAATAAAGCATGAAAAATTCCTGCTGTATTAAAACTTTTCAATAAATCATTTTCAACTCTTACCTGAGGCTTGATGTTGACCTTCTCTGCAGCATTTTTGTTGAGCCAGCTCATGTCGATCTCACAGTCAAAGTGTCCGATGTTACAGACGATGGCATCGTCCTTCATGTTCTCAAAGTGACTGAAGGTAACACATAATTATTAACATGAGACTTGTTATTGTGCAAAAAATAGATTCAAAAGAACTTCAAGCATACTGAATTTCCCTTTCTGAAACTTTAATGAAAGTAGCATTTCAGTTCTAGTAGAAACATCAGAGGGTGAAACCTACTGTCCGAGGATGATGTCCTCACAGCCAGTGGTGGTGACGAAGATGTTTCCCTCTTTGCTAGCCTCATCCATGGTGGTAACCTCGTAACCTACAGTGCAACAGAGAAGAGGGTTTTACATTGTGAACTAATTAGGGATGTACCCGAAAACATTTGGGAAAGCACAAGCAATGCGATGGAAATGGTGCAGTAGCTACAACTAGGGATGAAATGATTACTGGTTTAACGATAAACCCACGGTAAAATTCCCGACGGTTATTATTACCGTACATATTTTAATGGCACAGTAACCAAACCTGGTTATCATGCCATTATAAACTCATGGCAAATAGTGTCCAGCATCAACCAAAGTTAGCGACAGAGTATGCAACGTGGGTTTGTTTGGGTCTTCGACAAAAAGGGCAGAAGACAGTGCTGCAGAGACTTTTCAGTCACTCTGAAGTCTGGTCGTATTTTAGTTTTTATGAGCGCGCTGAGGGAAACTTGAAGAAAATTACCTTAGTGACTGCAGGGTGAGTTAACTTTGGGTTGTGTGACTTGCTAAGAGCGTGTAAACTGAAGCTCTCAGTGTTAGCTGTACTTGTAAAAACGCTAAACGTTCTGCTGATGTGTGCGTCTTGTGTCGGCAGTCTATTTGTCAACTGCACATGATAACACGTTACGCTGTTTAGTCAACCAATCTGCATTTTAAATCCAGCAGGTATCAAATTAGTTAGTAAAAGTGTCAGAACAGGAGAAACGCGACAGACTGCTCTTTATTTATGTCAGTTGTTGGGCTCATTGCAGTTACTGTCACTGTCTTCTAAAGAAGGTCATTGCATTAACTATATAATCTTGACAACACACACTTAGATGGTTTTCATGTTTACAAAAAAGGTATTGGCTGTTATTTTAATGTTTATGCAAAATGGTAATTTTATTTGCAGTTTTCAATATAAAAACTTGTTGAAATGGTTTCAGTGTGTCTATCAGTATATTTTAATCTTTTTTGGCACATTTTTACTATACTGTGATAATAGTGATACCAGTGTGATAATTTTTTACCCTTTCATCCCTAGCTACAACACGCACAGTAACGCATAAATTTGTCCCTCGGCATGAAAAAAAAAAAAAGAAGTTGTTTGTACCTTAGTCACCATCTGCTGGAGCACACCAAATGACAGAAATCAAAAACACACCCAAGTTGTTGCATGCTGTGTTTGGCTAAATACTAAAATGCTTATGGTTATCCTCCAGCAGCGATTTCTACATTTGCTACATTGCTGTGGAACTTCTACCTTCAGTCAGGTGCGACTGTGGAGCCTCTGAGTCCAAGATGTTTAAAAACTTTGAGCGCAGTGGGAGAGAGAGGTGGACTGGTTATAATGATGTAGGGCTGGGTGATATGGCCAAGTGTTATCACGATAAAAACATTTCATATCATTCCATATTGATAATTATCACGATAAATGTCAAATTATTATTGCTTTTGAGTTTAAAAGCAAATTTTGCCCCGCAATAAAAACTGAAGGGCCAGATGGTTAATTGTGTGTAAATTATGCTTTATGGTCAGAACGTGACACTTGTTCCATGAACACTTTATGCCAAACAGTGGATCACTTCTCATATCGGAGGTAAAACATTCAAAACAATTATAAGATCTTTTTTCCAAGAAAATATAAAATATTAGTATATCTTTTCAGTCCCTTTTCTTGACAATATAAAACATCTTAATAGAAAAATGAAGTGTTAATTTGTTTGTGATTCTAATAATTTAAATAAAACAGATAAGACGATATTGAACATTTGTTAGAGGAAAATTATATTGCGATGATTACCATTATTGTTTTATTGCCCAGCCATATAATGAAGTGAGAATATTTAAGCAAAGAAGCTGAACCAAGAGCAGATTTGAAGACTTTACACTGCACAAGTTATAGAATGACGGTAATTTGCGTTTAAATGTCGCAAATGAGTTTCTCTTTGAAGTGAGGCTTTTGTTGAAATTTCAATCATTAACAAGCTCAACCTAAAATTTCACATTTTTACATAAATGATGTTGGGTATACTCTTGTCAGTTCTGAAGCTCAGGCTCAAGGCACGATTTGAATTGTAAATCCCAGCGTAACCGACAACACAATGTTGTTCTGGCTGTCATTGCCTACCCTCCATAGCGGCCTGCAGGGCGTTGATGGGGTCAATCTCTGTGACGATGACACGGGCTCCGAACCCACGCAGAGCCTGGACGCAGCCTTTACCCACGTCACCATAGCCCGCCACCACAGCAACTTTACCCGCAATCATCACATCAGTGGCTCGCTTGATACCGTCAATCAGGCTCTCCCTGCAGCCGTACAGGTTGTCAAACTTACTCTGCAAGGAGAAGGGAGACAGAATATATTCCATATTAGTCAACAGGATGTCAAGCTTTTTCCAGACAGATGAATCCCAACTAATGGCCTAGTATCAAATTCAAAGATGTTATCATAAATCTACATAAATCAGAGGAACCCCATGGCCTCTAGTTCAGGGCCATTCAATTTAGCTTTACAATTACTGTAAACATTTCACTCAATACAAAACTGTGCAATACTGAGATTTAAAAAAAGTCCACTAGGAGGGCCTTTTGCAGTTTGAATCCTATATGGTGAAGAAAACCAACACACACTTAAAGTTTACCCACCATTTTATAGACAAACTAATTTATTCAACAAACATGTTTGCGGTGGTATTTAACACTATGCTTTCATTAATGAATGCTTCCACAGATGAGATTTATTATACATTTCTGCCCACTCATCTAACTGACCCTACGGGATGCAGCTGAAGAGGAGGTTACCTTTGTGACAGAGTCGTTGACATTGATGGCGGGTATTTTCAGCTCGCCCTTTTTCATCATCTTGTACAGGTTGTGGACACCTGTAGTAGTCTCTTCAGAGACTCCACGGATACCTGAAAATACAAGGTCACGTAAGTATGGAATATCTATAACATGTATTTTCATCTGCCCCAAAAATATTCCACAAGGGGGTACATTACAGGAGTAAAGCAAAGTGGGCTGAGTTAAGTGTGTTCATGTCAACTATGTGAACTATGAGTGTCATTGCAAGTAGATGGTTACTATAATTACTCTTATGCATGTTTCACTGAGTAATTTAAGAACAGGCTTTATGAATGTAAATACTACATAACGCGTGTTAACTGTCGGTGGAAAGTATCACTCCGAGTCCTCAATTTGTTGTAGAGTCTCAGTGCAGACTACCACCATTCTCTCTCTGCCACCTTATGACACAGCTGCAACACTGATGGTTGGGCTGCAACGCCTCAAGGGGCATTTATTCAAGCATATTATTGCTTTACCAAACAATATAAACAAACAAAGAATATCTGGTGAGAAATACCTTGTAAAATTTGAAAATGATCCTGGTATATTTTACCTTAATGGCCAAAACGTGAAAACATTTTGTAAAAGCAAGATAAAACATTTCCACCATAACACAGCAACTTATGCAGATGGGTTGGTGATGTCTGGACACACATATCCAATCTGCTCACTTGCAAATAACAGTGCTGACAGCCTTTCTCAAACATCTGATTTGAGGAAAGAAAATCTATTTCCTGCAGTCTGAACAAAGCCAAATGTCACCACGTCATTGTATGACAATCCGTAAAATATGTTATCAACTTGAGAAATTCCTTCCAGGCATTCCTGAGATACATCAGGACTGAATTACAGTTGCTGTATGAACCAGCTTGCATCAGACAACCATTGCCATCTAGTGTCCAGACCTCTTCTGCAGCTATAACATTAAATGTCCTGACCCAGAAATGTGTCGGGTTAACTACCAAACTGGGTAAAATAGTGAAGACGCTAGAACTAAGCTACTGTGACATCTCACCACAGTTACAAAAATCTGGTTACAATACTACAAGCCAAGATTTAGGAGCCAGTAAGGGCTCCATGTCCTTTCCAACATGTCAGTGATAAAACAATGAAATCAATTAGTTAGTTATAAATGAGATCTTAAGCCTTTTTCTAAAACCTACTTCAACTAGGGAACAGGGGGAGACAATACACAGCTACTTCATATAAAAACTGTGTGTGCACAGGTGTGTAAAACAAACCAACCCGCCAGCAGCTTGGGATACTTCTGGTGGACCATGTTGGTGAGGTCTCCTCCGTCATCCAGGATCATATTGAGGGGCTGGCCGTCTTTGAAAAACAGAGTCTGTTCGATGCACCACACATACTCCTCATCGGTCTCACCTTTCCACGCATACACTACATAAAAGAAAGCAAGCAAATAAGTCTCTGAGATTCATTTAAGGATATTCACCCCCTAGGGGCAGTGAATCTAAATTGTCGGTGGAAAGTATCACTCCGAGTCCTCAATTTGTTGTAGAGTCTCAGTGCAGACTACCACCATTCTCTCTCTGCCACCTTGTGACACAGCTACAACACTGATGGTTGGGCTGCAACGCCTCAAGGGGCATTAAATTATTTGACACACAGAATATGGTGACTAATATCCTCATATTTGACCTTAAATGACATTCCTGTAGTTTTGTTTCCTCGCTGGACACTGAAACCTTTAAATTGTGTTTTTAAAAACAGCCTTATGATTTGAGACTCTTTCTACTAACAGTTGGCACCAACTGCCATACCGGGACACCCACATGGAAATTACCTGGTACAACATCAGACTATATCCACACTACGCTGACTAAGTCTGAGTAGAAACATTGTATCCCACACATTTTAATGTCACTTTTAATCAAGATCTCCACCCACACTGAATAGAACGTTTCAATCTCTCCTTCATTTGTTTGTTTGTTTACAGTAGTGTGTATTAGTATGGTGTGGATACACTATTTAAACACTTAAAACCACAGACACACTTTACACATTTAGTTGAATGTAAAGTATTTTTTTGCTGACACAGCTAGAAAGTCATAACAGCTTGTTGACGATAAGGTCATTTTATAGTTATATATACAGTATACACAGGTAGTGTGCGTTACCTGGAACGCCAGACTTTGCGATGGCAGCAGCAGCGTGATCCTGAGTGGAGAAGATGTTACAGCTCGACCACTGAACCTGAGGAGGAGGACGAGAGAGTGTGAGAAGGGGGCGAAAGAAAAGATACAGAGTTGAGACTCGTGGAGCTTCTGACTTTCCCTTCATTTTTGGACTTTGGAATACAATAGCAGAGACACGCCACTCAATCACATCTCTATGGGGAAAGCCCGTAACGGCAAAGATGGCGGTTATCCCGCCCCTCCTACTAGAAAGCTAATAGTCTGCTTTTAAAAGCCAAAGCGGGAAACAT
>NC_060167.1:6857537-6882454 GCF_021292245.1 Micropterus dolomieu | reverse complement strand
GAGAGGCCATGAAGAGCTTTAAAAGTGATCAATAGAATTTTAAAGTCAATTCTAAAACATACTGGGAGCCAGTGTAATGAAGCTAAAATAGGAGTAATGTGGTCATATTTCTTTGTTCTGGTTAAACCAGAACAGTAGTGTGTATTAGTATGGTGTGGATACACTATTTAAACACTTAAAACCACAGACACACTTTACACATTTAGTTGAATGTAAAGTATTTTTTTGCTGACACAGCTAGAAAGTCATAACAGCTTGTTGACGATAAGGTCATTTTATAGTTATATATACAGTATACACAGGTAGTGTGCGTTACCTGGAACGCCAGACTTTGCGATGGCAGCAGCAGCGTGATCCTGAGTGGAGAAGATGTTACAGCTCGACCACTGAACCTGAGGAGGAGGAGGAGGACGAGAGAGTGTGAGAAGGGGGCGAAAGAAAAGATACAGAGTTGAGACTCGTGGAGCTTCTGACTTTCCCTTCATTTTTGGACTTTGGAATACAATAGCAGAGACACGCCACTCAATCACATCCTCAATACAACTCTATGGGGAAAGCCCGTAACGGCAAAGATGGCGGTTATCCCGCCCCTCCTACTAGAAAGCTAATAGTCTGCTTTTAAAAGCCAAAGCGGGAAACATATTTCAACCGACAATGTGGTTCCACAGACGTAAGGGTCCGTTTTACTTCGACTGCGCATACGATGCAGTAGTGACACATGCATAATAGAAGTATAACCGTTCGTGAAAAACGCTTTTTAAACCTTATTTTGGGGCACAAAGTTGTCAAACCTTTACAGCGGTTTTACTGGTGATTCTATTCATGTAATTTTTATCTCCTGGCGACCAGTGAAAGTGCCGTTCTGGCTCTCTCCCCATTCACTCAGATAGGAGCCTGGTCTTGTTGTTCTGACATAGCTGCCCGGAGGCATGACTTGCCTATAAAGGACTTTGATAATAGTAACTAGTAACTAGTAGTTAACTAAAGCTATAAATGAAGCTCATTTGAAACATCCAATTACTCGGTGTATTTACATGAACTTCAGTAACCTGGTTATTGATGAGCTCTGCAGTAACCTAATTTTGTAAAACATGTAAACGACATGTTAATAAATGACAGTTTGTACCAGTGACAACCTACCTCATTGCATGCATTTCAAGGGCTAATTTAAAGATGTAAATGTACACTTTGTGTGTTAAACTGTTGGCGGTGAGAATCACTCCGAGTCCTCAGTGTGTTGTAGAGTCTCAGTGCAGACTACTGCCATTTTCTCTCTGCCACCTTATGACACAGCTGCAACACTGACAGTTGAGCTGCAACGCCTCAAGGGGCATGAAAACATAAAATAATATGAGCAATAATTATATCTGGTGATTACCATCTAAAACTCATCTTAACACAATATTTTAAACTGTGTGAACACCTTAGATTTTCAGGAGCTAGTGAATGTGCTTTGTATGGCGCTATGCTATGAAATTTGTTTTTTCCAGATTCTGTGTTTTGATAGGGCATCAGGTGACATATTTATGGTTAATCTTTGAGAGAAGACAAAGTTAGGATGAGTGTTTACAGTCTCCTGGTTTCCTTGCCTGGTCTCAGTCTGCATTTACATTAGGACAAATTAATTGTTATCCCTGAGCTGAGAGGAGCAGGTTATTTATTCTGTTGGTTCTCAGAGCGCAGGTTCCCACAAGACAAAACCAGTCTTGGTCAGACACATAAAACCAACATGATAACAGATCAAAGCGGCCTTGAGGCAGACAGAGCGAGAAGCCTCCCCACTCTGTTGCAATAAACTTGTTCCCTCCGTCACTACTGCTGTAGTGTACTTTAGCAAGGCAGAATATACCAGAACTTGTAATGGGCAGCTCCTGCTACAAAAGAAGCTGCACGGTGTCATCAGTACACCAAATAATAAAGGCTCTCTTCTCTGATGAAAATGAATCGACTAATAATCTAAACACATTTATGCCACAACTGCTAATTTGTTCTAATGTTTAGCGGTATTGTAATATTTGATAACCTACTGGCCTATACTTCACACAAACTGTATGTGATGCTTCACACGAATGAAGAAACCAAAAAAGCTAAAGAGTAGCTAAGCCAAACACAAACTGTTGGGTTTTCAACCCCTAGAAAAGTTTAACTTTGTCTCCCAAATGTACAACCAAAAGATGCTACTTGAACAGAGTAGAAACAAAGTCCACTCTCACCACTGTACAAGAGAAACTAAGTATGGGCCGCGTGATTTAAGAGGAATGGATTATGTTGCGTTTTTGTTCTTTGGACCTTTAATGCTCCTTTTCTAAAATGTCCCCCTGTATAACAAATCTTTCCTTGCCATCGAAAACCATTTCTGCACCAGTTCAGACTCTGGTAGCTTTAAACGTTGTGTGTAAATTCAGGTCTTTACTTGAGTTTTTAAACACGTCATAGGGTTTAGGTTAAATGGCATTTTATCATCCAGCATGAAATCTGCCCAAATCCTTCCTACGTTTGAAAGTGTCACTGTAATTTACACTTTAAATGCACTGCAAAGAATCTCAAATCTATTAATATTGAAGGATTTATTAAATAGTTTTTTTTTAGTTCACTCTAATCATCCAGTCACAGCTGTTACAGTAGAAAGACATCAATGCTCACCGGATGTTCTCTGAATAACTAAATATGTTTAAGCAGCTGGTAAATGTCACCTCAGCTCCAAGGGCGGTGAGGGTCTCGATGAGCACAGCGGTCTGAAGGGTCATGTGGAGGCAGCCAGCGATACGTGCACCCTTCAGAGGCTTGGACTGACCGTACAGCTCCCTCATCTTCATCAGACCGGGCATCTCATTCTCTGCGATGTTGATGGCCTTACGCCCCCATTCGGCCAGGCTGATGTCAGCTAGGATAGAGAGGGGGAGACAGCGGGATGTTAGGTGAACAAAAATATAAATATTACAATAGACATATTCCCACCAAGCTTCTTGATCCTGCAGGTCTGTCACCTAAAGCTTTCGATTCACAGGGGAGTTTCTTTAATCCTTTTTGAATATGCCATATCTGTAGAACAGGGCTGCAACGATTAGTCGACAACGTCGAAGTTATCAACATAAAGTTTCATTGTCGATGCGTCGTTACAAAGAGGCCGTTTAAGAGATAGATAGCAATCGTATTATAAAGAACACAGGGCTCGACAATAACGGTGGCCCGATGGCCCGGGGCCAGTAAAAAGTTGAACTAGCAACTCACTGTACAAGTAAATTGTTTTTGTTAACTTTTATTTTTTTAATCATTTTAACTCTGATTACATTTTAGTTTAGTTTTTTTTATTTCCAGGATGTATTTAATAACCAATTAAACATAATAACTAACAGTTATTTTATACTGTTAAGTGTAATTATACATTTGAAACATGGCAAAGTAAGCTAAAATCAATAAGCAATTGTTCTTAATTGTAAGCGGCTGAGTTGCATTGTGACTGTTGCAGCATAGCAACAGGTTGTTCAAGGTTTATTTCTTACACACGTCAGAACAAGTACGAACAAGAGTTGATGTGTTCAAGAGCTGGAACAACAACTTCTAAGAGCCCTCACTTACTTTCACCACTACCAAGACGACATCTAGGCACGAACATAGCAAAGGTCACATCTTTTGTAAGTAAGGTGTGTAACTACAATTACAAAAGAAAGTGATGCTGCAAGCTCTACAATGCTACAGGAAAGTTTCAAGTACAACTCAAGCTCCACCACTACCACAGAGGCTACTGCCTGTGCAAACACCTAAGTCGGACTACCTGCACTGAACTGACCAGCCAGAGAGAGGATTAGGGAAGTTCAGTGAGGTCAAAGTAGTGACTAAACTAAAAGTCAGTGAGTGAAGTCTCTTGAGGATGTGACTCCTTCTGTAGTTCCTGTATAACATGAGCAGAACACCAATATTGACAGGTATTGGGGTTCAACCCCATCCTAGACCAACTATAAAAAACACTAAAGTATTAGCATTTAAAGTGCTGATATCCAACAAAGACCTGTTGTAGTTTATGGCCACAGGTAGAGTGCCCTTCTGAGCGAGGTATACTTTGCGGAAAAAGCGCTAATCGGCCAAGTCACATGGTCAGTCTGTTCAAGCCAGTGTCACACGGAGATCTTCAGCAATTTAAGATTTCAAGAAACATATGTTTAATAAGTAATACTTGACATGGAATACAGGGTTGCTACTAACAATCATTTCAATTAATCAGCGGATTATTTCCTCAACTAATCCTTTAGTCAATATAAGTGTCCCAAAATGCTGGAAAACTCAAGACATTCAAATGTTCAAAGAGCTGCAGCACTAGTGACAGTATAATTAACATAATGCTGCTTGATCATTTGATATTTCTGGTCTGTGGTGCAAACCAAAGATAAGATAAAGAATCAGAATTGTAGTTGAAAATTCACGAGGCAAAACGCCAAGGCAAAGGATTGATCTACAGATCAAATATTTCACTAATACACTGCTATTACATAATATAAGACTGGACCAATCAACATGTCAGGATGTGAGGGGGCAGTCACATTGTCAGGTTGAACATATTACCATGTAGTCAATGAAGAACATGTGGACTTTGCTCCACGGCTATCGGTTATCAGGACCTTGTATAACTGCTTCTAACCAGCCGATTCACATGCACAGACCCGCAGGCGAACACTCACTCATAATGACGATGCATTACAATTGCAGTTATTTAAATCTCCTATTTTACATGCATTTTCTGATATATTTTTAAATGAACACAGTTTTTGATTTCTAGCTGCATTGCATCTTCCAGCGTGTACATTTGATGCCTCTCCATTTCTGGAGCCATACAAAGACACCTTAAGTAATAAAATGACTGGTTTAACACCACAACTACATTATTCAATCAATCATTCAGAGCATTCAGCTCTCAAAGATGTTGTACGTGCAGACCACGTGTAGTCTGCATTACTACGGTACGCGAGTTACATACAGCGCACCTCAGTCGCCTGCTCCCGTCACTCATGGAGAAAGTGGCGGTGACGTGCAGGGCATCATGGGAATTGTAGTATGCAAACACCGTCCGAGCCGAGGGGTAGTACTCCTCCGGATCCGATTATAAACTACAATATCCAGAGAGATGTCGTTTCTGTTCAGAGAAGCCCATGCTCGCTAGTAAGTTTCGACTGTTTCATGTCGATTCATTCCCAGATTTAAACAAACTCTTCATTCTGCGAGTGTCGAAAAGTGGACATTTACATGCTATAATGACTAACGACTAACAAACATGGTAAACAACCTGCTAACTGAATGTAACATCATACAATTTACCCCAAACTAGCAAATTAACCTTACCATTTACGGAAGCAGAGCAGAGTTGTCGTTAAAATATAAACCCTGGGATTAGTAACAAATCAATCATAAACATCTGACTACATTTGTTTCGTTGCATGATTAGCTTTTAAGCCAAATCCGTCTGCTAGAAGAGCCGTTAACGTTTCTCGACATGAAGATTGTCTCAAAAATTAACAGCATGTTAGCTAGCAAGTGAACGGCCACCCGTTTACGGAACTCAAGTTACAAGCACAGTTAAAACAATAAACTTTGACACTGACCGACTTTGTAGTTAAGTTTCTCGGACATGGTCCTTTTCTGGTGTTTTGTTCCGGGGGAGTTGAGTGCAGCGGCAGCCTAGCCGACGAGCAGAGGCAGAGAGGGAGGGACAAATTCATGACGGCTCGTTTTTATCATCGAAGCCACATTCAAACCAGTTCACACGACGGGGCGGGTCCAACTCCGATTTATTCTGTTTTCCTATTGGCTGCAGCAGCTCCCGCCCCTTGGATGAGTGATGTGATTGGATAATAGACGAAATGGCGTGGCCTGATTCCTGAGGCATTCAGATAAAAATGCCTATTAAGCCAATTATATTAAGTAATTACATGGAGTAGGGATGGGTGACACCCACATTTTTAAATTCGATATTATACTGATACTTTTTTGTTACAATTTTAAGGATATTGATCATTTCTTAAATGGGTATGTCATTCATCCATCCATCCATCGTCAACCGCTTATCCTGCATACAGGGTCGCAGGGGGGGGCAATCCCAGCTGACATCGGGCGCAAGGCAGGGTACACCCTGGACAGGTCACCAGTCCATCTCAGGGCCACACATAGACGAACAACCACGGGGAGAACATGCAAACTCCACATAGAAAGACCAGGGCAACCGGGGTTTGAACCCCCCGGTTTGTGAGGCGACAGTGCTAACCACCGCACCACCGTGTCACCTGATCCTATGATTAAATCCTATGATTAAATAATAATAAAATAAATATTGGAACATAAATATGAATACAATAAATTAAAATACCAACAACATAAAGCTTAACCTTTCTGGCAGTCCGGCCCCTTTTTAAGGTTGAAAATATTTCGTGACTGCCCCCCCACAACACCACACACGCATACACACATACACCTCCATCCTACAACGTTAGCTAGCTAACTTAACGCTGCCTTTTTAAAATTCTTATTCTTCTTTCCCGTTTTATAGCGGTTGGCATTCCCGCCACCTACTGGATTACACTGTGCAAAATATTTACAGTGTCCACCCAAAGTGATTCCATTCACAACTAGTCCGTTTAGTTATTTTTAAGTAATTTATTTTCTGTTTTTCTGTCTATAGTAGTATTCTCGCAACCCCCATGGGACCAGGTCGCGACCCACAGGGGGGTCCCAACCCCCAGGTTAAGAACCACTGGGCATCTTCCATGATTTGTGGCATTTTCTTGTCACAAATAGTGCATCTTGCTGTGTTTTAAGAGAAAAGCAGCACCACGGCCCATTACATTTCCTTTCTGCCACAAGTTTAAAGTGTGCGACTGTGTGTGGTTGCATGAGCAGTTCTAATGTCACATAGGTTTCCACAGTCATGTGACACAGGCCAGCCAAATATTCAGGGCTGTTCATTGGTGCAAATATTATTCAAAGTACTGAACAAGTTTGGGAGGGATGCAGCCACCCACGTTTTGTATTTATAAAATGTTATTATTGATATATTTTTCAAAGGAATCAATAATTATATTTATTATTATAATTTAAAGGTTTGTTTATCAGAATTAGAAGTAGCTTTATTGCCAAGTAGTGTTTTACACAAACGAGGAATTTGCTGTGGTGATAAGGTGCTACACGTAGACAAATATACAGTCGACATTAAATAAATGTAGAAATATATAAATATAGAATGGAAGAACGCCCGGCGATGGACTGGCGACCTGTCCAGGGTGTACCCCGCCTTTCGCCCAATGTCAGCTGGGATAGGCTCCAGCCCCCCCGCGACCCTGTACACAGGATAAGCGGTTGACGATGGAGAATGGAAGAACAACGTTGCAGATATATACATGTGCATTATTCTGGGTCTTTGCCATGCAGAAGTAACGTAATGGAAGAGAATATTGTGTACGTATAAATATATAAACTGACAACATAAAAATATACAACAACAAAGATCAACAATCAACAACAAATATATGCAACGTGCCAGGTCTGTGCCCGACACAAGATGAAACAGTATTTACATGTGCAGAGACATTTGTATCATTTGCAAGGGGGGAGTGTTAGTGGGGGACCCGGGCCTTGTTAATGAGGCTAGTTGCAGACGGGAAGAAACTGTTTTTCTGGCGAGAGGTTCTGGTCCTGATGGACTGCAGCCTGCTGCCAGAGGGGAGAGTCTGAAACAGTTTGTGTCCGGGGTGGGATGGGTCAGCTGCAATCTTTCCTGCACGCCTCAGAGTCCTGGAGGCGTAGAAGTGCACCGTCATTGTCTTTGGCAGGCTGAACTTCTTCAGCTGCCGCAAGAAGTACATCCTCTGCTGGGCCTTTTTGATGATGGAGGTGATGTTCAGCTCCCACTTGAGGTTCTGGGAGATGATGGTGCCCAGGAAGCGGAAGGAGTCCACAGTGGTGACTGGGGAGTCACACAGGATGATGGGGGAGGGTGGGGCTGGGCTCTTTCTAAAATCCACGACCATCTCCACTGTCTTCAGAGCGTTGAGCTCCAGACTGTTCTGGCTGCACCAGGTCACCAGATGGTCATTATCAGAGAATACCTGGGAAATTATACAACTAATACTGGAGGATTTGCCTTAGTGGCTATTCATAAGATGAACTATATAAGCAGGAATGGCAGCTGGAAAATTGAGCAGGCAATTCAAATAAAATGAAGCCAGTAAGGCTTGAGCCAAGCCTAAGGTAGTTAGGTCTGGTTAAGCAGCTATGTCTGCTATACGCTTGGGTGTCCCCTGTCAAAGGGTGTACTTGTCGGTTTGTGAAATTATGGAAAACAGTGAGGAACAATTAAATTGGAAGGATTACACACTTAAAATGATTAATATGCAAAAATCATATGCTGTACCAATACACACTTTTCATACACAGAATGCTACACTACATGGTAATATAGTAAAGAATGCAACTTAAGAAGACACTGTCTTGTAAATGTGTGCGTCTGTACTAAAAATAACCATTGCCCAACCTTAAGTCTGACCCCAGTCTTGGCCTTTGCTCCAGTATTTCCTCTATAATGGACCTTGTCTCGGTGTCACTGAGGGTAAAAGTCCTCACAAACATTCTTTCACAAGTACTTGTGATTTTGACATTTCGATTCTTGATTGCAAATCGATTGATGTGGGTTTTAGGAGGCAGCTGATATGATACTGAAGTTGTTGTTTTCAACAATATTCGGTAACTTTATACTAAAACCATGCACAAAAAGTTTTGAATGCAGGACTTGTGCTTTTAATAATCTGTCTACTGAGAACTATCTTCTTAAGCAAAGGATTTAAACACATTTTACTTTTTCTATGCACACAAAAACATGCACAACTATGCATAGTACAAGGAGAATCTCAGATACTTTTAAAGCCAAATGAAGAGTTGGACAGGTGTAATGTATCTGAAAACTAGTGTAACTTGCAACAAATTACTGAATAATATAACATAAAAGACAGATTACAATTACGTTCTGCTGTTTTACTGTACTACCAGTTAGGGGGGAGGTCACACAATATGCTAGAAAATGTACACTACTATTCACATGCTAAATTTCTGAGATATCTAATTTGTCCAAAAAACTACATGTGGCCAAGAAAGGTAGTGACTATATCATAAGCCTATCCACAGAGTGAAAGACTAAGCTTCATGTTGAGGGGGCTAAACTCAGCCCACTGGTAGAAACACTATACTACAGCTAATTTAAGAGCATGGTTCAAGTGGTCTTGATCTGGACCACAACAGACGGCCACCCAATCGGTCTCAAGTCTTGCGGGTTTGAGTCTAAATTCCTGTTAAACACTCTCAGAGTCTGGAAGGAGGTGTAGTAGTACATACCATTCCTCTGTTACCAACTCACTCAAATTTTAAAATATGTAACTCAAAGGGAATAATGTTTTTCCTCCTAAGTAGGATTATTTATACAGTAGGACTATTTTCCTCTTTATTACGTATTAAGTAGATTATGAATACAGTGAATAATACTGGTGCAAACCTCAGGTGGCCCTGCATTGTTGTGCCATTAAAACTGCATCGAAGCTATGTGAACTTAAGTTAAGTATGATGAATCATTTGCACACCATAATAAAGACTTCCATTCCTAAATTACAGACAAAGCAAATTGTTTCACTGTTGAATTCTACATAAAATATATTTAGGTCTTTAGTTCAGTGAGAAAAAATGTTAAACCGTTGCTCACCAGCAGCATGTCAAAAAAACCACAAAGGTAATGAGGTTAAAGCTCAGAATAGCAGCATTTTTCCACATCACAAGGTTTTCAGTTAACTTTGTTTCAACATGCTGAGCCCAGTAAAGGATTTTTGGTGTAAAAAGCAAGGACTCTTCAACTGCATAATCCCAGCTCATATTAAAGCTTTGCTTGGCTGGAATTTTAAACATTTCAGTGTGTTAAGTAACAGCTTTGAGTAACAGAATTTGAACAATGTGAGAATTATCTAAACAACAATTACAACAAAAGCATTTTCTTCATAGCACATACTAGTTTTGCGTTGTAGTCGTGTCTCGGGTAACATTTAGAATTTTACATTTAGTTTCACATAATATTTTGACATTTAACATTACTGTGTTAGCAAGCTGACAAAGTAACTGTTTTAAGTTCCTATCCTTCATGCCTGCGTTATTCAGTTATCTCTTGGTATATGCCAGATGCATAAATATATATTTTTTTACATATTTATATTTTAAAGTCACTTTTTCTCTTCCTGTAAAACATTTAAGTATTATTGATAACTCATCCTGCCTATATAAATATAAAAAAATATATCCAATCAAATGTGATTTGAGGTGACTTCCTAACCTTGGCAATCACACAAAATACTAGATTTCTTTAGTTCATGGGTCGTAGAGGCTAGTAAAGCAGTGTCCGTGGTCAGAGGTGAGGTTTAATCCTACGCCTCTTGATTTAACAAAGGAGGGACAGACGTGTGGATGGAGGCCAACAACTGTCTACAAATGTGGGTGGTGTCCAGCTCCAAACCACTGTGAATCTCCAGAGACTCCATGCTTGCTAGTAGTTTTGAACTGTTAAGTGATCTATTCCCTCATAATGAAAGTCCACTCGCATATTCTATTGTTAGCATTTATAACCACAGGAACTGATCATTTGTCATACAAGTAAAATATTAATCTGAAATTGAACTAGTAAAAATACATTGCCTTCCCTCTGAAATGTAGTGCAGTTTAAGTATAAAGTTCCACAAAATGGAAAAACACAAGTGTACGGACCTTCAGTTTAGTACTTTAGATGGATGTGAGGTGATCATGAGAAAAACAAGAAGCCTGAATACCAGGGTAAGATGCTAGATGCAAGGTATGAACAGATCCAACAGCGCCAATGCTTGCACCAAATCCCAACTTTATTAAGATAAACTGTATCCAGCCCCAGTCAATGAAAATCTCCAATGTCTAACCTCTTTATACAGCTCTGAGCAGAACTGGCAACAGATTACACAGTGTTTATGTATAGCCAGACAGAACATGAGTGACATTTGAGGTAAACAGAAATAAAAGAAAAACAAACTATTGGCATTTGCAAGTTTCTTCTCAATAGTTTCTCTTTAAATATCAGGACTGGGGCTTAGCGGTCACAAATAAGGCTATTTTGCATGACAAAAATGAGCAGAAGTTTCTAATCAGTACTTTTGAAATTTTATTTAAGGTCATGATGACTTGACTTTAGGTCATGTTTAAATTACAGTCTCAGTTATGTGTTTGATCCTGGATAGACCCCAATCCGCCCATGCATAAATGTGTCGGCTGATAGAAGGAGGGAAGTGTAGCTACGGCTGTTTTATCAACATGTCTCATGTTTCTCTCTCAATCTTTAAATCAATTTTGCACTAAAGGTGAGTCAAAAGCAAATGAAAAAATCCAACTCACCAATTTGACTAAATATTCACAAGAGGTCACTGTGTCAAAAGGCTGAAAAAGCATCTCACTCACTCACTCACTCACTCATGCACCACACACACACACACAGTATCTTTTAATTCAACCAATGTAGGATTTTCTCAGAGTACAGTACATTGCTGTTAAACCACAGACAAACAAGGCGCTGGAGGTGAGAGGCAAATGTAATTTTAAATTGAAAAACAGAGGCCTTGCAAAGTGTTATGCTGTGCCCTCTAACAGCCATTTTGGGGGTCAACTACTCCTGATGTATAAAGTGTCATAATATAACAACTTTGGTAGCAGCTTCTGACTTTGAATATTTTTAGCCGTTAGCATAAACACCTTTTGCATTGGTAAATGAGCCTGCTAGCTAACAGCTAACTTTCACTAGCTGAAAAAGGATAGTTAGTGAAAAGGATCTTTTTCCCCCCCCATATCATTGTCATGTTGTTAAATATTTAGATCTGAGAAATGTAGCTGCAAAGATATGCAGCTGCAAAGCCTATTTTAGTAGCATTTGAGTCCCAACTGGAAACCTTATTGATGTATTCGTAAAAAAAGTAGGCATTGGTGCTACTGTAATGTTCAATGATAGAAAAAAGCCCTTTCTATTAACAATATCCCTTGTTGCAACATAGTGTTTGTACTCACATGACATTTTAGGAATTTAACTAATTAGATCCAGAGTGCGTAATGAAGTTGCCTGCAGAGATATGGCTGACAGAGGGAGTACAAACCCTAGATTCTCCAATTCAAGATGTTTCCACTGCTGTCATCGTTTCGTAGTTTGACGGCAATATTTCAATGAGAAAGTGCTACATTTTCATCATTTATCCTTTGTTGTCATCACTGTAAAAGAGCAGAGATGACAACGCAGGAAGCAGAAAAATGGCTGAGTAATGTCGTTTTTCTGTTTTCTCCCCCCAACCCCCACATTTGATGATTATTCACGTTCCTCCTGGAAACTCGCCCTGTTCTTCCACACACCCTTCCCTATAAGTATGCACTTGCGCGCTCCTGACCAAAGTGTGCTGTCATGCACTCCATTTCCTTGCAAAGAGAACTTTGATATATATATATATAAAACCACAGGCTGTTAGTGCATGACATTTGCTCTATGCCCTTTAGAAGCAGGAGTGCACAGGTGGGGCAAAGATATTCTTACTGTTACATTAATTGGAGAAGAAAAGCCTGGGTTCATTTAATTTTAAGTCAGTGAATATGTGCACAAGTGTATACTTTCAGGCTGGGGTATGGTTAGATATTGGGATGTATGCTTTGAGACAGAGCAGGATGCCAGGAGCCAGCTCAGCAGCCCAGAGTCCCTGTCTCTCTTCAAGATGTCTGGGACCGGCCTGGTAGCACAGAGACAAACAGGAGAGGGGCACTGGCTAGCTAGCAGGGCAAGCTAGCTTAGTTAGCCGCCCAGGCCTCGAGGTCTGCCATGTCGTCTTCGTCTTCTTCCTCCTTCTTCTTGGCTAAAAGAAAGGAAGAAACAGAAATAAAGAATGACGCTTATTGTGTAGATTAGTAGATGGTGATGTGGATGGTATGCTGCATAGTGTTGTTCGTTAGTGAATTAAAAATAAGTTTTGTGAAAGTGTCTGATACCTGGTCTAGATGGTAGCGATGTAGATGGTACACTGGGTAATGGAACATCCTCAGCTCCTTTGATTTCCAGAAGATTTTGATCGAGCTCTTCCTGTTCCAGCTCCTCCAGCTCAGCCATAAGGTCATCCTGAACACACATACACATACGCAAGTAATCAAGCAATCAGATTTGTGTAGGAACACCACAGACATAGACTAATTAATTTGTCTCCTCAGCTTTTTACCTTCACGTCTCAAGTCTGCAGCTCAGCACAGATAAATAATACAGCACATATATTGCAGTGTCTTCTCTAATCATCTTACTCCTAAGTTACCAAACAACTAAGACTAATGATTGGATGAAAATGGGACTTGCAGGAGTCCTAATATTGATACTAATGTTAGTGTAGTTTTATTTTATCGATTGATATTTCTAATTTTATGTATTACTTTTTCCACCCTTATGTATTATGCATCATTTCCTGTGGTATTTCATACCATATTTATCTGTGTCTATTGTTATTATTTTTTACTGGTGCTTGTTGTGCATACTTGGTGAGTGAAAGGAGATGTACACAAGTTGTAGCAGCTATGAGGTTTGTGTCCGAGCAGTTGGCGATGTTTAGCTCTACAAATTCCCCCTGACTGTTCCAGGGCCATCAACTTATTAGCCCCCATAGCAGTTCAGAACTATGGCCGATGAACAAAATGTAAAGCCTGGTTCCACTGAATGCAACACATGTAAGGTTCCCGAGTTACAAAAATGGTTCTGGTCTATGTTCTCACCTCGTCAAACTCGTCTCCGAATCCGATCGGTCTGGAAATTACATCTGAGATTTCTTGAGCCACTTCCTGTTGTTCTGTGATGTCCGCCATCAGATCATCTACTTTGTCAATGTCCCTGTGATACAATAGGACACACACGATGGGATGAAGTATTTGGAGTTACTGCAGATTTCATAATACTTACAATAACTACCTATAATATCCTCAGCACCCACAAAAACATCTAACCTGTTGTAACTAACTTCTTTCTAAGTGTCTCTTACATATTTTCATGTGCAGCCTTCATTGCCTTGGCGGCGAAGCCCATATTCTTGAGCACTTCTGTGTTGGTGTTGGCGTTTTCTAGTGCCTCCCTCTGGAACTCAATGGTAGACAATGTCCCGTCAATCTGAGCCAGCTGCTTCTCATAACGCTTTTTCCTCTTCAAAGCCTGTAGAGCCGCTGGACAGGAAGAGAAAGGGTGAGACAACGTTAGTTCAGGAGACATCTACAACTTGTTTTTTAAGTAACTGTAGTCTCTCAGTCTTGTTTACAATTCCTGCCAATGTTCTCAATCTAAAAAAACAAGCCAGTGGGTGTTGATGAGGATTATTATTTGAAGAAGGCTTTTTTTCTTTCAGGGATAAATTAGTGTTTAAAATGTAAAGCCTGAAGGGTGAAATAGAGAGAGACAACCAGACAGAGAAGAACTGACAATTCAGTAGCAATGAATCACAGTACAACCACAAGAAGAAGCCATGACCAGGGGACCACAGGCGCTACGCGACAATGCAGCAGCGTGTAGAAAGCAGCAGAAGGAGCTAGGTTTGGAGTCGACGGTCAACTGTTTTTTTTGGCCAATTTCTGTTATTTTATTTTGCTAATATAAAGTTCTGCCTCTGAAGAGAGTCGCTGCTCAGCAACAGACTTGTTCAGCAAGCTAACTCAGTAGCACAAAGAGGCTTTGCTGCTGTAAGATGAGCTGCAGTGAACTGTTTGCATGCTTGAATTACAGTATTTGTCCTAATGGAGCAGGATCTTGTTCATCTGTTAAAATCCTGTCTCTCCCTGCAGATGCAGTTTGCTTCAGTCAAGAGGTTTTAAATTTGGCCCCTCAACATTTCTCTTTGGAACGAGACCGGCATCTCACAGAGGTCTGGTCTGGTCTAAAATGAGTGGGATTATAATATTTTGAAAACCTGAGGCAACTGTTGGATTTGGATTTGAACCACTGGAAGGGACACCTCTGACTTGCTTTGGTGGATTGCCATTACATTAGTGCTAAAACAATTAGTTGATTCATTGATACTCAATCATCAGCAAAATTAATTGACAACTATTTTGAAAATAGATTTAATACACCGATTGTAAACTGTAGGTCAGACAAAACAAGCAATTAAAGAAGAGCTTTGGAAAAGTTGATTGGCCCTTTTCAGTATATTCTGACTTTTAATTAATTGACAAAGACTTAGTTGCAGCCCTATGTAACACAGTTTCATATAGCATATATTTCATCAACAATTTTTGTTTTTTTTTATGAATGTTTGGCCCATTAAAAAAAATAGACAAAACAGTTCCAAGAGCCTTAAGAGCCTCTAGACCAACTGTCTAAAATCCAAAGATATTTTTATTTACATTCACATTTTAAGCTGGAACAAGTGAATTGTGCTGCTTAAACAATCTCGAGTCTCAAAATTGTTGCCAAATACATTCAGTCAATTAACCGATCGATTAATTCACTAATTGATTCAGCATCTCTCTGTGATCTGTGCCACAGTATGGTTTGGCACTTGCCTTCCTCTGTGTAAATTTAAATACACATTAAAGAAAATCTACACCGTAACACAGGGAATTCCCCTTTGGTGCTGTCATGGGAAATCACCTCATCAAGGGATCTTGTGACCTAAATCTGCTGAGTCATATGTGAGGAGAGAGGGGGTAATGATGAAGTAAACATAGCTAGTTATACTTTCTACTTGCTGCCGCCCTCTTGAGCAGGAACAGGTAACTGAAATTATTTCTGAATAGTAATGACGTGGTGGAAAATTCAGTTGAAGGCAGGCTGCTGTTATAAGATTCAGACACTTCAAAACAAAGAGCCAGTTAGACGTGAAAATGCTTTTTTTTTTTATAGAAAGTTGCACAGCTGTAAGAGATAATATTTTCATTCATCCTGCTTTGATGTTGCCACTGTGTCACACAAACATTCACAAAAAGTTGTTTTAGAAACACACGTAAGAGTATACATCTAGCAAACATCTTCCTGTATTAACCTGGTTATTCTTAATCCCTTAAACTGAAAAAGGCCACCAGGTTTCCGGTTAACATGGATTTTCCTGAAATGTGATCTCTGCCTGCATGTAAACACAAACCTCAAAGATGAATTCATTTTGTGGTATACTACGGACAATGCCATGAAAAGGAATGGGTATCATTTAAATGTTCAATTTTAGTGCCAATGAGATAATTGTGTTTTATACCACATTATTTTTATGGCACTGTAGCTCAACTGGCCCTCCACTTTAGTCAAGACTGAACATTTTAATGTGTTCAATAATTTGGTTTATGTGCAGCTGTACAAGAACTTGAAATAAAAAAAAAAAAAGTCAGAACATGTCTTGACAGATAACCCAACTTGTAATTAGAATCTGATGGTTTAAACACATCAATCTGATGGCTTTATCACAGACACAAAGACACACACACACACACACACACACACGCACACAAATCTACTGTATGCGGTTGGTCTGGTCCATCAAGAGCCAGACGGCAGCTGAAAGTTCCAGTTTCATCAGATTATATCAGCACCCGACCCTATTCCTGGACTGATAACATTGTTACCCAACATCTCAAAAATGATTATTAGATTATCTGGGTGGCACAGCTGTATTCAGACCGCCCACTTGAATTTCATATGGCTAATTTAATTCTGTGATCCTTTGTTTTTCCTTTTGTGCCGCTCTTTTGTAATGACAACTTCACAACCTCAGTTGTGAAGTGCACATTACAGTAGTGACAGTTCCTATGTTTAAAGTCTGAATCACAGGTGAAGTCCATTTTGTCTGTCGTGCGGTGACATTTTCTGACTATACTTCACCTCCTCCCTGCTTGACAGCCGATATCTTAATAATGCTCTACGGGCTGATTGTCTCCAGGCTATGTCACCGTGATGCAGTAATTTGTGTGAAAGGAGACCCGACAAAGTACTGAGTGCATAAATTAACCTTTGTCAGAAGTTTTCAACTTTTCAGAAGGTCAACATTTCTGTATTATACATTCTTTATTCTAATATTTTGAGATATCGATTTTTGATTTCTTTGAGCTGTAAGCCGTAATCATCAAGATTTAAACAAAAAAAGGCCTGAAATATTTCACTTTAAGTGTAATGAATCTAGTATATATGAAAGTTTCACTTTCTGACTTAAATTACGGGAAAAAAATAACTTTTCATGATATTCAAATTTTGTGAGATGCACCTATTAGGAAAATGCTAATTAAAGCCAAAGACAATTATTAAAATATGTGATGTCAAACATGGAGAATGAAGTGAAATATAGGCAGAAAACATGGAAACACAAAGTTAAACCTGTGAGATCCACCATGCAGATGCAGTTATCATGGTATTTTTGGTAGGAGGAATTTATCGATTGTTTGAATTGTTGCTCAGCCCCCAGCAAGAGGGAGGCTAAGTGACAGGATGAACTATGTTGAAAATCAGGTTTCAGGTTTGGAAGCTATACCATGTAATGCAGAAAAGGACTTTTAAAACCAGTAGTAAATGAGCTAACAGTGGTAGTGGTCTGAGTGTTAGTATTTTTCCCCATAACGGCTTTGTGTTTACATGTTTGTGTCATATCGTATATTCTCAGCCACAATTATTGTGGCCATAACTCTCAAAGTGAATTGTGCTATCACAATATATATTTGTTAAAACTCTCCTGAAACACACTATTAAGTAAATAATATTAAAATTACTTCACACCATGTTTGCCTTGGATTTTATCCAACCTACACTGGTGAACTGTATGATGCAACTTTGTTGGACTCTGCAAAAGCCCTTATTTTCTTTTAAAAGGCAGAACCTGTGTAAATGCACATAGAACGCAACAGTGATGAGCCGTAGCACAGTTATACTGTGCTCTTACAAGTCACTTACACCACCCAACCCTCTGCACTAAGCAAATGCAACAAATGTGTTGTTTGTCACATTCTCCAAAAGCTGAAATAAAACCATCACCACAGCTAGAGTTGAAGCACGAAGAACATAACGTGTGATGTTGAGGGAACCAGTTCCCTCTTTGTCAGTCAAGTGCAATACCTGCTGCTCGTGCTTTAGAAGGTTGACTATCTAATGTTGGCATAGAAAGCCAAGTACACGGTAGCTGAAGTAGTCACAGTAAAAGGAATTGTTGGTGGTGTTATTATCTTTAGTACTAGTCACCATATACAAAAGCTGTATACTAGCACACCTGAATGTACTCAACTAATAACCTCTAACACCTAACACTAACATTGTCAATCAATATAAACCCTCTAAGGGTTGTTTTTTTCTGACTAAAAGTTAACATGACAGTCTTGTCTTAAGCTCTAGTCTCCTTTTCAAACAGTGTCACCTCAGTTAAGCGGGTCTTCCACGAATTGGAAGATTGGTTGTTCGGGTCCTGTCTGCTCCCCAGCCCGCAATGTGGAAGTGTCCAGAGCCATGATACTGAATCCCAAATTGCTCCTGAAGGCTGTGCCATCTTTGAGTGTTTGGAAAACTAGAAATGCTGCTGTTATATTTGCAGAAAGCTAAAGAAGTCATTCATTTCCTCATATTTTGTTTTTATTTGATCATGTATCCATTTCCTATACCTGATTATCTTGTTCATGGTTAGGAACGCCTGGAGCCTGTGCCAGCATGCATTGGCTGAGAAGCAGTGTACATCATGTACTGCTTCCCAGAACATCATCAGGCTAACAAGTGCTTGTATTGAGAATCGTTTCTGACTTGGAACCGGTTCCAAACTAATACGAGTTTTCTGCAAAACATTGACTGCACTGCTGTCAATGTAGACACATGCTTCAACACACATGTACAAGGTTTCAATACAATTGACCTTTTATATTTCTACCTGGTATTAATATGCATTCTCATTATCTTAATCCTGCGCACACAAATTATGTTGGAAGAACTAACATGGCACATCTCAGTTTAAGGGAAGCACTAAATGGTTTAGGGCCAAAATACATTTCTGATCTTCTGCTTCGTTATGAACCATCCAGACCTCTCAGGTCGTCTGGGGAAGGTCTGCTTTCTGTCCCAGAGTCAAAACTAAACAAGGAGAAGCAGCGTTTAGTTATTATGCTCCGTATATTTGGAACAAACTCCCAGATAACTGCAGGTCTGCTGAAACTGTCATTATTTTAAAATAAGACTGAAGATTTTTCTTTTTACCACTGCCTTTAACTAGTATTGATAACTTACACTGTAACTTTTACAGTCCTGTTTTCTTTTCTTTGTTTTTATCTTTTTACCATTGCTGTTAATTAAATATTTACACAGTGAGAAATGAGTAGGTAATTGAGTGAAAAGATAATGAGAGTGAGATTGAACAGAGTGAATGAAGTGGTCTTAAATCTCACGCCTGAGTGATTTGCAGGAACCTCTGTCCACCTGTAAACGCGCAGGTGGGTCTAGAGTATAACTGGATCAAAGTGGCCTGCTGACAGACATGTCCTGGTTTCTCTGTAGTGTCCGAGGGTTTTTGGAGTTTCAGTGGACCCAAAGATTGCTGTGGACCCGAGTACAGACTAGCTAGAGAGAGTAGATTAAGTGTACTTCTCTGTTTATTCTCTTTTCAAACTAATTGTAACTCAATTATTAGCTCAACCCCTCAGCCTGTTTTTATTTTCCATTTAACTCTTTTAACCCTGATTGTACACTGCACTGGACGGAACCTGTATTTTTTCAATTTCCCTATGTTGCTTTTAAACTTTTTTATATTTCCCTGTTGTTTTATGTTTTATGTAAAGCACTTTGAATTACCTTGTTGTTGAAAAGTGCTATACATATAAACTTGCCTTGCCTTGAAAATGAGCATAATATTACCACTTTACGAGTGTTTCATAGGCCTTAAACTGAACTTGCTGGATTATATTTCATCTTCTGAATAGTGCCCTGACTAAGCACATTAACTATAGGCCTTAACTTAGCTCTGGGGTCTGGATCTCTGGCTGTGTGTCACCTGCTCCCTTCCTGTTCATGCACAACATCCATTGCTACAACTATTAAGAGTCCTATTATTAATATTCCTATAATTATTAGCACCATTATTGATTTTCTGTACCAATGCTACTTTTACTGTTTGTATTTTCTGTATGTATATTGTGCTGGCTCCCCCTTCTCTCTCACTCCCAACAGGTCGAAGCAGATGGTCTCCCACCCTGAGCCATGGTCCTCCCCCCGTTTTCTGCCTCTATAAAGAAAGTTTTTCCTTGCCTATGTTGCCAAGTGCTTGCTCATGGTGGGAATTGTTGGTTCTCTGTAAATAATATTACAAAGAATACGGTCTAGACCTGTCAATTTGACATGTCATAAAGTAAATAATTGATTATAAAATCAAAGGCAGTTGTAGATTGAAACTCAATTGTTGTATAATGTGCCATTAGTGTTAAAACGGTGCTTCCTTTAATTAAAGAGACATTTAAAAATGGAGTCTGGCGGCCGTGTGGACAGACCTGTGTTCAGGTAAGTTAGCCAACCTGTCAACTTCCCTGTTAACTTCCTCTTTTCGTTAGCCTGCGGGCTAACCACCAAACTAACCAGCGGTTTGACCAACTAGCCCGTCAAACCACGAAGTTGCGGAGCTTTTCCTCACCTCGTTTGTTTTTCGTGCCGTTCTTCTTCGCCGTCAGGAGCTCCTGTTCAATTTTCTTCTCCAAAAAATCCTGCTTTTTTGCCAACATTTCCTCGGTTTCTCTGAGTCGCTGGACAGCCTCCTGGGGTGTCGGCGCTTTCCCTCCCTTACCCCCGCCGCCGAATAACTTACCAAACAACGACATTTTGTTAATAAATGTAAACAAGAACGGGTGGATTAACTGTTCACAAACAGCTGGTACTTTCTGATACCGAACAGTTAATCGTTAAACCCCTCTGATGTCTTCTCGTCAACTACCGTCACGAGCCAGAGGTCTGCTGCTGCCGCTGTTGTTGTTTTTCGCTCTTCTTCCGCGTTTCAGGCCTCGTGATGTCATTACGTCAGCGCAAATACGTGACTCATGCGTGAACAAAGTGCGTGAGACACGGGGGAATTTCACAAAAGAGCAATCAGTGTGTTTTTTAGTACTAAAATTGCACCTCTTTTGGCTTTGTTTACACCAGAAAACTCTTCCAAAACTTAAGCAGAATCATCATTGACCATTGAGATGTTGCACTGATGTGGGAGTATGTGATATTTCACTTTTACAATAGTTAAAATAAAGTAAAATAAGTACTTTATAATAAAGGTATTAATTCTAAGGGCAAAATCCCCTATTTATAAATGTAAATTCAGCAGTAAAAAATAATGAGGTTGAGCATTAATTCAATTTATTTCTAAATCCAACAACAAAAAGGCAGTAAAAACTGTCAATATATGGTCCTAATATATGGTCCTCTTTTAATGTCTTTATATAATATAGACTACTACTAGGACAATGTGCAATTGAATTACAGTTCCTCATGAAAATGTTCATGATTGCAATGAGGGTTACATCTGATTTGTTTTTAATAAAACGCCAGGCTATTATGTTGGGTAATGTTCATTTTGTTGCTTTGAATGTTTTTCAAGTTTGATGCTGTTATGGTTCTTTGGATCAGTACTCATGTATGGATTTGCAGTGCTATTCGTCTAAATTGCCTCTGGAGCTGTCTTTTGAAAATGGTTTACAGTTGAAAACGTTCATTAGAAATTTAGAAAGTAATCAAAAAGTAATTAAATGCAATACGTTACATTACTTTGATAAAGTAATTGAAATAGTTAAACTGCTATTACATTTTATACAGGGTAACATTCAATGACATTTCAAAAGTAACCTTCCCAACACTGCTTATCAAGTTATGGTTAATATTAGGAATATTTACATAGCCTACATATTTCTAAATATATATATATTTATATATATAATATATATAAATATATATAATTTTTTTATTTAATGCTACATAGTTGTTGCTCACTTCAATACTTTACATGGTCATAATCCCTCTGATTTTCTTCCACAACACTGAGTTAGTGACTAGCCAAGAAGAATGGTTGCTTATAGTCAGCTGCAAGCATCTAGAGGCCAGCCCAGCTCCTTCAGAAAACTACGCCTCCCGTGATGCACCACGCCATACTTTTCCAGATGAAGATGTGAGTGACCTGAACGCCAACCAATCAGGGCCTGAGTTGTCTGAGGAA
The DNA here is from genome assembly GCF_021292245.1 of Micropterus dolomieu. Lineage (NCBI taxonomy): Eukaryota > Metazoa > Chordata > Actinopteri > Centrarchiformes > Centrarchidae > Micropterus > Micropterus dolomieu. The sequence goes on along the minus strand of NC_060167.1, from coordinate 6,860,231 downwards.
CTGGAGGAGAGGGGTCAACCTGGAGGAAAGAAACAATGGCGATGTAGACAGACAGACAGACAGACAGACAGATAGATAGATAGATAGATAGAAATCATACTTTGATGTATTTTTCTGGAGGGGTCGGAGGTCGTGCTGCTAGGTGATGAGGAAGCTCCACTCTGACCGCCTCCTTCAGCTTCACACTCTCACTCATGTACTGAAATACATATAACAGAGGAAGTTGTGTGCTTGAGTGATGGCCACTAATGTGTGATCACATTTGTGTGAATGCAAAGACTTGAAATAAATGCACTTGCTGTGGTACGTTCTCAACAGTAGAGGGCGTGTATGACATCCCTCTACAGCAACGGTTCTCAGAGTGGGGTCGGGGGATCCCCAGGGGGTCCCCAGCAAAAAGGGGAACAATTTATTTTCACCATAATTCCATCCATAAGTAACAAAATGACAGAATGTATGGCTATTTCGGTCATGGTGTTCACACACTTTCTGTAATAAAACATCTAAAAGCAAAAATCCCCTCAGATGGGGGACGCTGTGACAATATCTTACCAAATGGTCTAATTTGTGTCAGTTGTGAGATTTTTGATGTGAAAAACTATGTGTGCGTGCATGCGTGTGTGCCTGTGTGTGTGTTTGCGTGGATACCTCCTTGTAGACCTTGGTCAGGAAGCCCCACTTGTTGGGCCAGACGTCAGCTGAATCCTTCTCAACTTTCACATGTGCTTTCCTACACACACACACACACACGCGCGCGCGCGCACACACACACACACACACACACATACATGCAGTAAGTTTAGGTTTTGTATTATATGTGACATATTGCTTCATAGAGCACTGAAATGGAAATGAAACCAGTGTTCCACTTGTAGCACTGCTTGCTTTTCTACAAACAGATCTCAAAAACCTCCTCATCATCTTACTTTTATTTTAACCCATAGAAAGCTGAAGATCCATTTCCAGCAAGACACATGGGAACTATTTGTCGAATGCAAAGAAAGTAATAAATTACGTTTTTTAGTTAAAATGAGGCTATGACATGACTGAAAACCTCAATATCAGCAATAGCAATAGCTGTGAGTAAATGTATAAGGCTGATTGCTCTGTCCCCCACGCCAGTATATTGCTGCAACCATCATTATAACAAGAAAATTCATTTCCATTCGGATTATAACTCGACATCTTTTATGTTGTAATGACATATTTTTCTTGTAAGTACAAATCAAATCATTTAATGTTTGTATTTTATTGTTGTAACATATCATAAATATCTTTAAACTCTTGTTATTACACAACATCAACTTATCTCATTAAAACAAGTAATGCTTTTATTATATTGATAAACTGAATCTCATTAAAACAAGGAACTTTTCGCGTTATAACATGATAAATTAGTAAGCTTAATTTATTATAGTAAATAGCATGTTGCAGACCCAGGGTAAAACACAAGGCATTATACATAAAAAGTAAGGGGAAAACACAAGGAAAAAGAAGCCATGGGAAGAAAGAGGGGGGAAAAAATATGAGAATGATGAAAATACTTACCATAATAACAATAATTGTAATAATTCATTCAAGCACAAATGATGTATTGTATGTTAAATGTTTTCTTAAAAAGATCAGAATTTTAAAATATTAATAATCTCACCAACACTGAGTAAGAATGCTCAGCCCTTTATATAAAGACTGATTGAAACAAAACACTAACACACAACACTGAAAAAAAGTAGCAATACATTTACATTTCCACATTTGGCAGACGCTTTTATCCAAAGCGACTTACATTTGAGCAACAACATACAATCATCAACAGAGCATCAAACACAGCACGAGATCTACAACAGACAATACATATTAATAAAAGCAGCAATAAATACTAGTAAGCGCTAATGATAATAAGCAGGTTTACCAGATTTCATCTTGATGCACAAAGTTGATGGGTTCAGATGTTCGCTGTGAATCCGCCATCTGTCCTGACCAGTTGTGTGTTTGTGTATGAGGCAGAGGGAGTGTGTGTGTGTGTGTGTGTGTGTGAGGCAGAGGGAGTGTGTGTGTGTGTGTGTGTGTGAGGCAGAGGGAGTGTGTGTGTGTGTGTGTGTGAGGCAGAGGGAGTGTGTGTGTGTGTGTGTGTGAGGCAGAGGGAGTGTGTGTGTGTGTGTGTGTGTGAGGCAGAGGGAGTGTGTGTGTGTGTGTGTGTGAGGCAGAGGGAGTGTGTGTGTGTGTGTGTGTGAGGCAGAGGGAGTGTGTGTGTGTGTGTGTGTGTGAGGCAGAGGGAGTGTGTGTGTGTGTGTGTGTGAGGCAGAGGGAGTGTGTGTGTGTGTGTGTGTGAGGCAGAGGGAGTGTGTGTGTGTGTGTGTGTGTGAGGCAGAGGGAGTGTGTGTGTGTGTGTGTGTGAGGCAGAGGGAGTGTGTGTGTGTGTGTGTGTGAGGCAGAGGGAGTGTGTGTGTGTGTGTGTGTGTGAGGCAGAGGGAGTGTGTGTGTGTGTGTGTGTGAGGCAGAGGGAGTGTGTGTGTGTGTGTGTGTGAGGCAGAGGGAGTGTGTGTGTGTGTGTGTGTGTGAGGCAGAGGGAGTGTGTGTGTGTGTGTGTGTGAGGCAGAGGGAGTGTGTGTGTGTGTGTGTGTGAGGCAGAGGGAGTGTGTGTGTGTGTGTGTGTGTGAGGCAGAGGGAGTGTGTGTGTGTGTGTGTGTGAGG
>NC_060167.1:6835714-6857437 GCF_021292245.1 Micropterus dolomieu | reverse complement strand
GTGGTGGCAACATCATGCTTTGGGGGTGCTTTTCAGCCAAGGGGACGGGACAACTCCATCGTATTGAGGGGAGGATGGACGGGGCCATGTATCGTGGAATTCTGGACCAACATCTCCTTCCCTCAGTGAGAGAGCTGAAGATGGGTCGAGGATGGGTGTTTCAGCACGACAACGACCCTAAGCACACCGCCAAAGCAACAAAAGAGTGGCAGAAGAAGCACATCAAGGTTCTGGAGTGGCCTAGCCAGTCTCCAGACCTGAATCCAATAGAAAATCTTTGGAGGGAGCTTAAAATTCGAGTTGCCAGGCGACAACTCGGAACCTGAATGATTTGGAGGCTGTCTGCAGGGAGGAGTGGGCCAACATCCCTGCCGAAATGTGCACAAACCTCGTCACCAACTATAAAAACCGTTTGACATCTGTGCTGGCCAATAATGGCTTTTCTATAAAATATTAACATGCTGTTTGTCCAGGGGGTCAAATACTTGTTTTTCCTCATCAGATCGTTATCAATTTTAATAAATTCATATGATGTGATTTTCTGGAATTTTCTTTGGGATTCTGTCTTTCACTGTTAGAATGTACATATGATTAAAACTATAGATCGTTGCATTCTTTGTAAGTGGGCAAACCTGCAAAATCAGCAAGGGGTCAAATACTTATTTCCCCCACTGTATGTGCATCGCCAAAGACAAATTTCCACTGAGGTGGACAATAAAGTCAATCTAATCTAAAAACCGATGTTGTGGGGAACAGTTGACATAAACCTTTAATATTTTTAATGTGAACATTTTACCAATTTGATGAAATTATAACTCCAAAATGTGCTATCCGAGGCCAATTAGATGTATCTGAATGCAACACATTAGGCCGGCAAAGAATCTTTGTCCCCAGTGTAAAATTCTTGTGCTTTGTGGTTCCACCCAGTATGGTTGATCATTTATGGTACAGGACATGTCCTGACAAAGCACCACACATTCTTTAACTCAAAAAACAAAACAAATCTGGACTCGTGTCCTCTCTGAGCACACTCATCTTTCATACACCAGCTTCACTGAACCATCGTGACCTGTCAGCCGTAACGTACAAGCGTGAGATTGTGATATCATGATTAGTTTAGAAGTGATGTGAAAACATGAAACCTTAAGTGTACATACACTGAGAATAGACTTTTGTCTATTAAAGTAGGAGACATCTTGTGTTCAGCAATTACTACTACTGAAACAGTAGTAGTTTAATAGGTAAATTAAGTTTTTTGTGGACAAACCATGTCAGACAAATTATTTTATGTATTATCTTTTAAGTATATTTGTTTTAAGTTTCTATATATACACACACATTTTTACAAAATTATAAACGCAGCACTTTTTTTTTGCCCCCATTGATCAGGAGCTGAACCCAAAGATCTAAGACTTTCTCTGTGTACACAAAAGGCCTATTTATCTCAAATATTGTTCACAAATCTGTCATAATCTGTGTTAGTGGGCACTTCTCCTTTGCAGAGATAATCCATCCACCTCACAGGTGTGGCATATCAAGATGCTGATCAGACAACATGGGTATTGCACAGGTCTGTCTCCACAAAAGGCCTGTATTTATAGCCCATGTTGCATAGTGTGCATTTGTGTGTGTTTTGACTGGTGCCAAAAAAATAAATCATTAGACATAAATTATTGACTAAACTATTTTGATAATTGATTAATTGTTTAAGTCATTTTGAAAGCAAGATTCAATACAGCAATAATCTAAAGAACAACATGACTCATTCATTATTGATTTGTCACTGACAATTGTTATTGTTATGATAAATGTTATGGAATTAATAATGGCAGAATGATGTCAGTTAAGAAGCTAATGAGATACAAACTGGCTGCAACATTAGGCTTAGCTGCTACATTGAGTCAATTAACTCTATGAATGGCTCCAACAGGACTTGTTCTGAACTCCTCTGGTGATTCCTGAGCAAAGCAACATGTTCTCGTAAATGTTTCACTCCTCTTTTTGTCCACTAGGTGTCACTGTCGGTCTTTCCAACATGGACACTAACCTGTTCATTCTGAGCTTTGTTTCTCTTCTTCCATAGGACTTGTTTACTGGATTTCTGCTCTGAACAGGTACCTCCTGGTTTTAGGGTCCTCAGAGTCTCCCCAGCCACCATGAACATGGTATAACCCAGAAGAAGCAGCTCAGCTGCCTCTCTGAAATATAAACCTTGTATATTTCTCTATGCTGTGCGTCTGAACAGGGGTTAGAGCTCTCTGCGTGGAGTGTGCATGTTCTCTCTGTGTCTGCGTGGGTTTTCTCTGCTCCCACACTCCGAAGACCTGCAGGATACTTATTTTGAAAATGATACAACTTATTTTGAAAATGATACAACAAAAGGTTTTGTGTATTGCTAAAAACATAATTTTGACTTCTTAGTGTCACGGCCCCAGTTCTTAGGCCATTACAAAGGAAAGGAAAGACACATGTTCAAACTGGGAAACCAAACAATCCTATGTATTTATAAATATTACAACAAAATATATAAACTCAATGTATGAAATGACAAGTGTTATATAGTGTAACCAAGGTGATAACCAAACCAAACAAAAGGCATGTGGTGCAAGGATGAGAGCCAGTGATGGAGTGACAGAGGGATGAAATGAGTTTTTTCCAAACATAAAGAGATAATGGACAGTGTTCGTAAACATTTCCAGGCCTAGACAATAGCCATTCAGTTTTCACAATTTTTCCAAGATTTCCCTGACTGCACAAGCTGTGCACCTGCGATGTCAGTCCAGATTGTCACTAATGACCACAAATTGCACCCTGTATTACAGTATTCCTCTCATGATAAAAAGGGTCTTTCACTGAAGACCCTGTATTGTTGTAGTCAGTGTACTTGGTACTTTAACCTCTTCTACTGGAGCTGTTGTTTGTTATAGGATTTGGTGGGACCGAGGCTGAATGATAGTCTGGTTTGTACCTGCTGCTGTCGTCACTTCACTAATTAGTTGAATATCTTTGGCTTTTGGACTGTTGGTTGGACAAAACAAACAATAGGAAGATTTCACTCAGTAGAATTAGGCTTTGGATTGATCTCTAATTTTAGAAAATAATTAATTAATTCAGAATGAAAATAATTGTTACTTGCAGCACGCTAAAAACCTCATAGACCTTACTTTTCAGGTTTTGATATTATTAATTGAAATGGTAGTCACAAAGACTCAAGTTTCCCTATTGTGCTTCATTGGGTTCACTCATCAACGTGTTGACGTGTGATGTTCATTGCTGAAGTCCCAGGAGTTTTTGAACAATGACTTTAACATCTGAAGGAATGTATATTTTAAGATGGTGCAGCAACCAAGAAACTTTATATTTTTAAGGACTCCCTGCAGTAAAGATTTGATTAGAGTTGAGCATGTGCAGTTTTTCTTGACCCAGGTGAGTCAGGCCCTACGAGGGACTCGCGACCTTTCCAGGGTGTACCCCGCCTTTTGCCCGATGACAGCTGGGATTGGCTCCAGCCCCCTGTGACCCTGTATGCAGGATAAGCGGTTGACAATGGATGGATGGATGGATGTATGGATTGATTGATTGTTAATCTGGGTTTAAAGGTATCCAGATCAAAACTGAATGATCACCACAGCTTAATTAAATAATAACCACATTTCATTTTAAACCTTATTCTCAGCCAAACTCTACTGGTAATTCTCATCCATAATCTATATTATTTGAAAAAAAAATAGAATAAAGTCACACCTGACATTCTTCAGTATCTGTAAATCTGTAAAGATTCGTACAAGGATTGATTATGTAGATTGCTATCCATTATTGTTTAAATGTAGGTGTCCAAATAGTGCACCTTTTTCATGTTGGTCCAAAGCCCCTGTTCATTTTCTGGCATAGTTCATTCATCCTGCAATACAACTGTGTTGCATTACTTCAAGGGATTTTATGAACTTACAACCACCTGTGTTTTCATTTAATTGCCTGTCTGTATTTTATATGACCACCCTGTCTTTTCTGGGCCTTCTCAGTTTACAGACACAACTGTGCAAATTCTTTCTTCCTCTGACCATAAACCAGTCAAATAAAATTGTTTCTAGATATGATACAGTATGGTAGATTTTGTACTGTATGTACTCAAAATTTTGACATGGTGGTGGTTCTAGAAGTAAAGTAAATGTCCCAATGGGGACATGAATGGCTGTACTAAATTTCATGGCAATCCATCCAATAATTGTTCAGATATTTCAATCTGAACGATGGTGGTTTATAGAGTATATGATTATATGATTAGCATACTAGTTAACCAATAGGCCTATGTCGTAACTGAAGCTACCTTTAGCATTGAGACTGGTTTATTTTTTAAATGAGCATGCTAGGTAGTTAACTGGCTAACTCGAGCAGCACAGACACTGAAGGTAAAGAAAGTTCTCTGCGTCACAATCTGTAAACAAATCTACCTGATCAGACTTTTAGTGAGCACAGTTTGATAAATTCATCTGCCAATATTGCACCTCACCTTAGCCCATCAAACTATGCAACCTCCTCTTCAAAACAAGGACAGTGCGTTGATAGCCGTCTGCCATCCCTGAATGAAAAGTCACTGCTGTTAAACAAGTTTGGGTTCTCCCTCAGAAGCTACAGCACAGAGCAAAAAGATCTTAAAGTCTAAAATATATTTTTGTTCATAGATAAATGCATCCAAATCACTGACATCTTGTAATTTTGACAGTTGAATTGTCTGTTCTCCAAGCTCAGTCTCTTCTTGTGGCAGAACACATGATACAGATAATGGTAGTTTTTATGTGTGAACTGGAGTTAATGGGTGACAGAATATGTTGTGTCAAATTGCTGCACCGGAGCCACATCTGCAGCAAACCAACCAAACAACCAACCAACAGGAAAAACTGGAGACAGCATATCGCCTTGTGCCAGTTTAACACAAAAACCTGGCTTTTATTTGACACAGGGATATCTTTGGCTTTTGACTATTGGTTGGACAAAACAAATGTCACTTGGTTCTGAGAATCGGGCTCTGGATTAATATATTAATCAAAAATATTAATTGAGAAAATAACTGGCCAATTTATACAGAATAAAAATAATTGTAACTTGCAACCCTACTGCAGGCTAAAAACCTCATAGACCTGTTGGTCATTTTTTTGATAGGATTAATCAAAATGGCAGTTACAAGACTGACCTTCAACTTTCCCCATTGTGCTTCATTGGGTTCACTCTTTGGCCATGATGTTCATTGCTAAATCCCAGTAGTTGGTGAACAATTACTTTATCATCCCAAATCCCACAGCAATCTGTTGCTTAACTAGTAGCAAAAATGTATACTTTAATATGGTGCAGCAACCAAGAAACGTTCACAGGACTCTGTGACCTCCCTGCAGTGAAGACTTGAGAAGACTTGGGCATGTGCAGTTGAGTCTGGGTGTAAAAGTATCCAAATCAAACTGAAACTGAATGATCACCACAGCTAAATTAAATAATAACAATAATAAATTCATTTTAAACTTGGCTTTATTCTCAGCCAAACTCTACTTGTAATCCTCATTCATCATCTCTGCAGCTAGCAAAAAATAAAAAATAAAGTCACACCATTCTTCAGTATTCATTTGTAAAATTAAAATAGATGTACAAGGATTGATTATGTTTTTGCTATCCATTATTGTTTAAAAGTAGGTTTTCAAATAATCAACCTTTTTCATTTTGGTCTGCTGTAGTTCATTCACCCTGTGTTGCATTTCTTTTTTATGAACTTACAACCATAGTGTTTTCATTCAATTGCCTGTCTGTACTTCATATGTTTTTATCATATGGCCATCTTATCAAACTCTTTCTTCCACCGACCATAAAACAGTCATTTATGATTATCTCAAGATATGATATAGATTGTGTACTGCAGAAACTCTGTGTCATCCCTGATTTAAAAGTCACTGTTGCTAAACAGGTTTTCCAAGAGTAGCTACAGTAAAGAGCTACAGGATCTTAAAGACTAAAAATATATCTGATATATATATATATATATATATATCCAAATCACTAATGTCTTGTAATTTTGACCGTTGTATTATAATGATAGTTTTTGTAGGATATGTGTGAATTGCTTCACTAGAGCCACATCAGCTGCAAACTTACAAAACAACGGGAAAGACTGGAGACACTACATCTCTATCTTGTTTAACACAATACCCTGGCTTGTGTTTGACACTGTCAGGTAGTGGAAGTTTACAACATATAAGCTCATGTTACTCCTAAACAGGACAGACATAAACCATATCAGAGGATGTCATAAATGCTTAGAAACATTTTGTACTGCTATGGACATCTGCTTTCAGACACAGCCAGGTCATGTTGATGGTGACAGATTACAGAAAGAGAAAATGTTTTTCATCACATTGTAACATTTCATTGTGTTACAATGTTCTTCTCATCACTGTCTCATTGATTCGTGATTTCAAAAATGTAAGTTGAAAAGACTGATGATGAAACGTGAGTTGAGGAGAGTGGAAAACACAAACGTAGCTCATGAAATAACACGATCAGTTGTTGTTGAGCAAGCGCTATTGATTCTATTGATGTAAGTTGTTCAGCTTTGCTCTATCAGTGTTTTTGTCCCAGAAGGCTTGTAAACAGACACACAAACACAATGTTGTTTTCAACTGTCAAAAAATACCACATCTGACACTGTGGGACATGCACAGTGCATAATGTAGGTCACTAGTCAACCAATGACACAATGGAAACCAAGGTGAAATGTCCACTGCCTGGTGCACACTAGAGAACTTTCAAATCTTAACCAATTTTACAAACTTTGGGATACCACAGAAATAATGACAGATAAACAGATTTAAATATTTTAAATATTTTAATTGTTAGGACCATACACCAGATGATTCAGTCAAGACGCAGGCCCACATACACTTGGCGTTTACTAAATTATTTCAGAGTGGTAGTTTCAGGGAATTGGGATCTCACAGTAACTTGAGTGATCAAACGTGACTTGAGAAATAAAGCATGGAGACAGACTGTCCTCATCAACTGGTTGCACTTGTGTGTTGGTATTGTTTTCCATAGAAAAATCATTTACCCCTAATACATTTTATGTAAGTACACAACATACGATTGGTGACGCTTCCCGGTCAGTTCGCTCTCATTAGCTATTGTGGGTTTCTGCTCAAATTCAGTCAGTTTTCTTTTTTTTTTTCACACTAAAGGAAATAATCTTCCTGTCAGAAATTATGCCACAGCCGAGATGCAGACCGGAGACAAAGCAGCAGTTAAATAGTTTATTAGGTTTATTGAGGCAAAGCTAGCAAACTGTGGCAGGGTGTCTCCTTCCAAGCAGTTGGAAAGTGAGGGCTGGCTGGCGTGGCTGGAAGGGTTGGATCTTGGCTCAAGAAGCTTGGAACTAGCAGGGTGGATGAGCAGGTTGAACAGGCGATCTGGAGACAGGTAGAGAGAAATTAGTTAAAGCAAACTGGTAACTTGACCAACAGGCTTAAAGCTAGTAAAGCGAACTGGTAAGTTGACTAACAGGCTTAAAGCTAACTGCTAAGGCTTGACCTACAGTACACGACTTAACAAACCGGCAGAGAATGGATGTCTGGCGTCTCCTTAAGAAGAGGTAGGGATAGCTGATCAGGAACAGGTGGGTGATTACAAGCAGGTGCAGCTTGTGGCAACCCAGGAAGCCAGCCCAAGATTCAAAAACTGAGAGAAGGGAGGGAAGAAAACCAGAACAAAAACACACCAAGCATGCCTCACTCACCCAAAGGAAAAAACAAATCAAAACACACTTACTCAGTCAAACTCAGGTGTCAGATGCAGGAGTTGTGACACTTCCCCATTTCGAATCATTAATATCAAACATGTTTTATACAGGTAGTGTTAAAATTATGTCTGAAAGCCCTTCACACTACAGGATAATATGGGCAGCTAATCTGTTCAGACCAGACTTGGATCAGGAACATTCCCACAATTGTCCGGAGGGCGAATCTGACCCAAAATCAGCCCAGTTATCATCTAATGTGGGGCCAGCAGAAGTATCTTAAGGTACCTCTGATGGCTGCTAGACTCTGCCCCCCCAAAAGACTGCATTGGTTCAAGCTACACTGAACAAAATTATAAATGCAACATTTTTGTTTTTGCCCCCATTCATCATGAGCTGAACTCAAAGATCTAAGACTTTCTCTATGTACACAAAAGGCCTATTTCTCTCTGTGTTAGTGGGCACTTCTCCTTTGCCGAGATAATCCATCCACCTCACAGGTGAGGCATATCAAGATGCTGATCAGACAGAATGGGCATTGCACAGGTGTTGGTTAGGTTGGCCACAATAAAAGGCCACTCGAAAATTTGAAGTTTCACTGTATTGGGGCAGAACACCAAAATGTGTCTCACATTGTCTACAAAGCCTCTGGCGCTTAACTTCCCATTTGGGTCACAGAATCTGATAGGTCACACATTTTGGTGTCACACCGGAAACCAGTCAGTAGGCTATCTGGTGTGACCACCATTTGCCTCACGCAGTGCAATACATCTCCTTTGCATAGAGTTGATCAGGTTGTTGATTGTGGCCTGTGGAATGTTGGTCCACTCCTCTTCAATGGCTGTGCGAAGTTGCTGGGTATTGGCAGGACCTGGAACACGCTGTCGTATACGCCGATCCAGAGCGTCCCAAACATGCTCAATGGGTGACATGTCTGGTGAGTATGCTGGCCACGCAAGAACTGGGCCGGCATACTCACCGGACATGTCAACCATTGAGCATGAACTTTAAATCCCTAGGTGATAATTTTAATTTTGTAGCCCCCATATTATTTACCTAATTTTGGTTTTGACAATATTTTCTAACTATGTTTCTCAAACTAAAAGAAGAGCTTACTTTTAATTACAACACACATTATTAAAGTGCAAATATTTTACTTTTGAAGCAAAAAAATAATAAAATTGTGCTCACCTCAGATTAGAGTGACCTTGACCACATGTGAACAGGAAGTTGAACATAGAAAAAGAAGTCACACAAAATGGCTATTTGATTTTTGACATAGAGCCTCTAGTGTTGGAGTTATGAGCAGTGTGACAACTTACACATGAGACAACTTACCCCCCTATCCCCTATATAAATATAACAGAAAATAAGTCAGTGCACCTCTCAGGTATCATTCTGTGTTGCTTTCATACCTGTTTCCCCTGTAGATCAATGCATGTAATATCATCCATTCAAAGGGATAGAATGGAAAACTTGGCCAAAAAAAGAAACTGTGTCAAGAGGTTGTTAAAGTTACTGATTGATGCATGCACATAGCTTGTTTTGTTTTTTTTTATCTTAGGTTACTTTTTTGGACAATGTAGATTTGTTTCTTCTATATTTTAGTTGCTCTGCATTTTTCTTAATGTACCAATAAACCTTTCTCATTGTCATTTTTTATTTAACTGCAAGCTATATTTCAGAATTTTAAAAAACAAATTATGCTTTAAAAAAAGTGGTAGGGACAAAATCAGCCATTTCAAAAAGTGGTGGGGACATGTCCCCAGCGTCCCCAGTGTAAATGACACCTATGAACAAACATAACATGCAAATAAACATCACTTTTGTCCGTGATATAGCAAAGGTATGTCTTTGTGATACTTTAACGTTTTTTTTGACAGAATAATCCCAATAGTGGCCAAATAAGTGTTTGCAGTTTATAGCGTAACCAGGCCTGACATTTACATTATTATAGGCAACAATAGAAGCCTGTTGTTGCACATGGAATATGTGTTTGGTAGGCCTATGTCTAATATCTTTGTTTATATTTGGAAAATGGAATGTAGCCTATAATTAACAAGACTTACTGCTGAGTTATAAAATAAAGACATAGTCTCTTTTGCAATTATCCTTATGACTCTACATTATTTAACGTGCTGTGTACTAACCAATTCAGTCCTTTTTACCTGTTGAAATACCTTTAAATGGCTGATACAACCCATGTAATGCAGTATTCCACTTCCAGAATGACTGTATGACTATAGCTGTTTTTATCTGTATCAAGTCATAGCATGAAAATAAATATACATATATACACATTATGTCTGTCATAATAATATGTGTTTGTGAAACTTTAACGTTTCTGGTAATGGAATAATTTCATGTGATCAAAGAATTGTTTGCAGTTTATAGCGTAATCAGGCATGACATTTACGCAATTATAGGCAATAACAGTCTCCTGTACTTTATGGGTTGTAGGCCTATTGCTAAACTAGTGAAAAGGACTGGATTGGTTGGCACGAAGTAGGTAAAATAATGCAGTGTCATAAGGATAATATATATATACTGTATATTAATATATAACCCAGACGTTAATCATGTTAGTTAGGCATTTTCCAAATGTGAACAAGGACATTAAACATAGGCCTACCAAACAATTGTTTCATCAGCAACAACAGGCTACTGTTGCCTAAAATCATGTCATTCCTGATTATGCTTTAAACTCTTCTTTGCCAAGATTGTGCACAAATTAAGCCCCCCAAAATATATAAAATGTAGTTTATTTATTTATTTTAAGTGTGCTTACATTAAAATGTAGATGTGCTTGAGCACCCATATCCAGCACAAATAATTTTAACTAAAACTACAGCTCTCCATACTTGTACATGTAAAGGCTAAATGAGTCTTTGGCTTGACACACACACACACACACACACACACACACACACACACACACACACACACACACACACACACACACACACACACACACACACACACATTCCCATGGCTGACCTGTTACCACACAGGGGCGAGCCCCTGTCTGTCAGCCAATAAGAAGGAGGCCTGCCAAGTCACGCACAGGCCATGTCGAACACTGAACTTGCGTCGCTTAATGATGTGGGTCAAAGTTCAACAATAGCTACTGCAAGAGGACACAAGGTTTCCACACCAAGAGGACACAAGGTTTCCACACCAAGAGGACAGAGAGAGATGGACAGAAAGAATATTACAGAATTGTTTTTTTTAGCTTAAGTCAGGGCTCTTGGTATCTAAGCTTAAAGATGATTAACAATTAACAATTAAATAAATAATGAGACACTGAATTTGGTGTCACTACAGCCAATTTAGAGAACAAGTGTAAAAAACATGCAAATTAACCTTTCTTTTACACCTAAATATCCTAAAGCAAATTCCTGCTTTAAAACAAAAAAAAAGATGCATGATTTTAGTCAGAAAACATCAATCAAAATTAATTCACAATGAATTCAGCTGGCAAAACTAACTGTACAAACTCAGACATTCTCACCCTAGTTTTTCCCTTTCAGGAATGAATGTGTCACAGAGAGAGACAGTGCCAGCTGTCTGTCTGTCTTTAGGATCAAAGCAAACTGGCAGCAATCAGTGTTCAGGTCGGAGGGAACCGGTTATGTGACGACGACTTTACGTCCTGCTGCTGATTAATGATTCATTGGGGGCCTGTGACACAGTGTTTTTCAGATCTGGAGGGAACAGGTCCATGCAAAAGACCTAGAGGCCTCCCCCCATCCCTCCTACTCCCCTCCCTCTGCTTGAGGGACATCCCAGGGTATAAAAAGAACAAACCCTCTCCACAGCAATTACAACTCAGCCAAGAAGGAGAAACAGTCCTCAACTTTCCTGAAAACAGCCAACAGAGACGCCTCAACTGATGAGGCCAAGCTAAAGGCTCTGTGCTCCAAACACGCTTCTCAAGGTAACCTGATGCTATTTCTTTTCAGTGCATTATGTGTGTAATGTCAGGAGGGTTACTAAGGGTATATGCAGAGCGAGAGGGGATCTGCACATGGATGCTGTTGCATTACCCAGACTTTGTTTGTCCTGGTGGTTGCAGCAGTTACTTGAAATTTCATGTAATGTGGGGAAAAAAAGAACTGGAATCAAGAAAATGGTTTCCTGAAGGACATATTTTAAATCTAAGACTAAATAAGACTTTATTATACTTTTTGAAAAATATTCATATATTTAAATATTCTCTTCCTCTTCTCTTTCCATTTTCTCTTCATTTTACCCCTCTTTCCTCTCTTTTCCACCCTCAAGTCCAACCTTTCTCCACTCCTAGACTTCCTGTCTGTTCTTTCTCTGTCTATCGGCTCACTCTCTCTCCAGACTCCTCCACCATGCCTCCTCAGCTTCAGTCCCAGAACCAGAGCAGTCCCAGGATCCTGCAGGGCGATCTCAGTACCCTCAGTCCGGCCGTGAAGGAGTTTGTAGATGCCAATGTGAGTCTGTGCCAGCCCGACTCCCTCCACATCTGTGACGGCTCAGACGAGGAAAACCGCGCAATCCTGACCCAGCTGGAGGAGCAAGGGATGATCAAGAAGCTCAACAAATATGAGAACTGGTAAGTTGGCTGGAGATTAAGTTGGTTTTTAGGTAGGTGTCAGGGATTAGGAGTTATATTTTCTGAAATGTTCTTCATTTTGTAAATAAAATACCTGGAAAGGTCTACGTTCTGACAGATCAGTAAGTTGTAACTTGTTCAGTCAGATCACTTGTCAAACGAACTTGACAGCAGTGCTTCAGGAGTGAGGTTAACATATAACTTTTGTTTGTGCATCCTTCAGCAAAGTGCGAAAGCCTCTTAGGCATATGGGCAATGTATTTTTAAACGTTAAAGTTGACAGAAAAAAATTCCAAAATGTGATCAAATTTGAATAAAAAAGAAGCCCTAATATCTTCTTACTCCCTCCTCCTTCCCACTTCTGCCACTTACCTTCCATCCTTCTCCTCTCTTCCTTCTCTTCTACTTCCTCCCTCTATTCCATCTTTCCTCCTCTTGCAGCTGGTTGGCCAGGACTGACCCGAGGGACGTAGCTCGGGTTGAGAGTAAGACTGTTATTGTGACCCGGGACCAGAGGGACACGGTGCCCACATCGCTGGGGGGCGCAGTCAGCCAGCTGGGTCGCTGGATGCCCCCAGAAGAGTTTGACAAAGCCATGACTCAGCGGTTCCCTGGTTGCATGAAAGGTACCACAGAGAATACTACTTGTTAATTTAACCTTCGATTTTAACCAGACAGGGTGAAGGAATTAAAGACAAAATGAAAACACTGGAAGTTTAAAAAAAATTATTAAGTTTGGAGTATAACATTATAATATTATACTTATTTGACAGGTAGACAAGTAATCTAGCACTGTGATCATTGTTTTGCGGTTGTAGTACACTATGTGCAGTGAAATACGGATTCTACATAAAAACAGCATAATTAGGACAAGCTAATCCACCATCACATACCATAAAGTTTCACAAAATAACATAACCCAGGCTTCAATTTGATGCAGGGGAATCCAGTGGAAGAATGAGTAATCTATCCAAGCTGAAGTATTGATAACTGATATATCTTACTTATGTAACATCAAAGTAAATTCAGTACTGTGAAATTAAATAGTAAAAGCAGGAAGCTGGCAGCTCATTCAGAGCAAAAGTTACTTTTGGAAAAATTGTTGAATATAATTTTACAGCTTCAAGATTGTGTTCAAGCAAAACATGTAACATTTCAGAAAAAGTACACAAAGTCAGATGACTATTCATTGACTGACTCTGTTTTCTGATGCTTAGATATCTGAAAACATTTTTGTAGTGAAGAAAACAACTTCAATAAAACCTTAATTAAGCAACATTAAAATGCTGATATCTCTGACTCTCTGTCCTCAGGTCGTACCATGTATGTGATTCCCTTCAGTATGGGTCCAGTAGGTTCCCCCCTCTCTAAGATTGGCGTGGAGCTGACAGACTCTCCCTACGTGGTGGTCAGTATGAGGGTGATGACCCGTATGGGGAAGGATGTGCTGTCCGCTTTGGGGACGGGCGAGTTCGTCCGCTGTCTGCACTCCGTCGGCTGTCCTCTACCGCTCAAAAGTGAGTCAACATCAACTTGTTTTTACATCATAATTATTCAGCAGCACTATGGCAACGCTATCTACTACTGATGAAAAGGACTAGAACCACTGTGGCATTTCTAGTTTTACCAATATTACTGCTGAATGATGCCTCCTTTAGTCCTTCAGTTGGCCCAACTACAATTACTACTGCTACCCATACTACTATAACTACTAATACTGACTATGATGCAGTGATTACTGCTGCAACTACTGTTACTACTTGTATTATATATACAACTACAAATACTAATGCTACAATAATTATAATTAATGCATCAACTACTATTACTACTGCTGATACAGCTGTTGCTGCTTTAGGTATTACAACCAGCTAAACCACTTCTGCTACTGCTATTACTGATTATTATATTCAGTTATCATTTTTTTTTTCTTCAGTCCTGCAAACACATGCTGATCACTGATTCCTCTTTCAGAGCCCCTGGTGAACAACTGGCCTTGTAACCCCGAGCAGACATTAATCGCCCACATCCCAGACCGCAGGCAGATCGTCTCATTCGGTAGTGGTTACGGAGGAAACTCCCTGCTGGGGAAGAAGTGCTTTGCTCTGCGCATTGCCTCACGTATCGCTAAGGAGGAGGGCTGGCTGGCAGAGCACATGCTGGTAAGAAATGAAAAGAAAGAAAGTGTCATTTAATTAAGGGATTTAGCCCACATATCCATACTGCATCATGCAGATTTTCCACAACAATCGATTCTTATCAAACCAAATGTTTCTCCTGCTCAGATCCTGGGCGTCACCAACCCTGCCGGGGAGAAGAAGTACATGGCAGCAGCCTTCCCCAGCGCCTGCGGGAAGACAAATCTGGCCATGCTCTGCCCGACGCTGCCGGGCTGGAAGGTTGAGTGTGTGGGAGACGACATCGCCTGGATGAAGTTTGACAACCAAGGTGAGGGACTCAAGACTTTGTGAGGTTCCATTTGCAATCAGGGACATTAAAATTGCAATAACAATACAAACATACAAACCTTCTGTTATTCCATCCATCGTCAACCGCTTATCCTGCGTAGAGGGTCGCGGGGCCTTCTATTGTTCATTATTTATATTTTCCTCCTCTTTGTTCCTTACCACTAGGCAACCTACGTGCCATCAACCCGGAGAATGGCTTTTTTGGAGTTGCGCCCGGCACCTCAGCCAAAACCAACCCCAATGCCATGAAGACCATCATCAAGAACACCGTTTTCACTAATGTTGCAGAGACTAGCGATGGCGGTGTGTACTGGGAGGGAATGGACCAGACGCTGCCTGAGGGAGTCACCATCACTTCCTGGAAGAACAAGCCCTGGAGCTCAGAAGATGGTAAGATGGTATTTAAGAACTTGCAATTATATTTTGTCACGTTTTTGGAAGAGAGTACTTTTGATATATAGGATGGTTATAAAAACAAGGATAATAAAACTAGAGAACATTACATACTTTAAGCTTTATTTGACCAGCTTGTCAAATAAAGCTTACCTTCTTACCATCTGTCTCTCCCCCCAGGCGAACCCTGTGCTCACCCCAACTCTCGTTTCTGCACTCCGGCCGGTCAGTGTCCCATCATCGACCCACTGTGGGAATCCCCAGAGGGAGTCCCTATTGAGGCCATCATCTTTGGAGGGCGCAGGCCAGAAGGTGAGCAGGAACTAGGAGGGAAACCTGGAAAATAGAACATTGGTAGAATGAGAGACAAGGATAGAGACAGTATGCAGTGGAATCAAATAAGTTAGAGAAGATAGCAGAAGGGGACAGAGGAGAAATGGAAGAAGATGCAATGACGTATGAGAAAATAATCAGCTAATAATAATCTATTTCATGACTCTGCTTCCTTTCAGGTGTCCCTCTAGTATATGAGGCTTTCAGCTGGCAGCATGGAGTGTTTGTTGGAGCAGCCATGAGGTCAGAGGCCACCGCTGCAGCTGAACACAAAGGTCAGAATCTAATCTTTCTAATGACAAGATACTTTTCTTTTAGTCTGACCACCATTCAATGGATTTGAAGGAGTTTCCTCAGCCTGAGGATCATTGCTTTTGCCTTATAATTTTCATATAGTGTATAGTTTTTAGTCTAGAAATCAGTTTAATCCATGTCACAAACACTGGATTTGTGAGATTTTTGGATGATAAACAAGGATGGATTTATGTCCAAGGAGATCAGAATGAAAATCAGGAAGAGCTTTATTGCCAACAAGTATTTTAGAAGTACAAGGAATTTCCTTTGGTGATTAGGTGCTAGAAATAGACATAAACATACAGTTGACATAAATAAATGTAAAATATATACATATGGAATAAGATAACTAAAAAGATATTTAACATTCTCTTTGTCTTTTCTGCAGGCAAGGTGATCATGCATGACCCCTTCGCCATGCGTCCCTTCTTTGGCTACAACTTTGGACAGTACCTCTCTCACTGGCTGAGTATGGCCGACCGCCCCGGCGCCAAGCTCCCCAAGATCTTTCACGTCAACTGGTTCCGCAAGAGCCCCACCGCCGGGTTTCTGTGGCCCGGTTTCGGCGACAACATCCGCGTGCTTGACTGGATGTTCAGGCGGGTGAATGGCGAGGCCGGCGCCGTGCCCTCTGCCGTGGGCTACCTGCCTCACTGTGACTCTCTAAACCTCCAGGGCCTGCAGGAGGACGTGGACCTCAACGAGCTGTTCTCTCTGGATCAGGAGTTCTGGCAGAGGGAGGTGGATGAGGTGAGGAAGTACTTCACCACGCAGGTGAACGACGACCTGCCCAGTGAGGTGGCCCGGCAGCTGGAGCTCCTGCAGCAGCGAGTGAAGCAGATGTAAAGAGGAAAAACAGGAGGAGAAGAAAAGAAGTGTGTCCGAAATTCTGAGGGAACATGTTGGTAATCTAGAACCAACTTTTAGTAATTGTAGAATATCTCGTTATTGTGCTGAAGAACACATATAAAGAATTCCTTTCTTTGAGGTGAAGCCTTACAACTTCCTGAAAGAGGAGCAATTCTCCTCTGATAATTATTGTTTTTTTCATTAGCTAGAAATCCTCCCCCTTTTCGGATGATTATTCTGAAAATACTACTGTTAAAATTCGGCTGGGGGTGCTGAGATGAATAATATGAATTTGTAGGAATTGTTGAGTTTTTCACTGTGGTTTAAGTGAAATGTCATAAAAATGACAGCCAGAGGGCACCAGTCACAAATGAATCGGAAATCTTTCTTTTCCATCCCTTCACATGCTGTCGTAGCAGCACTATGTTTTCATATGTTTCCAATGTGTTGTCCTACTGTATGTCTGAATTATATTATTTAATAATAACTTATTATGAGCACCCATCATATCATCATTGCCATGTATGGCACAGAAAAGTTTGCTGAGCTCCGGTGTTCTTTCCCCCACGAACACGTGGAAAAAGTATGTTTTCTGTTCCTATGGTTATTTTTAGCCTTAATTTATTTTTATACAATGTTAATATCTTTTGGTTGTGTTTCATTGTAATCTTGATCCCCCATAGTGGGGCGACAACAATAAAAGTATTTAAACTTATTATTGATTCTGTTTTGTTTTTTAGTATTTTTGATATTATAAAGCAGCACACTCACATATAGCACACTCACACATAATAGGGTTTTCAAAGTCTGAGACTGTGGGCCTCCTGTCAGACAAAGCTTAGAAAAAAGCCCCCCTTCAGCCCCCTTAGTTTACTTGGTTTATTTCGCTCAAGTCCTAGATGTCTAAGAGATCATGATTATCTTTTTTGACACTCAACAATTGAGCCAGTGTTTGACATAACATCAGACTACACCAAAAAACTAACGTATCTCCTAAGACATTTATTGCTGCTGACTCTGGAAAAGTGGGAAAGTCAGTTCCCCCAAACTTCACTGAACGATCTCTTTAACCAAATCCCACACATTTAGGATATTCTATATGATCTCCTTTTGATAACTAATGTAATCATTTTTCACTGAGCTTCCCCTGGAGCAGTTTGGAGTCCCACATCCCACCTTGAAAAACTCTGGTCTAGATGCAACTCATATCTCTCAAGAAATATTATTCAAATGTGCTGATGATAAAAGTTACTACCAGAAAACTACTATCTCTCCAGTCTAATACACTCAAAAAGTGTTCCTGTTTCTTAAATGACCACGTAGGCAAGATAAATGCAGGTAAAGAAACCAGCCAGCTTCAGAAGGGATATCACTTTAATTGTGATTCAACGTGACGGGAGTATAAAGCAGTAGCAGACCCAGTTGTTTATTTTGCTAGTGGTATATTTTAGAATAAATAGAAAATAACAGAGTGCTCTAACAAAGTTCTCTTTATGCTTCATCTTTTATTCACCCTTTTCACCCATTCTGGTTTCAGATGGGGAGAACTGAACCATTTAAGCTTACATAACAGTGTAAAACAACTGTGCCATCTGCTTTCATGTTAACTGTAGTGCAGTGTCTAAATAATAAAAATGTTATCCACCATAACAACAAACAGACAACTTAGTGACTAGCTAGTGAACAAAGTGGCGCAGCTAAAGAGTCAGATATTTTTCTAAGGAGCTGTTGGAGACCAAACCAGAACTAAAACGAGCAGACAAATCTGACCACAAACATGACTTCAAATGAATGCTAATTTTACTCTGTACTGCTGGATATGTAAAGAAGCAACTGATTAAAGGTGGGTGGAACTTATATTAGGTTGCCAGACACCATGTTCTAATAAGATTAAAAAAGGTGTAATTTCAGTGTGGGAGATGTCAATCAAGCACAATCTTTAGACGCACACACGGTCTTGATAGGATGCCTAATCAGCCAAAACTA
This sequence comes from Micropterus dolomieu, assembly GCF_021292245.1. Classification (NCBI taxonomy): domain Eukaryota; kingdom Metazoa; phylum Chordata; class Actinopteri; order Centrarchiformes; family Centrarchidae; genus Micropterus; species Micropterus dolomieu. The sequence continues at coordinate 6,838,758 of NC_060167.1, read as the reverse complement.
ATTAAAATCACCGCCGTGGGTGCAATGCCTTGAATATCTGATCATCACTGTGCTTTTGGCTGTACTGGTTCTGTGAAAAGATGCAATATACGGTACACGGGATATACAAACTCTTGTCTTTTGCCAGTTAAAGTAACTAATAATCTAATACAACATTGTTTTATAATGCACACAATACAATATAATTAACAATTAATTATATTGATTGATACAAAACCTCAGTGATTGAATCCTTATGCGTGCCATTAGCTGGGCTGGGGCTGTATAAGGACACATGTACTTGCCCCATGGTCACTGCAGCTGTTGTGTAAGATGTAAAGATGATGACGGTGACAGAAGTTAATCATCGCTAACTTGTTTTTGGGACTAGCTGTGATCTGAATCCTGTGCGTTCATTTACTATACCGTGTGGCTGTGGCCTCTTAGAATACAGCAGCCACAAACAACACAGTGAACTGTTAATCAGAAGCTAATCTCAGTTTGACCTTTACAGATTCATAATCAGTGTGACAGATTGCGCAGGAATTTATTGTGCATCATGTCAAACACATATCCATGTATGAAAAACAGGTTACCTGCATTAAAGGAAGATTGTAAAGTCTTTGCTTACCCATTTTTAATCACCAATATAAATTCATGTCCGATTGTGAAAGTCTTATTTTCTTAAGACACATGAAAATAAAATGCCATTGCATTACGAATAGTTCCACCTGTTTCTAGAAATGAGAATCTATATCTTTAAACAAGAAATAATAAGAAAGATGATCTCACTTGAATTAAGAAAAATTTAATTGAATCTGACTTTGTAGAACACTGGATTTCAACAGTAACAAGAAAAGCTCTCAAATATCACTTGCTCTTGGCAATGACCATGCCTGTCCGATTGTGTTGTGTTGTTCTTGTTCTTCAAGACAATGATTTACTCTTTCTGTTCTGCCAACACCACAGAGCATCTGAATGTTCTTGTTTTTCAGCCGCCTTATCTGAGGAAATAATTACCTCACAAGCATGCAGACCCATACCTCTACTGCGTGTCTCAAACTGGTTGTTTTCGTGCACATTTTTATCTAACTTTTCTTAACTGTGCAGGTTATTTGCTTATCCATAATAAAAATTTTGGAATTGTTCCACATCCATTGTCTTCCTTTTCCAGGTTTTTATGATTTTGTTTTGAGACATGTAAGGCATATTTATGAACGCCAAATTAAGTGTAATAAAATGTTAGATGAAGTAGAAATCAGGTGATTGCAGCAAAAGAATATGGTAAAAACGTAATTAATAATAACAGGACAGTCTCCTCATGTCACATAACAACTTCATAAGATGATTATAACTTCAAACATTTTTGCCTTTAGTTTCTCATTAAAGGCTGCGCACTAAAACTAAGGCTGCAGGAATTCTTCTCCTTGTGGCCAGCCTAAGGCAAACCTGTGCAATACCCATGCTGTCTGATCAGCATCTTGATACGCCACACCTGTGAGGTGGATGGATTATCTCAGCAAAGTGCTCACTAACACAGATTTTGACAGATTTGTGAACAATATTTGAGAGAAATAGGCCTTTTGTGTACATAGAGAAATTCTGCTCATGGTGAATGGGGGCAAAAACAAAAGCATTGCGTTTATAATTTTGTTCAGTGTATTAAGAAACAGATCAGTATGTGATGTGAAAGGCTTCTCTCCTAGTAGTGAACCCACAGAGAATCATCACCTGACTCTGCAGCTCTACAGATGCCTGAGGAAGACTGAAAAACGTTTTCAGCAGATGCACCCATAGAGCTAACTGGAATAATTGGAGTGCTATAAGTTATATTACAGTAATACATCTAACTTGTTCTTTAACAAACTGGCTTGAAATAAACTGCCTCAGCTATTACTACAATTATAAATACGTGAATAAAAATGCTATGTGATGATGACGTTTGTAAAGCAATGTGTTTTTAAATAGATTTCTTTCAAAACTATTCAGTCTCCTCTTAAACCTCTTATCCTCAATGTCTTGGGTTAAGATATTAATATGAAGACACTCAGTTCAGCACAGTAAATTAGAAAACAGACAGTTTCTTTTCTGTTTACTTGACAGATTCTCTCATTCTGAGGACGTTGTTTGTCATTCTGAACATGAAGGGCAGCAGGCAGCTTCTTCTGAGGGAGGGAAAAAAGAGCTGATTTATGTAACGATGCTGACTCTCGAGTACTTATCAGCTGTAATATACTGATAAAGTACCACAGCTCTTATCAGGGTAAAGGTTTATTGTCTCCATTTTCAATGTTGTACTGTTTCAGTTTATTGTTTCCTTTTCTCTTCTTTACTCTTTACTCTTTCCCTCTTCTCTCTCACCCTTCCATCCCTACCTCCTTGCTCCCTGCTTCCTTAATTCCTGTTTAGCCCAGCTCTTAACGACCTTTGGAACCAGCTCACTGTTCAGGTGATCAACATTGTTTAATCTCTTCATTCGAACATCAGATTTTTACTTTATTTGGCACCATATTTTCATCTCCTCTGCCAAATGAATCATTAAACACCCGGAGTGATGTTTGTCCAGCAGGCGACTGACAGACAGTGGAGAGATCATAGTTTTTGTTTAGGTTATTCACCTGCTGATCATTGTGCACACTTTCAAATTGCTGTGATTATCTGTTGAGATGTTGGTCATACTGCCTGTCTTGCATGGATGACAACTGGTCGCTGAAATGTCATGTTTTGGTTCAGTCAGTGAGATGGTCCATATCAGTTAACTCTTCTCCTCCTTACAACATCAAAAGATTCTTAAAAGATTTGGATCAAATAAAATAAATCTAAATTATTATCTATTTCTAAACTGCTCACCAAATCTGATGACTTTTGAATCTATACCTTCCTCTTTAACTGACTACTGGACTTTCTGACCAAGGGACTCCAGTCTGTGAGGTCAGAAAACCACACTTCTTCGACCCTGATTCTGAACACTGAAGTCCCACAGGGCCTCTACAGCAACAATGATGAGACAGGACGAGGCAGCCTGGTCCTCATTAAGCATTTAAGGCATTTCTCATTTTCCAGAA
>NC_060167.1:6800954-6835694 GCF_021292245.1 Micropterus dolomieu | reverse complement strand
ACAGACAGTGGAGAGATCATAGTTTTTGTTTAGGTTATTCACCTGCTGATCATTGTGCACACTTTCAAATTGCTGTGATTATCTGTTGAGATGTTGGTTATACTGCCTGTCTTGCATGGATGACAACTGGTCGCTGAAATGTCATGTTTTGGTTCAGTCAGTGAGATGGTCCATATCAGTTAACTCTTCTCCTCCTTACAACATCAAAAGATTCTTAAAAGATTTGGATCAAATAAAATAAATCTAAATTATTATCTATTTCTAAACTGCTCACCAAATCTGATGACTTTTGAATCTATACCTTCCTCTTTAACTGACTACTGGACTTTCTGACCAAGGGACTCCAGTCTGTGAGGTCAGAAAACCACACTTTTCCAGAAAAGGTGAGATGAGCCTGAATGCTGATGGCTGCAGGCAAAATCCCATCTGCATCAGTGGAGCAAAGGTGGAGCAGGTTTGCACCAGTAAGAGAATTTCATAGAAATCTATCCAATCTATCTAGACATTTCACTTAAACCACAAATTTCATAGCAAACCATCAAAAAGTTGTTGATCTGTTTCAGTCTGGACCACAGACTGCATAAACAAAGTGGATGTAACCACATTGATGTCATCCATTGGTTTGTGGACTACTGTTTTGAAGCCTTGAGTTTGGCTTTTTGGACGTCACCATGTTGTTTTTTGGGTACCAGAAGTGGCCATATTTGCAAAAGATAGTGGTGCTGGGGAGGGGTACACATCACTAAACCTGACAGGTTGCAGTGATAGTGACTTGTCAATCCAAAGTTAGCCACACCCTAAAGCAAACCCTGCTTCATCATCTATTTTACTCTATATTTCCCCCTAATGTACAAATTAAACATCATGCTGTATTGAAGAAGACTTGAAACTAGCAGTTGAGACCATAAACCCATTAGAAAAGTGTTTACTGAGGTAATAAATCAGGTGAGAAGTAGGTACATTTATTCATTATATGTAATTAGACTTCTCTTTTCAACCAGTGGAGAAAGAATGCAGGTTTAAGGCACTTCTGCATTGGCTTCACTTTTCAGACCAGGAGGTTCACACCAAAGAAGCAAATAACATTGTCACATTGGGACATACAGTTTTCTCATGCTGGCTGAAACTGATCACTAGAGCTCCTTACCTGCCTCCCTGGCTGAGAGCTAAGTCTTCAGAGCTGCCTACAATCAGCCCTAACTAAAAGCAGGGTGTCTCAGAGCTGTTAATCACACAATACTGTGGAGCAAGATATGATATGTTTTTTCATTAACATAAACACACACACTGTAGTTTAACCTTCAGCTGCAGCGTGAACCGAGCCAGAGAAACTAACAGAAAGAACATGAAGGGAAGTTGTGCAATGAAAGGTGGACGGGCAGTAGCATCAAAGCTGAGGGCTTATCAGCTGTGTGTGTGTTCTTGCGTAGTGGACTACACAGCTGCAAGAGATGACATCACGGAGGGTCCGGTCGAACACTCACCCACAACTGGACGTCAGCAGTGATGCTGACGGGTTCAGGGCAATGATTGGTCTCAGCTGATAGGGAATTCCAGGTGTTATAGTGGGTTAACTAGGAAAATTGAGCAGTAAGGAAAGAAGGGATGAAGGAAAGGGTTTGTAACATCACTTGAATGAACCCTGAATGATCCATTTTAGCCCAAAATTTTTTCATAACCTCATTCATCATTCCATCTCCATTTTATGAAACACAAGTGACTCTTGCAACTATTTCATCTCCTTTGCAAAGTGAGCCATAAAAGAATAAAAAAATCTAAATAGTGTTTGTCCAGCGGGCCGACTGCCTTCTTTGTGGCAAGACAGAGAGCCAGCTAGATAGTAGAGAGACAGGTAGCCTAAATAGTAGAGAGAAACAGACAGATAGATAGTAGAGTGAGTGGTTTATGAACTCTGTGTGGGACTTTACTCTGAGGTGAGAGCTGACGTAGAAACTTGGCAGGAAAATGAAAGTGTGTAATGCAGTTTCAAGTTGTTGAGCAATCAGAATCTGATCAATCAGTGGCTCAGATACATCTGACATGTGGGATGCCAGGTGATATAACACAATGACTGCTTTATCCCTCCCAAAAGCCTTTACCTCTTTATCTATCACCCTTCTTCCCTTCCTTGAATCCTTCATTTCAGACCTCTTATATTCAAAATATCTATTATTTTTCTGAATAGAAAAGATCCATCTTTAATGTTATTAGTGATACCACTGATTTTCCTTCTATGACAAGTCAATGTGTCTGCTGAGAAAAAGGATAGTGGCTGATAAAAACAGAAGTAGAATGAATTAAAGTCTGGAGTAAGAGTTTTTAAGTGCCATGAACATCACACTCCGCAAACTTCAGTCTATCTGCAGTTCCAGGATATGAGCCCTGACCAATTTAAACACCAATATAGACTATATCCCAGGACCTGAAGTGAGAGCCCAACACTGACACTATCATCAAGAAGGCCCAGCAGAGGATGTACTTTCTGCCAGCTCAGGAAGCTCAACCTGCTTAAGGAGCTGCTGATCCACTTTTACACAGCTATCATCCACTCTGTCCTCTGCACCTCCATCACTGTCTTGTTTGGATCTACCACTAAAAAGGACAAGGAGAGACTACAGTGGAGAGTCAGGACTGCAGAAAAGATCATCGGTGCCGTCCAGCTTCCCCCCTCTGGTAGGCGCTACAGAGCACTGTAGACCAAAACCCACAGACTCAGGAACAGTTTCTTCCCACAAGCCATCACTCTGATGAACAGCTGACCTCTGACTCACATTGTCAGGAACCATTCCTGTGCAATAACCCAGTAAATCTGTCTCTAATCAGCTGTTCATACTGTTCATATTGTCGTTTTGTATATTGTATATACCGTATACCAAATCCATCTACCTCAAGTACTTTACAGCTGCACATAATACTTATTTATTCCAGCATCCTTTGCACTATGCTCCATCACACTGTGTACATGTGTGTTTGTATGCATGTATGTGCACCTGTATATCACATCCACATGATAATAACAATAACAATAATGGTAATAATAATTTACTCCTGCATCCTTTGCAATCTTCTCATTGCACTGTTGCACCATTGTCTCAATCTGTCTATTTTGTTTTGTTTATAGTGTATATATGTGTTCTCTATACTGTAGCAGGTTTTTGATTTTATTACTGTATTATTGTGTTATTGCATTTTTGTATGAGTAAGCACATCGTGAGCATTGTACAATCCAGAGTCAAATTCTTCATATGTGTACACATACCTGGCAATAAAGCTGATTCTGATTCTGAATATAAGGAGGAGGAGTGCCACCTGCTGGATGCTGACTGACAGAAGAAGTACAGGTTGTTCATCAGTGGTGGTGGAGAAAGGGTCCTGATCATTTACTTAAGTAAAAGTAATAACACCACACTGTAAGAAATACTCCATTCTAAGTTAAAGTCCTGCATTGAAAATGGTGGTTAAGTAAAAGTATGTAAATATAATAATGAAAATCAAAAAGTACTCAATGAAAAAAAAAATGCCCCTGTGACTGTATATTATAATATCATTAGATAAATACTCAGACATTAATGGCTGAGGTGGAGCTCATTTTGAAAGATTTCAAAGTAATGGTTAATTAGGTTTTTATGGATTAATCTGCTGCTTATTTTTTCTATTAACAAATTTATTTTTTAGTTTGTAAAAATTCTGAGAATAGTGAAAAATACTGTCACAATTATCCAGACCCCAAAGTGACACCTTCACAAAGCTTGTTTTGATTATTTTTTAAATAAAAATAATTAAAAGGAAACATACGTGAAGCTATTTATTATTACAGCTCTACTTTTTTAGTTATTTTCATATGTTTTGTATGCAACACTCTTCATTTGTACAGTAACGAGTAACTGCAGCTGTCAAATAAATGTGGTAAAATGATGAAATGATGAAAAAATAATGGGGTAAAAAGTACAATATTTCCCTGAATCGTATAAGTAGAAAGTTGTATGAGACCAAAATGCTCAAGTGAAGTACCTCAAATATGTACTTAAGTACACTACTTACGTTTAATGTACTTAGTTACATTCCAATACTAAAATTAAGTTACATTTACTTCGTTCTTTTTAAGGAAGAATAATTAAATTTTAGTGTATAAATGCATGAATATAAACATTTGTATGAGGGATTTTTTGCAAATTCAGTAGGAAAGTTAACCCACAGAATCCAATACACAAACATAGATACTACTGACAACTGCGAAAAAACACAAAAACTATTTCCAGTCTGATGTCTGATGTCCTGTCTGTCTGATGTATAAATGGGATGTGTACTAATTACATCTGGAGAGAGAAATGCAGTCGTTCCAGAGCTTTTGATTTCCTGTAAACTCATCATGCGAGTTCATAAATTTATCATTTTGGATGAAAGCAAAATTAAGTCACATCACCCTTTCAGTACCAAAATGAAACACTGAGGACAAACAAATGAATAACCAGAGGAGACGCGGAGACATATTTATAAAACTTTTTTATTCATTTTTTAAATCGTAGTAGGCTAACTGAAATGTGTCCGATTCATACCATGTTCTGTGACAACAACGAACCATTGTCTTCTGTTTGTAACAAACAGAGAAGAAAAAAACAACATAACAAACCTTGCAACACGTAGACCATCCAATATAAATTTAAATAAACAGTTTTAATACACAAATAAGCAATTATTATCATTGAGAATAAGTAGGCCTCTATATAAGTATGTGAGCCATGCTGTGACAGATAACAGACTGGATTTTAAATGGGAACTCAACGTTTTTCTACATAAACAGACCAGGGTTCCTACATATTTTATCTGACATCTGGTCTTGACTGAATGTAAAGATTTCACAGATCTTCCAAAACCTGATCATTGTTTGTGTGTTATATTTTTCTGTACACAACCACAGCCTTTTATCATAGTTTTCTCAAAAGTGTAGACCAGCTGCATGTAGGAATCCTGACCAGAATAAACTGATCTATTGTACAAGTCCCACATTTAACATGCTTGCAGGATAAAACTTAACAACAAGTGGAAGAGTTCTACAATAGTCACCGCGGTGGACGAGCATCAGAACGCTGACCTGTAAGATATGAATGATTTGTTGAATATGCACACTGCAACCAAAAGAGTGTTTACTTATATTTTCTTCATCATTGTCAGAGGAAAGGCGCCATGCTGCGCTGATTCAAAGAGCAGGGTGAGCAGTAAAGAACACAACGATGCAGAATGAGCAAAAACACAAAAGGGGAAAACAGTTTGTTTTACGTTTTGCCTTCCTCCAGTCTGCTACAAGTATTAATGGTATAAGTTCTTAATGAGTTATTCTTCTTCAAGATCTTCTTTCAAACAAGTACTCGTTAATGTTATTGTGTACCAAAAATACTTGTCTACAGGTGAAGGACAGTGTTACAGGATCTGCGAAAAGGAATTTGTAAAGCAAAGTGTTTGCCCAAAGATAATACAAAAATGAAAAAGTTCAAGTCAGGTGTAACACTTGTCTTGTTTTTCAGTGACAAGAGTCTCGTTTAGGATGATTCTTTCTTTGGAAATCTTTAATCTTCAGTCTTTAATGATGCTGTGGACAGAAAACTGGGCTGTAGTGTGAGTACTGGAGGCCAGAGAATTTGAGAAGACCAAGCTGAAAAACCATGTTTGTTCATTTCCCTGGCAGCCATGTTGGCTCCACTGTTGCATTCCATTAAATTATTAGGTCAAAGTTTCTTGTCACATTAAACTTAAGTTTAAAAAGTAAGATTGTATGATATGAAGTTCATGCTATGCTAAAAATACAACTTCAGCGGATATTCTAGATGTTAACAAAATTTCAGATTTTCCGACATCTCGGGAATGCAGCATGAGTAGGCTAACTAGTGAGCAAAATTTATATGTTGTAACATTCACCATCTATATACCCATTATTATGGAAGCACATATTTGCTAGGAAAAGGGGGAAAAAATGATGAAAAGTAAGACTGATTCAAGTAAAAATACCTAAAATGATGAGACGTAGCATCATATTAAATATTTTTGAGGGACCACTCAGTAGGTGCCCTGGAGCTTTAAATTGTATCACACAATCTTCTTCAGAGGATGGCGTTTGTAGTGGATGTTCATATTTACATTTTCTTCTGGGTGCATTAAGGACTTATCATCCTTGTTGACTTAAAGATTGAGACTAAAAGTTCATTCATTAAAAAATAAACTTTCAATTTCTGTGAACTGTTTTTGTCATTCCTCACATTTAATCTATTTTTTTCCTTTTCCTGCAGTGTATGTGCATCCAAACATCATGGCCGAATATTTTATAGATACTGCAATGCTGTCTGATAAGTATCACAAGGCAACAGCATTGATGTAGCTGAGGGGTTCATTGCACTATAACGTGTCTTACAGGCAGACAGAAGTCTCTGTTGAACCCGGACGCCAGAAGGCACACATGTAGACGCTGGGCCGGGCGAGCAGAGGTCATGTTTAAGAATGTAGTGGGCAAATTGGTTTACCAGGACTTGATGTTTACATGCACAAAGAAGTATACTTGAACGTGTAAGTGCGTGAGCAAAATGTGCTTAAAAACGACCTCAGACCTGAATGAGGTGCACAAGACTATCTTAAAAATAAACTGTTCTCAAATGAAGAATGTAAAAATGTGGGGAATTCATCTTTTTCACCCCGTGACAAATCGCACCGTTTGCTCTTTAAACTGGAAAGGGCACTTAAAAGCTTAAGTACATTTTCTTGTATTTACACGTCCTCCCAGAGATCTGCAGATTTTGTGTGTTAGGTAGTTTTACACTCTCAAAGTTGGTTTTACAAATGAAAAAAAGAACAAAGTTGGATGGATTGAAGTAAAATGACCTTTTTTGTTCTCAAGTGAATAAACAACAATAATAACAACAACAACAATAAAAAAACAACGTACATTTAGCACACTACGCTAAAATATGACTAATATTATCAAAAAGGCAAATAGTAGGTGTATTGCAACGCTCTCTGCGGCATCACTATCAAAAACATCTATCTTCATCATCCTCAATCATCATCCAATCATCATCATCATCTGAGACAGTAAGAAGGCGTGGCCTGGGATGATTGACAGCCCAAACTAGCCGCTCACATTTTGCCCTTCTCAGCATAGGCAGGCACACTTGTACGACATAGCAACCACAATAAACAACGAACGTTTCAAAAGGAGAGCGAAAGACAGCCAGCCAATGCCAGCTAGGGCCAGTCTGAGAGGAGCTCTGTCATTGGACAGCAGGCATCTCTAGGGAACAGGAAGAACTCGGTCAGACAGGAAGAAGAAGGAAGGGGGAGGAAACTCTTGAGGCGATCCAGGTGTGTGTGTGTGTGTGTGTGTGTGATTGTTATTTTTGCTATCTTGTGTGGTCCACAATAAGAAAAAAATTGTATGTCGAGGAATGAAAGTGCACCTGTGTGTGTGGAAGGTCTAGTTCTTAATTTAGTTTGTTTAGTCTGCTCTGTGTGTGTGTGTGTGTGTTTAGTTTTTGTCTAGACAGCTGGAGGTCTTTCCCAGGGCAAGTCAGAGTACATTAACAGCTCTTTCTCTCTCTCTCTCTCTCTCTCTCTCTCTCTCTCTCTCTCTCTCTCACACACACACACAAACTCTGGGAAAAGACACTGTCCGCTGACTTTACAAAAACACTCTGCTGTAACACTGCCTTCACACTGGCTTAAAGCAGAGAGATATGTGTGACCACTTCAAACAGAAACTATTACTGGCTTGGATACATTTTAGCAGACAGACCTGATTGCTTTCATTTGTGAATATATTAACTTCAACATAGGGGCATGTGATTATGTATCAAGAAAGACTATCCTGTGAACAGTGGTTCCCAGGATTTGAATTTTGAAAGAAAACACTAATTAGGTAGCTGGTTGACATTGGTTTAAATTGTCTGTCATAGCTTTCTGGAGCCACTACAAAAATTAATAGAAAACTGAAGGGTTGCAGAAAAGCAGAAGGTCAATGAAAGCTGGTGAATAACTACAACTGTGTTCACCTCTCTGCATGTAAACATACCAGTGTGAATGTGTAGGTAATGTGGTTATCAGCAGCGCTAGTAAAAAGATTTCACCTGTGTGAGGAAATGTGTGATTTGAGCCTCAGAAGGAGTTTTTCCTCCTCTCCTCCTGTCTTTTTTTGTATTGTCAGCCAGCGCAGGTTTCCCTGAAGTAAAGATTGATCCTACATTGATCTCATTTTTTACTGTGACGCCCTGATCAAAGCCTGTCCAGCCTTTTCATACCCGCTGCAAACCCTCCATTGCAGGGAACCAAACCATTTAAAAAAGGAAACAGTCCAGGAAAGGGAAGCGAAGGGAAGGTCAATAGGACTTATAGGGCTTATAATCTCATTCTGAGGTCAAAGGTGATTCATACTTTGATTGATCCACTCATCACTTCTTTAGCTGCTTTGGGTCAAGTGTTAATTTCTTTATATGTTGTTTTTCCTTAATATGTATTTAATTAAAATGACAGTGCAGCTCATGAACAAAGAAGAAAGAGAGACAGTAAACAAGACAAAGGGAAGGTGAACCGCAAATAAATTATTTTGATTATTTTTCACCTTTTTGTCTTTTTTGTATCGCAGAGAAACAGAAAATTTCCACTGTTCATCTGAGGAAGAGCCTGTTTTTCTAAATACCCCCCCCCAAAAATGTAGAGGTTCATTGCTGTTTAGAATACACTCAGTCTAAGCATCTGTTTTCCTTTAAAAATCCCAGATGGTCGTTGCCACTTGCCACTCTGTTTTGAAGATACCGTATTTCCAGAATCCTCAAAGACTCCTCATAAAAATGATTTTGTCTGCTGCATAATAGAAAAGATTTTTAACTGTCACTTCTGGTTACCATCTTTGTTTGGATTAGGAAACAGAGTCGCAACATGGAAAACAAGTTAAAAATAATTTATTGTACAGCGGACTAAACATTTTTTTATCCAGATGGTTAGATGACTTTTTAAGGATTCTGGAAATAACTTCAAAATACTGGCACATGTTCTTAAAGGACCTTCTGGTCTTTTCCAAGATCACCAGGGATTTATCTTTCAGAAAACAGATGATTAGCTCCGAAACACCTGCGATTCATTTGAGAGGGAAAGAAAAGACAGAATATGAGGATTATAAAATGATTTTTTTTGGCCATTTGACTCTCTCCTCTCCTCAGCTGACTCAGCTTCAGGAAATTTGGTTCAGTCCCTGTGGAGGGCGCTGTTGCATAAAGACTGGACCCTTAAGGGCACTAGCTTCATTTGGGCCAACCTGTGATACCCTCAATATCAATTCATAACAAAAGAGTGGAGTTCACACTGAACACTTTTCATACAAGCAGCAACTTAAAAGACAAAAATACAAACATCTACATATTCTAATATTCTACTTGAGGACACTAGTTTTTCCTTTATTTCTACACTCATTAAAAGATGACAAAAGACGAGTTGCTATTAACACTCGTGTCACTTTTCAACACTTCAACGTGTCTAGTTTGCAACAACCCATCTTGTGCTGCATTCATCGCACAAAGAGTTCTGCTCCAAAACAGAAATATCCACCATGCTTTAAAAAAAGCTCATTTGATCTTCCAGTGAGTCATTCATTACTTTGGCTAGGTATTGAACCTCTATAGTTTTTTGGTGTGTTTTTTGGTAAGTTTTGCCAATTTTAGATTGTTTTTTATTTAGCCAAAATTCTTAAACTGCTGCTTGTGTAAAAACTATTGAACATTTCATAAACTAAAAGAAGGGTTTTGTATAAAAATACATGTATATTTCTCAAATTTTGGTACTGATACTGAAAATCTAAATTTAAAACGATACCCAGCCCTAGTCATAACATTTACAGATCATATAGAATTCAGAACGATAAATCAATGAGTCCACGTAGCGCGGTTTTGATTTGTTTTCCACTTGAAGAATATTTAAAGTTTTGGAGCACATCTCTTTGCATCTTTTAAAAGTGTGGCCCTAAAGGTTGGGGAATCTAATCTAGAATATAAATGGATTCTACCGTAGTTTTTAAGTTTTTTTTCGTGTGGCGGTGAGCCAAGGCCGGCGCTGGCTGACAGACGATTGTTGTCTCTTTCCTGGTGCAGTAAAGTGCTCAGAGATGCCTGCAGAGAGAGGGATGATTGCTAGAGGGGGGCTGTGTGTGTGTGTGTGTGTGTGTGTGTGTGTGTGTGTGTGTGTGTGTGTGTGTGTGTGTGTGTGTGTGTGTGTGTGTGTGAAGTGAGAAGAAACGCAATTTTAAAAGAAATTTGCTGTGTGTGACCACAAATGTTGCTCTACCATCTGCATGTGTTGGCGTGTGAGGCCAAAGCAGTGCACAGTCAGTGTATCCCTTATTCAGGGCCTGTAGGGCGACCTGGTTTCCTGCCGAGTAGCGCTCTACAAAGAGGATGTTAGGTGTCACTGGATCTGCATTGATTCTCTCTCTCTCTCTCTGACATTCAAATAAAATAACACACAGCAGGAAACAAACTCTGTTACATCCTACTCTACTTCACTCTACTCTACTGTTACATTACACATTGTCTTGATTAGTTCAGACATTTGTTCAATGCGACAAAGTCTGATTAACGTGAGCAAACTCGTATGTGCTTGGCTTGTTTGGTCGAGGTAAGGACTGCCAGCTTTGGGATTGGCTAATGATTCGGCCAATAGGATGAGAGAGTGAGAGAGCGCTACAAGCAGAGTTTCTGATTGGGCCCACAGGTTGAATGCTGACTTGTGGTTGGCTTACAGGACTCAGACATTTGCATAAACAAGGGATTTATAATTTTTTATCAATGGTACAATAATGGTTGATCCGAGTCCATTGAACAAAAGTCAGAATCTCCCCTTGATGTGTTATCGGGATACTGGATGCTGTGCACTGAGCTGGCCCGACCCTCTGGTAAGTCCCTGTGGTTTCAGGTCTCTCTCGTTATACCTATGCCTCAATAGACAGAGCTCCTTCACAACAAAAAGTCTCTCTCACATGTTCCATCTGCGCATCCTAAAACATAGTGCAATTCTTTTCAGCAATTATATAAATAACTCTAAATTCGTGCTTTTTAAGTTCGCTCTCGGTTTGCATACATGTGTGTATATATACTCAATATGTAATGTATATACATGCCAACATGTATGTAGCAAAATGTTCAATGTGAAAGTTGGCACCCCAACAGATTACTGATGTTTGTTTCTTTTTCTAAAACTAGACAACATATAAAAACAGAAAAAAAAAACATTTTTACTCAAACAAATCTATCAAGTTTAGAAAAATACCCCTACTTTCTGTTTTCTCTCTTGTCAATCATATTGCAGATTTTTTTTCTTTTTCTGTGGTGAACAGTCATAAACTTTGTGCAAACCTTCCTTAGAAAAAATAAAGTTAAAAAGGCTAAAACTAAACTAGACTGAAAAAAGGATTTTAGCAACAACTCCTGCACCGGTTGGTCGATATAAGGCAGAACGTTTAGCTCGAGGACTAGCACTGTGCTACAAGTGGTAAGCTAGATAACACTAACTATACTTGGATCTTTCTGGATATATCCTAATGTGCTAACAGGTCCCAGTGAAACAGCTAAAGCCTCGTGCAGGAGTCACTACCAACGCTGGATTGTGCAGTCTTGAACGTGAAACAGAACTAAATGGAGTCGAAGCAGCGAGGGGGAGTATCACTAGAAAACAAAACCTGGAAGAACCAAGAAGATTGCAACATTTCGACATTTGCCTGGATAGAATTTCTTCTGCAAGTGCGAAAAAGACAAACAAAGACATAAAAAGTTCTATAGAAACAAACAGAACATATAAATATATATAATGAATGGAGACTAGTTAGATCAGTCTAGAGGAGGGGTGATTTGGAGGAAAGAAGGAGGCTTCTGTCTCCATCCTTCCCTTTCCACCTTCAGCCCTTCTTCTCTGACATCATCATCGGTTCATCTGAAGTGCTCCTCAAACAGGAAGAAGCTGTGGAGCAGGAAGTACCAGATTTTCTCCTGCAAATGTGCAGGTGTTCTTACCTAACGAGAAGCCAGCGTATGCTGCTTCCCAGTCCCGGCGCAATCCATGAAGTGGGGAAACTGAAACTGACCACATGCCAGCAACAATTACAACCAACATGAACCAGCACTTAAACCATTCAGAGTGGATTTTACCATTGACCAGTTTGTTCATCATTTTTACTGACCATTTCCCAAGTGGCGAGCAGATATAATCCTGGTTTTCCTGCAGGCTAATAATAATGAATCAGTACTGTCACACCTGTTGGGGCTTCTGGGATTTCTCCTTCGAATTCCTCGCATTCCTGTTGTCCACACTTCCTTGCTGCTGAGATGGAGGTCGGAGCAGACCGTGTATAAACGAGGACGGGGGTGTTTGTGAGGACGATACAGTCCGATGGTTGTGGCCGGGGGTCAAGGATGTCGGGTGGTAGTAGTGCCCAATCACCTCACTGTATGCTGGTGGAGCTCCTTCTACTCGAGAGCCCTGCTTCTGCTGCCGGGACAAGGACTCCTGGGCTTCTAGCACACTGAGGCCTGGATGGACACTCGGAGGAGGGGCCTGCAGACTGGGAGCAGAACAAGGGTCATAAATAAGACTGCAGAAAAACAGGAACAAATCCAGCAAAAAAAATGAGGACGAGGCAACCTGTGAGGGTTACAAAGTCTGTACAACACTAATAGCCCATTTCCATTTCTATCACATGAACTTTCCCAGTAGCATTTTAGGAACGTTGGAACCATACTTGTGTTTTGACCAAAGGAATTCCTCAGCCATTATTCCTAGCCTCCGAAAAAATCCCTGCTCTGGGGTTTCTAATGGCCCTAGAACTATTAAGGTGTACGTTGTAGTTGCTGATTGACTTGCGGCTGGCAACTTCGTTTACACCATAAGCAAGAACTGATTTCAACTAGAATCTAAATCAGGATGAGGAACAGACATTTCCTGCCATATTTACTGACTTTAAGAATAAGGTTATATGTAGTTCAGCCTCCCAATGATTGTATAAGGAGTGAGATAAAGACATAGTGTGTACAAACACGAGAAAACGTGAGTAAATGAATAATTGTACGGGAAGGAAGATGCTGATTGAGAGAGATAGCATTCTTTGATATTTGATTCAATACAGTTTCGTACTAAAGCAGAAAATGTATCATTTAGAACATCCATCAGAGAAACAACATAAAATAAAAATAACAACACGATGACAATCCCAACCATCTCCAACATTAAATAAAATAAATAAGCCTAATCACAATTTTTCAGAAGCCACATATCATTGTAGATGTACCTTTCAGTCATGGTAGGTGGTAGCCGATTCAACTTGTCAGCAAAATGCAACTTAAACACTGGTCTGATTATCTTGAATGTTGTTTGAGTGTTCATTGTGTGTAAGGAAAGCACTGAATGGTTTAGGACCAACACACATTTCTAATCTCCTGTTACATTATGAACCATCCAGACCTCTCAGGTCGTCTGGGACAGGTCTGCTTTCTGTCCCCAGTGTAATAACTTACACTCCATTGTAACTTTTATTGTCCTGTTTTATCCTGTTTTTATTTTCTATTTATCTGATTTAAAATTTTTATTTCATTGTCTTTTTTTATGTTTCCCTATGTTGCTTTTATGTTTTATGTAAAAGACTTTGAATTGCCTTGTTGTTGAAATGTGCTATACAAATAAACTTGCCTAGGAAATTATCAACATGAGAACAAGGAAGTAATTTCAAACACAACAATTGACTGACAGTTTGTATATTGTTACCTAGCCTGCAAACAGGAGCTGGACGGGTCGAGGGGGTGGGAGTCAAACACTGTTCGGTTGGGCGGTGCTCTGACCGACTCGCGGTTCAGCTCCATCTGTTGCTCCGGGTCTCGAAGCTGCAGGGTGCAGGGGCCCTGGTATGGCGGTGGCTCCTCCCCGTCTGAGAGACAGATAGTGGGGGGAAGATCGATGAGGCTCTGGGGCAGATAGGGATATGTCGGCTGGAAGCGACTCGGGGCATATGTGTGCTGGAAGCGCTGGGACTGGAGAGGGGGCTGGGACTGGGACTGGGCGTGCTGAGGCTCCCGCTGTAGGTAGGACGAGGGGACCCCTCTGTCTGGAGGACGTGGGTTATACACCTGGTGCTGGGGTGAAGAATGACATTGAATTACTGCTGTGTCATCCTAAATAACAATAAACAGAGCTGTTAGTTCTTGTTTAATTTTGCTGACTTCTGTTTAAATTAACCTGCCGCGACTAAATGTTACTTCTTGGTTAAAGAAGAACTCACCTCATTCAAACCACTGTTTGTCCCGGTGCCCTCAGAAGACCACAGACCGCCCTCCTGAGAAAGAGAGAGAGAGTTTATCTACTGAGTAGTTTCAATTTGATTTAAACCTATTCAAAAAATGCAACACATCTTCAGTTCTACTGACATATCTGTCATCCATTTTTTGTGCTATGTCAAATAATACCTTTTTGTATTATTGTATTTCATGTCAATAAAGATGATTTAAATAAAACTGACAAAAGAGAAACAGAGAATTGTAATATTATGCTGTTAAGTGTATAATATACACTACTGTTGATGCTTATTATAGAACTTAGTATTTCATTGCATCTTTTTGTTTTTATGTTGAATTATGACAGAAAACACATAACCAGACAATTTAAACTTCTTTCAAATACATTTTTACTTTTTGAAGTAAAACATATATTTTACAGGACTCATTTGTTTTTATCTATGTCTTTCCAGCTGTTAGGGAAGCTGTAGCAATATAGTCGGACAAATTTCTTTCCAGCTGTCTGTAGCTCTTATGTTTATGTTGCATGTTGCTCTATGGGACAACTGAGTGCGTCAAAACCACATTTTGAAATCAAGCAGCTTTAGTGTGATATTGAAATTTTTAAGCCCGGTTCTTTGTGTTATTTTTTCAGAGTGAAAAACTACATAGAAAAATGTGTTTGTTGTTTGTTTGATTCCATTTTTGTGCACTAGAGGGCTCTGCTGGTGTACAACACCCACTGCTTTAGAACTTTTTTAAATGTCTCCATATTTTCATAAGGTATTGTCATTATGTGTCAGTGAATCTGCCAATGAAGCATGTAGTCATCTTGGTAATACTGGAGAAATATGTATAACATTTCTCAAAATTTCACTCTATTCAATCTATTTTTTGTTTAATTCTTGTTCTTGTGCAAATCAACACACGCAGTTCTTAACTAACATTGTGTGGAAGAAACGTTTCCAACTTTTGTGCAAGTTTTTTGTTCTCTGGTGACAGTTTTCCTGTCTGCCTGTCTGACTGTATGTGTGGCAGTATGTCTGTCTGCTAATCCAAATTAACTAGGACAATGACTCCCCTGAGCTTATCAGGAGCACACTGTGTGTGTGTGTGTGTATGTGTGTGTGCGTGCACAAGTGTGCACAAGGGTGCTTCATCCTTTACTCATATCTAACTTGTAGAATAAAGCCACACACACACACACACACACACACACACACACACACACACACACACACACACACACAGTGATTCAGTAGCAGGTGATTCAGGGAGCACAAGTGAAGTCATATGTTTGTAAAAGCCTCAGGTGTAAGGCAGCGTGTGTGTGTTTCTTGAAATAGTCTTTGCTGGCCGCTGTTGCACTTATTGAAGAAATGAGTCAGTGTGTTAGCATTAGCCTGCAGCAGTATTTAATCACTATGATCACATGCTGTCACTCAGGACTCCTCAAACTCTTATACTTCTGATTATATCGTTTATTAGGTAGGTAGGTAGGTAGGTAGATTTATTTTGTCACATTACAACAGGTTATAGAGTGAAATTGAGTTTCTGCCATGTAGCAGACAATATACATTAATATAGAAGCAATTATAAAAATGGTTAACAGAAATAAACTATATTTAATGGAGCAGTGCTGAGGATGAATTTGAGTTTAAGAGCCTGACAGCTGGGGAAAAAGCTGCTCTGCAGTCTGGTGGTGCAGCACTGAAACTTCTATATCTCTTCCCAGAATGCAGCAGGGTGAACAGACTGTGGCTGGGGGGGTACTGTCCTTTAATATCTTTAGGGATATTAAAAGATGGTAAACAAAATTAACTACTATCCTCACTGTGACTACTGAAACTATGGACTGCACAGCTCTTCTCCTTGTCCAGCACTGTAGGAAGTCTGTTGATAATGAATAAAGTTAACTTGTATGTTTCTTTAGCAATATTTCAGACAATTAACTAATTATGTTCGACAATTTTTAACACTAACTTTAATTAAAGCATTTTAAATTCTTAAATTCATAAGTTTTTGACTGAATATTTTTTGGCTCCTATTTATTTTTAATGCTCTCCATTTTCTCCACATTTAAACATCCTTCTTTATTTAAGTGACACTTAAATATCTGCTATAAAAGCTTGTTGCATGCAGTAAAAATGTGACCCAAGTTTCTTACAGGATTTCATATATTTTCAGCTTAACTTCTAGCAGCTATTTCTTCGTCATTATTTAGCCACCATTTTTCCTTTGACAAACCAAAGCTTCCAGCTATGACTGTGGCCACATTTACACTTTGGAAAATATGCTTAATAATCAGACAGCCATCTGGTCACACTTACTCACTCAAAGTTTAAAGCAGCGACTTGCAATATTAACACCCATAAAGTCATTAAGTCTTTTCTCTGCAATATGTTCTATCGTATTGCACTAGTGCTGGATACTGTCAAGACAGACTACACGTAAATGTAGTGTTTGACTTACGTTGGCCAATGGAAGGTGTCTCCGGCGTGTGGGGGCATGTCTGGAGAGGAGGGAGCGTGCTGATAGGCGGTAGTGGTTCAGCAGGCAGGTAATGACCACCACCATCACCATCATCACTACAACGATCACCAGGATCTGGATGAACTCCAGCTGGGCTACAACAACAAAGAAACAAAGATCATCAGATCAGTTTACTTGTCATGGTTAGTGCTACTCAGCCTGTGAAAACAGCTGTACAACGTCTTCTGTGGCAGGCTGTGGTTTTGTCAAGTCTGAGAAAATAACCCTGATGAGGTCACTATGACATCAACAGGGTTATTTTAAGGTTATATCTGTATTTCCGATGGAAACTACAGATTTTAAACAGAAGCTTGCTACACATGTTGGGGCATGGTGATTGCAAAACATGGACATTTCCCAGTCTGCTGCATAATGGGAAGTGTAGGATACAGTCTACTCACACTAGGGGCTAAAAGTCAGGATATTTAGGCCTCTGTTGCAAATGTCGCATGTGAAAAAGTAAATTCAAAGTACTGAATTTGTGGACAAAGTCATTTTCCAAGTGAAAATGATGTTTTCACATGTAAACTGTCCACTGTGGAACACACATTGTATGTGTGTATATAGAGGTACCAGTACACTTTTGCTGTTTTTATGTTGGTATTCACACCCTGGTCCAGAGAGAAGCAGTATTCACTTCACAGTTTTATTTTATTATGGTGGTCATGACAAATAAACTTGAAGCAATATTGTCAAGTGGTGATATATGGTATATGTTGTGATGTGTTTTTGTGTTGTCAATCCAGCTGAGGTTACTTGACCTCACATTGATAATCAATTAATCAGTTAGTCTATAAAATATCAGCTCTCAAATCCAAATGATATTCCATTTAAAACGCTATAAAACCCAGAACAACAGTGGATCCTTGAAGAACCAGGCAATAATCACCGTTTTTGCTTAATTCATTAATATCATAATGAATTATCGATCTAAATAAAATAGCTTAATTAATTATAAACGTTTTACACATCATTCCACAGTTTACTAATAAAGTAGCGTCTAATTGTAAATGCATATAAAGTGTAAAGTGTCAATACAGCAATGAGGTTGTTTTGTATGAGTGTATGAGAGAAAAAAGGTTCTCAGACACAGTCCAGACAAAGATGTAGTCCTTCTGTAGAGGTCAGGATGTCTCACACCCACACACACACACACACACACACACACACACACAGCCAGACTAGACCAGACAGACAGACAGGGCTAGCTTTGTTTAAAGACAGCCTGCTCTACTCCCCCACCCCCGACTCCATCCACCAACACCCCCACCACACACACACACACAAACGAAGCATTTTTCTCACACTTTTTTTACAGGGAGCAGGCAGAGGTCAGAGCCAAGTCAGACAGGCAAAAACACACGCACACACACACACACACATTGCAGACTGGTTTCCAGACAGTTCACACCAGTTCTCACATCCTCGTTATGTTCTTCTGAACAGCTAACCATTACACAACATGAAGAGACACACACTCAGGTGACCCTTATAACTCATTCATAACCTTTTCTATTTTCAACCCTGCATTTATCATTCTCAAACCTGTATTTAACCTTTTTAGTTCCCCTAAAACCTAAAATCACTATTAAAACAAGAGGCTGACTTCACAACACTACCGACCAGGTGACAGACACACTGCACATTACACACATTAGATCAATAAAAACAGTCACATATTACCCTATAACCCACACATGCAGCGGGAACAACCCTAAAATACTGTTTTCCTGTATAGTAACCTTAATACACTCCATGAAACCAAACCAGGTCTAGGTACTTGATTTCAGTTCAAATAAAGTTTTCAAAAAGGCCTTTATTCACGTTCCTGTTTAACCAGGATTTGTTTTGATTGCTACTGTTTCACCTGTTTCAACAGCCAACTTGAACTAGAAGCTACCTTCACTGTTTCATCATCTAATTCAAGATTGAGATAACTCTTGATTCGTTACAGTGAATAGAAACCTGACTTTAAGAACAGAACCAGATTTCAAAACAAGGTTATCAATCTCAACAGTCAACATCTAGAAGTTTTACAGTACTCAAGGCTACGTGTCAGCGATTGGGATAGAATTTGCTATTTATCGCACTAAATATTGGGAGTTTATAAGTAATTGCTTTTTTAATAGCAATAAGTCATTTCCTTATAGTTGTACATCAGTTATAAGCTATTCATAATAACATTTAGATTGCCAGGTTTGAACAATCTCTGTCGCTAGTGTTTATCCTCCTCCGGCACAACAATTAGCTAGTTTAGTTAACTTCTGGAGAAGGGCTGCTGCAGAGAATGTGCTCCAAAATCCATTTATTAACAACTTAAATATTTACAACTGTAGACTTGATGGCTTATTAGCAAGTGAGAAACTAATGAGTGCCAACACTACCTGGCAACCCAAAAGTTGTTCCTTTTAATCATCCCAGTTTACCAAAGCCTGAAAAGATGCCTTTAAATTGCTTCTTTTGTCTGACCAGTTGTCTAAACGTCACAGAATATCAATTTATAGAGACCCAAATGAGACAGAAGCAGCAAATGTCACATTTAAGAATCTGAAACCAGTGCACATTTGGCAATGTTGCTTAATAACTTCATTTTCTGTCAGTCAACTAATCGATTCAACTCCACTGCCCTAAACAATATAAATTTTAAAGAAAATAATGTATCAACTTGAGGAGTATTGTCCTCCCAACGTCAAGCCAAAAACTATATTGGTCCAGAGAGACTAAAACACATCAACAAAGAGAAGGGCCAAAAAGGGCCAAAAAGGGCCAAATGATTAAAGATATATTTTCTTTTCTGTTAGAGATGAGAAACTCACCGCACAGTTGCGTCTGAACACAGTTTTCATGGCTGTGACTCCCTGACGAAGGCTGCATAGTCTCCTCACAGTAAAAGATCTTTACTCAGACCAAGACTTTCTCTCATAGATAACCTGAAGAGCTTTCACCAAGTTAACAAGCTCAAACTAAACCAAAACAACAAAAGTAAAAGAAACTAAAACAAATCTTCCCGCTGCAGCCAAACTCCAAACTACATGTCCTGTGGATGTTCTGACACCGTGTGTGTCCTCACTGGCTGACACACACACTCTGAGGCTCGACCAAGCTTTGTCTGCAACTTTTTCTCACACATACATTCCCACACTGTCCAGACAAACACACACTGAGGAAACAGCTGACTGGACCCCCTCCTGCCCCACCACCACCACCCAATAGCTGTGAACAAAAGGGGTCAATGTGAGGGAGGGGGCGGGGGAGGGGGCACAGAGAGAGGGGAGAGAAAAAGAGAGGGGGGGGGGGGGCGTCTGGGAGACACAGATGGGTCAGAGGGACGGACAGAATAATGATGAGAGAGAGAGAGACAGGGTGGAGGGGGCAGAGTCTGAAGTTTCAACTTCACTACTCATTAGCATATCTGAAAAATCTGGGGATTTAAAGCAATGAACTGATGTGCTGTAAACTTATCTGCTCAATATTTCAATCAATGACATCCTCCATGTGTCGGCAGCAAAACGTCATGCTAACACCACAACATACACTATGTTCAGTTTTAATATGGCCCCCAGCAAGTGAATTACCATCTGTAGTAGGGCTAAACAATTAATTAATTCATTAATTCATTACTATTATCGAAATCACAATATGGCAAGGTGCAATATCCAAATCGCAGGAGCTTTTTTTGATAAAGGTAAAATGTGTCACAACATACTATTATAAATGGTAAAGTGTGTTACTACAGTGATGCCTGGCATGTACATCATATTCTCCAGTTGTAAGGGAACATCCTTATCGGTGGTACAGAACCCATCATAAATCGAATCATCCACTCCATAATTGCATTATGTGTCAAAATAATAACCTGATTTTTTTTTAAATGTGTGAGGTCTTGTCATGGCATGTACTAAGTAGGTCATATTTTACAGGAAATATGATTTAAAATGATTAAAAGGATACTCCACTGAAAATCTATCTTTTGAGTGTTTGGATAATCTGCTTCTCTGCTTTAAAAATACTGCCAGTCAGTTGCTAAATATACTTCAGCTGGAGCTTTGGATTGTGACATGGAAGTAGTGTGTCTGTTATGTTGTGGAGAAATTATGAGAGACTGGAAGATACTGAACACACGGATCACAGTTTGAGATGTTTCTATTGGCATTTTGATTGGCTTTTGACATCGAGCCTCCAGAGCTGCTGTGAATTCAAGTTGACTAAAGCTGCTGTCCTCTGTGAAGAAGCAAGCTATAAACCTTTCAGTGGAGTCTTCTTTAATGTAAACTGCATGAGCAGGGACTATTTTACATTGTTTCTCTGACATTATTATTTGGTGGGTGACCAAGATAAGAACTTGGTTTCCCATAGAAAACGTTTCTGACTCACACACAGTCACATAGTCCTGCTTCTACTTTTACACTTCCTCTTTTACACTGCCACTTTACATTTTTTAATAAATGATGTAAATATTAAATATTTAAATAATTAAAAAAATAAATGTAAATCTTCTTCATTATATTTACTGCTATAGGAAAACAGAGGATGGACAGAGGACAAAGGATGAAGTGAAGGAAACAAGGAAGAAAAGAAAGACGGGAGCCAAGAGGGGAACACAAGACAGAACACAAACACACACACAAAAGAAACATAAACACGCAGACTAAAGTTATGAAATGTAAACAGTCGCATTCCTCTGCTTATTAAAGAGAACTGTTATCATTGTAAAAGGAACAGACGCTTAAACACACTGTGATGCCAGCCTCACCATCTGTGTGAAGCCACCCAGACCTCCACTACGTGCGTGTTTGAGTGTGGGAGGGGGAGCTTGTTTTATTTCTTGGGGTTTGGGTTCCACTATACTTGTGGGGTCCGACAGCTTTGTGGGCACCAAAATGCTGGACCCACACGTTTAAAGGGCTTTTTGAGGGTCAAGACTTGGTTTTAGGGTTCAGGTTAGAAATAGTTAAGGTTAGGCATGCTTTGTGATGTTAAGGTTAGGGTAACGGGTCCTGACAAAGATAGTGATTCAAGGCTGTGTGTGTGTGTGTGTGTGGGGGGGGGGGGGGGGGGGGGGGGGGGGGGGGGGGGGGGGGGGGGGGGGCACTGCCTGCTGACAGCTTGTCTGTCTCTCTGTTCTGTTAGCTGGTCCTGAACTCCAACTTTCAGCCAAAACACTCACACAACACAACTCCTTTTTCCTTTCCTTTCCTTTCTTTCCTCATTCTTTCTTGTCTATCTCTCTTTTCAAACTCAAACATAAAAAAGGCATGTTGTTTTCCTGCCATCATACAAGGGTATGGTACATTGCCAATGCAACATAGCCATCATTACATTTTCAAATGGCACTTACACGAACCACTTTTATTACAGTTGTCTTCCAGATTAGGAGGCATATATTTTTTTTTTTATTTAATTATTATTTTATTAGTTATTAGATCATTAATCACAGATTGTGACAGGTCTGTTGCAGTGTTAAAGAAATATAATAAAAATGTTCTGTTCCCGTTCTGCTTCTCTGATTTGATGAGTCATATTTCATAGAAAATTCTTGGGGAGAAATGGGGAAGTCAACAGGTCAGTCAGCAGACCTCCTCCTTCCTCGTTCTTGTCCTCTCTCATTTTTTATGCTCTCCCTTTTTTCTGTATTGCTTCTTGCTTCTCTTTCATTTCCTGCTGTCTCTAAATTCACCCCTGACCTCACTCCTTCCACTCTACTCATACTAACAGGGTAAGTGAATTTCCAAAAGTAAGGGACACGATTACATAATAACATCGATACGCCACCATTTGACAAAACAGGTAAAAAATTGTGCAATGTCTAGGCACATTTCCAGCTGAGGTATGTGCATATTTAACATAAAAATGTAGTTTAATTTATTTCTCTCTTCCTCAGCCATTTTATTTCTCCTCCATCTCTTCTCTTCTTTATCTCCCTCTACTTATTCTTAACCCCCCCCCCCCCAACTTATAATTTCAGAAGCTTTTCTGGCATCAAAAAAAATATTTAATTTAAATTTAAAACAAATGTGTTGTGCAGCTGTACCAGTGATAAAACATCCTTAAGGCCAAAACATGCTTCAATGAAGACACAGTGAAGTTTCACTGAGCCAAACAGCACTCAGGGTTTACTGCATCTGATTTCTGTCACATGTTTACACCACAAATGCGTACAGCTAGTTGTTTGTGCCAAATACAATTAAAATACTGATTGCAGAGCCTTCTTAAGTTAATTTTTATAATGATCGTTTATGGCTGCATCCAAAAATACTGAGGTTATAAATCAAAGCAGCACTTCATCCCCAGATAATATTCAAAGATCTGGACATTATCTATTTATTTGAACAATTCAGTTATACTTATTTTTTTATTTATACTTATTACAAATGTTTTACTAATTTGAAAGCAGCTTTATGTTTCAAATGCTCTATACATGATATTATACTAAAAGCTGTTTTCAAAGAGATTTCTCTACTCAAAATAAATTAAAAAATGTTAAATTGTTGTATTTATTAATAATTATTTTTAATCTAAAACTGTCTAATTTTAGCACTGTGAATTAAAAAAACATTAGCAATGTCTTTTAAACTGGTGCCAGAAGAGAAATGCAGAGGATTTGACCTCTTAAAGCACCACCCTTAAAGCATCCATGTCTTCAACTCACTGTTTTGAGGTGACAATTTCCAGCTTATCTCCGCACACTGAAGACAAACTGTCACAGAGTTGCAGGTCTTTTGTCTTTCTAACTCAGACACTGTGGACGTCCCTCCTTTACTCACATTTCATTCGCCTGTTGGTTTGGTCACTGGCAGGAAAAGTTGAGATACCATTCAAAAGTCAGGACTGATGTGTATGTCTGTTGCAACATCCTCAGGGAGCTGACTCATCAAATATTTTCCTCTCTACTGACATACTGAGTATTTACTGACCGGCCAAGTTAAAGGGGGACTCCAACTGTTTTACCCCTCAGCTGGGACATGGAGACTACAATATATAACAGTAAGCCTATGTGTTACTAAAACTAGAGGTGTTGCATTTGGAAGACATGAATGTTTGGCAGGGTTGAAAGGTCTAATGAGGAAAACACTTAAAGGTCAGTATATCTCTGCTTTTCCTGCACTGATTTTGACCATTCTCTCTCAAATCTGTCCCCAAACTTTACAGAAGTAGTGTCCCTTTAATATACATGCTCCTGCTGTGGGCAGATTTCTAACCTCATCTCCGCAACTTGCCTTGTGCAATTTAGAAGAAAACAACAAAAAAGCCATTAAAACATTTTCACTTCTCGGTCATGTTGCATGAGAGGGACTGTTGATCTCTTCCCTCCCTCTGGGGTGTTGTCTAGACAGGAGGAGGCTGTAAGCCTTGCAGGCAGGCAGACACTCCATGGTTAATCTAAAGCAATTAGCTCATTTGTCATCCGCTGCCTGCTCTCCATCTATCCACCTCCTCCTCCTCCTCCTCCTCCTCCTCCTCCTCCTCCTCCTCCTCCTCTTCCCCCTCCTCCTCGTGCATTCAGCTAAAGGTCACAGGCGGTCACTGCCGAGTCAGATGGCTCAGAGAGAGCAGACAGACAGAGAGAGGGGGGATCTAGAGGATGGAGGGAGGAGTGAAAAAGAGGATGATTTGAGGACAGGAGAGAGAGAGAAATACAGAAAGGCAGGGAGGAAGAAAATAGGAAGGAAGGAGGGAGGGAAGGAAAGAAGATAAGGTGCAATAGAGTAATATTTATTTTGCATTAATTAGTACTGCAAAGATAGTTCATATCTGATAGTTATCTACAACATTTAACAGCGATTTGAGTTTTACACTACAACAGGCGTGAACAAAGCAGCCACACAAGTACACAGGCAACAACACTGAAGTCAAGCATACCTGCAAGCAGAGGATGAGGGAGTGAGACAGGACGTGCATGTGGGCGAAAGTTGTGGCCTATGACCAGTTCAGACAGTAGTTTATAATAATGCAGCGCGGTGGGGGTACAGCCATTTCATACAGGAGACAAGCATATATGCGGATACAGATGTGCATTCAATCAACATTGGAGCCGTTCATATGAGGCAGCTGTCAGACTGTGAGGTCCTGTTCAGACTGCCAGCCAAAATCCATTTTTTTAGCATATCCAGATTATTTCCAGATTGATTTGAAAAACTTTCTACAGTAAAAAAAACACATTAAACTGGATCCAAGCCACATTTGGAGGTGATTTAAAATGTAATTCCAATTGGATCATTCCGTACGCTCTGGCCGTTCAAATCGGATTTCAAAGTGTCCTTTGTGTCGCTCGCAATGCACCACACAATGCGAACATCAAAATCAGAGTGAAGGATATGTGACGGAGGTGTTCTGCAACGCCACTTGACAGTGTTGCTCCCATTTTGGAAAGCCACGTTTGCAATTACAGATGCCTACTTTGTCACCACAGCAACCAATACAGTTAAGTTGGTGATGAATGAACACACAAATCTGATCTGATCGCTTGTAAATAACAGAGCGGACAGCCTCTCTTTAAGATCTGATCTGAGAAACAAATCTGATTTGCCTGCAGTCTCAACAAAGTCTTAGTCAGTGTTAGCAGTGATGACAGTCTGCAGTGTACAGAAGTTCATAGACATTACTGATAACATGAGTTGGGCGAGATGATAAAAGAAAGTTTTGTGTCTCCATTTGTGTGCATATTCATACACTCCCTCTTTCTTGCTACTTCATGCGAGTATCTCTCTCTCCAGGAGTTGTAGATAATGATTAATAATTATCAAATTATCAAATAATTTGCCAAACCTCTAGTTAGCAGATCTGTTTTACTGTATACAGAACTATAACCAAATCACCTATCATATTGTACAGCGCCAGTAATTACAGCAATTCACTTACTGCCTGGACTATTATTCACTTGAAGAACTCTAAACTCTCCAAAACACCTCAATGTGTTTGTGAGCAATGGAAAAGCTCTGACCTGCTGCAAGTTGCAGTATTATAAATAGACCCTACATATTGATAATTAACAGATAAAAAGTAAGTAAAACCTCTTAACCACCACAAATACTGGTGTACTACACTTATGCATCCCAGTAAAAAAAGGGGTAAAATTTTTATTAACTGATGATGTTTTTATTATGCGTCATTTAGGGAGCTACAGCCTCCTCAGCACCGTAAATATCACCATCTATGGAATTAAGGATAAAGAAAAAGAAAGTAGGACAGAAAACATAGGAGAGAGGTAACTGGAAAAAAAGTCGTAGAAAGAAGTAGAAGGAAAGGGAAGGAAATGACACAAGAAGGCAGGAGGGAAAAAGTTTAGATATGATCAACAAGCGAGAGAACAGAAGAAGACAAGGAAGGAGAAAGAATAAAAACAATCAATGACGAAAAGAGACGAAAGAGACAAATGGAGAGAGGAAAGGGTAGGAAGAGAGAGAGAAGCATGCTAATTCCTCCCTCCCCCCTTCCTTTCTCAGTCCTTGGATGACTCGACAGTCTGGGTAGTCAG
Source organism: Micropterus dolomieu (assembly GCF_021292245.1). Lineage (NCBI taxonomy): Eukaryota > Metazoa > Chordata > Actinopteri > Centrarchiformes > Centrarchidae > Micropterus > Micropterus dolomieu. Next base: position 6,809,405 of record NC_060167.1, on the reverse strand, counting down.
AAATAGCACAGACAGCTGTGTGTGTGTGTGAGTGTGTGTGTGTGTGTGCGTGACTGTGTGTGTATGTGTGAGAGAGTTATAGGTCATAGGTGCACACAATTTGCTTGCTTGCCAATTTCCATGAGAAAGGCTATGGAGGGCGGAAGGGGGGCACGCACACAAACACACACAGGCAAACACACACACACACACACACACACACACACACACACACTCTCTCTCTCTCTCTCTCTCTCTCCATTGATTTTGGAAGCCACGGTCATGGTGCAGCCAACAAGTGTGGGAACTTTGGTCCATAAAACTCCCACTGCTGGTTTCAACAGTGGGAAAACAGAAAGGGAGGTGTGTATTTTTGTGTGTGTGTGTGTGTGGTTGAGGAGGTCAATTATCATCCGTCCTCATCTTTCTATCTGTCTCCTTTCTGATTCTCGTCTTTCTTTCTTCGCTCTGAAAAAGGAAACCTAACTTTCAACACGCCTCATTTGGGACGATACATTGTCATGTTTCACTTGGACTGGACAGACACGCCTCACCAGGAGTGGGCCAATCACAAATAATGTTATGATATAGTGCAATACTGAAATACATTATATCATGATACTGTAAATTGTCTGGGAAGCAAACTGACAAACTACTTATAGATAAAATAACTAGATCGAAATGTAATATTTTGTCTAAGTGAATTAAAATACATGACATATGAAAGTACTTCAACATAATGATTTATAAATCATATTTAAATACCGTATTTCCATAAATCACTCATGCTCATTAATTTGCTACATTAAAAAAACATAAACATACATTTATGTACTATATTGTATGTAGCTCAAAAAAAGGATAGCAAAAAAAAGAAATCACTTTTCTTAAACACTTATTTGTACCCTAACAAAGGGCTTGTGACTAGTCAACATACACAGAATATAACAGGAATAAACAAAATACCTCAGGGTGGGAAATAAACACCAGCTACTAGCTAAATGCTGGTACAATATGAAAGTGGCTGGTAGATTTGAGACACCAAAGAATGATTTACTACTGAGTGGCTGGTGAATTTGAACATTTATCTGTCAGTGGCTGGTAGATGTTCAAGTTCTAAAAGGTTTATTTCCCACATTGGGCGGGCAAAAAACAAACAACAGGAATATATAGGATAAGAGTAATAGAAAACTGAACTATGGTAGAGAACACATCAGAGACAAACAGAGTAAAATCCAGTGCAGCAGAGAACTGTAGATTTGTGTAAAGCTTGATAGAGGTAATAGAGGTAACAGGCGTTAGTAGATGAGTATAATATGCTGGAGTAGGACAGGGTAGAATAGATAGAGTAGATCAGAGTACAGGGAGGGAGAGTGAAGCATTAGTCTAAATTTAGAGTGCTAATCCAGGGAACTCCCATGTTAAACTATGAGTCCCATCTGGAACACTGGCTATGCTAACTCAATCAGCGAGTAGTTCACAGACTCTGCCTTTGAAAACGTTTAAGCTCGAACTCCAGTGTCATCTTTTATTCACTTCAATGAGGTTGATGTTTTTATCATGTCAGCCTTTTAGGAAGCGAATTAGCTGCAGATTAGCTTGTTGACAACACACCTGTTTAGCACAGCAGCTAACACTACCTTCATTGAGAAATTCAACTTGGGCACAGGTGAAACTAGTTGTTTGTGATATTAGTAAAACCTGATAACAGAACTGTCTCCAAACATGCACATATATATCACAAGATGCCCATTTTAGCCCCATCACATCTATGCATAATTAAGATTAGAGCCAATTTTTAGTATCAGCATATTTGTCGACTGATTATAAACAAGAAATTGCAGTACAGACACTTAAGGGATCACTATTAAAAATACATTATTAGGCTATATTTAGATTTATGTTTATGTAAAAAAAAAATAAAAAATCAGGCCAATAAAGGCCAAATAAAGGCCAAAAAGTAATCCAGTAAGGTAACTATAAAATAATTTATATAACTGCTTGCCTTGCTAGATAACAAGACTTAAAGCCTACAGCCATGCTTGTCTAGATGATAATGCTACATAAAAGGTTAGGGGATCACAACAGTATTATTCATTGTCTGGGGACCATGAAAGTGCGAAATGTGTGAAAAGTCAGAGAACCACCAAAGTCAGTAGGATATCCTCTTGGGAACTTGCATATCATGGTAATCTATCCAAAAGTTGTTGAGATTTTTCAGTGTGGATCAAAGTGGTGTACATGCCGACATTGCCATCTATAAAGCAATGCTGCTATCATGGCTAAAAACTGCCTTTGGTCCCAAACATGATCACCACCTTACAAAACCTGTGTTTGGGAAAATGATGCAAATTAAAGTGGCTTATATAGAGGATTCATATAGGGCCCTATGAAAACGTATTTTTGCCTATTATTTTTCCCCAAATTCATTTATGTTTTCGTTTAAATTGTTCGGATTTCGGTGTTTTACAATTTTAAGGATATTTTGTCATCAAAAACAGTGTGTAATCATGCGGTGGATTAATAAAATGTCAACAATTCAATAAAAAATTATTACAAATTGAATAAAAATGTATGAATTTGATGTATGATGCAAATATGCATATAGAAATATTCAAATGTATGTGCAATTATTATATAATTAAGGGGACAATTTAAAATAAATGTATTCAAACATTGGGCTATAAAAATATAATAACACTATTTAATAGGGGACAATTCACAATGAATGCATTATTGCAAAACAAGTACTGAGAATTGTCCCCTATTAAATAGGATATTACTTGACTACTGAATTTCTTCCCACGGATCTTCTGCAGGACAGCCTCCATATACTGCTCGAACACACAGTAATAAGTGGGTTATACTCCACCCATATAACCACAAAGTCTTCTATGAGCTCGTGTCTTGCATCGGCTGATGTGGTTGCACTTTTGAGAGTTTGTTGAAGTGAAGAGATCTTGCTAGCGTGTTTTACAGTAGATTTCTTTTTTATTTTCAAATTCTGCGTTTCCGCATGTGTTTTCCGCATCATGGAAATCATATGGCCCTATGTATATTAGTAATGAAGTTGAACCATGAAGGTCACAGTTTTGAGCTTAAATCTGCCTCCAATCACACATCTGTGATTCATTGTTTTGCCATGCTAACTTATCAGAATGATGTTACATTAAGAAACAGAATGTGTAGACTATAATAACCCAAGGCATAAATTCCTTTCCACCACTAGGGACATAAAAATAATGTGACAAATTACAAAAAATCAGCCTGATGGCTGGTGTAAGTATTTTGGAAAAAGTTCAGTCACTCTTTGTAAATGTTGTAACCTACTCATGTTTTGTTTCTGATTGTACATGACTGTACTCCCATTAAGAATGCGACTATGGCAATTAGGCAGCAAATTAACATTTCAAAATCTTCTCCAAAAACAAAATAGAAAATTATTTAACATTACATAAAGTAATATATAATGCATAAGGCAGATCACAACATACATGCAATCAGAGCTTCTGGTCCTGACCACAACCAGCCAGAACAGAGTCACACATTAAATATCAAGAGAGTGTTGTATTTTATATGGTCAAAGAGGTTGAACGTTTTGGTTATTTCTGGTTTTTAATGTAACCACAAACAGCAGTCAAGCTGTGGTTTAAAAAGATTAATTATATAAATACAAATGAACTAGAAGTCTGGCTGCGAGGACATCGGAAACATCAGTTAAACACAGACAAAAGCAAATGACACACCTAGTGTCGTCATGGACACACATGGTCATTAATGTTAACAACGGAAAAAGTGAGTATGTCTAAAGTCCAACAAGATGAAGACCAGAAATCACACACACACACACACACTGCTCCTCTGTGTACTAGCTGACCTGCAGAGCATTCTGTCTGAAACATATGAAAATCAAACCTCATTATCAGCTGCCTGTCTGGCAGAGAGAGAGAGTGTGTGTGTGTGTGTGTTTGGATTTGTGCGTGATGCTCATTAGAATTCTAGCCAGAAGGAGCTAGACTACCCCTGTCGTCTCACACCCCCGCACACCGATACACTCACAGTCCTACGTACACAAACGCACACACAGTTCATTTGAATGTGAAAGAGAGAGGAAAGTCAGACAGAGTCGCAGAGGGCAGGTCACATGCAGAGGGCTGTGTGTGTGCATGTGTGTGTGTGTAATGGCTCTGATCCAGTGTGATACTAGACATAATAGCAATCATTAACAGTCTGCAGTGTGTGTATATGTACACACATACACACATTCACTGTGCATCAGGTTAGTAATGGAAGTTCAATCCCTGCTGAATGCAGTGCAAAACATTGCCAAAGTGCCCTTGAGCCAAGGCATCTAAATCTAAATTTACATTTATCTTGATATGGATAAATTTCAGTGTTTTCTAATACATTAGGGCTGCAACTAAGGATTATTTTCATTACCAAGTCATCTGCTTATTTATTCCTCAAAAACATCAGGGAAAAAAGTCCCAATTTTCTAATGTCTCGCTGTGTCTGTTGAAGAGCCTAAACCCTAAGAGATTCAATAGAAAATTAGTACATCCTCCCATTTTAGACACTGGAAATGTTCAATGTTTTTTCTTGAAACATAACTTTTGGCAATTGATTGATCATAGATTGATCATCTTATTTTTCTGTTAATTGACCAATCGATTAAACTTAATTTTGCAGCTCTACTTTCCTTTCGTGTGCTGACTTAGCTTGCTGTTTTTGTTTGTCAGGTTAAATATTCTGGACTTGTGGACTGAGCTTTCTGGTTAGATGCCCTTGTTTGTCATAGCTATTATCAGTTTATTTATATGGCATCTAAAATAAAAATTGCAGTGAAAGTAAATTTAGGTTGGTAAGAAATTCACTCTGTCTGTAATATTTTTAACATTGGTTTCGAGCATCTAACTCCTTTTCAGCTAAACAATTTTAAAACCTGACAAAGTTTATTTTAGCAGTGAGGACCTGCACAGAGTTTGGATGGTGGTCAAAATTTAGTCTAAAAAATATTCAAGGACAAACCTGTTGTGCTGAAACTGCAGGTGTATGTGTGTGTTAGGTAAAGTGAATGCAGTTGTGTGAGCGAATGTGAGATCAAGCATGCAAAGGAGGGGGGATGTGGGTAAATGTGTGTGTGTGTGTGTGTGTGTGTGTGTGTGTGTGTGTGTGTGTGGGTGCGTGGGTATGTGGTTGTGTGGGTGTATGTGTGCGAGCCAGACATGCTGTCCAAACAGTGTTTTGCTGCCAAACCAAAACCAGCTCAGCCGGTCCTTACACACACCAAACACGCACACACACCTGGCTAGACACAACAATGTCTGCTGAATGTCTGACCCTGTGTGTGTGTGTTTGTGTGTGTCTGGGAAAATCAATTCCACATTAATAAACAATGGTAATGAATTGAAAGCACATGTAGTTGTGGCTACACTTTATGTGAATGTGTGTGGAAAACAGGTCAACATTATGAATAATGCTAATGTCTGCATGGACATCTACACTATGTGTGTTCAAACTGTGTGTGCGTCATGTCATTCAACAGGCTGTTTCCCCTGAGCTAGCATCTACACAGCCTCATTATAAAAGCTCTCCTAAGCAATGCTTTATATTAACACTGAATCAAATGACTAAGATAAAATAGACTATATTGATCCCATGCTGGGGAAATTCTTATTACAGCAGCTCAAGATACTAGACAACACAACAGATCCAAAAATACACAAAAAATAATAGACATAGATAAATAAGAGTTGTACACTCAGATATCTACAGCTCTACTGAGCTTTCCAGCCTCTTCCAGCTCATAGTTTTGGGACTGTTTTCAACAATAGAGAGCCTCAGTCCCTCCCCTTCTGGTGGACCACCATAGGACTTTAAATCTGAAAAAATATGTATGGTAGTAAAAGAAAAAAAGTTTTTTGATTTGCAGTTTGAATTTTGCCCTGTATTACCCTTGTAAACTTTGCCAATTAAAAATATAATTTTGCAAGTCAAGAAAGTCACACTTTGTCCTAAAACTGTGAAAATACGTAATTACAAATATCACAAGCCAAAATGCTTATGTGACATCTTAACTTTTTATCTCAATGATTGACGCTAACGTTGCTGAAGCTAATGTCAAAGAATTTACATGAGAAAGTACCAGATTAAACAAATCAGCTGAGATACATTTGTGTGTGAAACATAGCTAAGTTATCTAGCTAGTAGCAACCAAGCAATGTATGTTAGCTAGCATTACAGCGTTAACATGATGGTGATGTATATTATGCAAGACGGGAGATGTAGTTCATTGAGCAGTTTCACACAAAACTAAGTGTTACATTACTGTTTACGAAAAGCTGCACCTTTCCTGACTTACAAAATTATCTTTTAATTTGACAAACATCAAATGTGTTTAATTCGTACATATTTTTTTACGAAATAAGGTCCCACGGGGTGGAAGCAGAAGCGGACTTAGGCTCTCTATGAAACTCTGATAAACCCACTGTACACTTCCTGCCCTCTACCAAGCAGCAAATTTAGCAAATAGCTGGTGAAGAAACTGGCACACCAAGCAGCTCAACAGCCAGATAGTTTTCTCAAAAGTTGGTGGAGGCCAAACCAGAGCTAAAAGTATAATGATGCAGAACTTGAGACTTGAACATGGACAGAAACACAACTGGGTGATAGTAATGTTGATCTGTGTCTGCTGGTTGTGTAAATATGCAACTGTTTGCTAACACAAATGAATTAATGCAGCTTTAAATGGCATAATGATGACATTAGGAGATGTTGTTATATGTTGTCATCGTTGTCCGTTTTAGGTTTATTTCACTTACATGAGACTGAGAGCAGATAAATGTCCGGTCATTTCATAATAGACCAGTGATTCCCAACTTGGGGTGGATAATGTGTGATGAGGTGTCACAACACAAGTGGACATTGCTTAATTTTAAAGGGTCTCAAGCAAAAAAGGCTGAGAACCACGGTAATTGTGGGTGTCATAATAATAATACTACAGTTAATTACCTCCATGTTTACTTCCCACACGCAGAATAATATCAATATAGAAATAACTGCTTTCGTGCTTCCTCTGTTTTAATATTCACTTTCTGTTGAGCAAGATAATGAAGATTTACCAGAGAGGCTCAGTGGCCAACAGTAGAAACAGTAGAAATACCTGGCTTGAAAAGATCTTACTGAAAGACTCAAATGATGATCCTCCGCATGAATCAACTCGCCCTCGCTTTTGTGTATGTGTATGTGTGTGTGTGTGTGTGTGTGTGTGTGTGTGTGTGTGAGAGAGAGATAACCTCTACTTTAGACAAAACAAATCTCCAAAAGAAACCCAAACAAGATCACTGTGACAAAGCCATTCAAACAAAGCATAGCAAGGAAAGTCAAAAAAAGGAAAGACTGAGTGAAGGAGGGAGTTGCAGTGAAAACATTTAACTGTCTGGGTATTTCATGTTGGATTTTCAGTGGTTCATATACTAAAAACAGAATTTCTGCTGGTCGGAAAAATATTCAAGTCAACGTTTATCACAGTCTCTGTGTCAAAGCGAGCAGAACAAATGTCCATGTACTCAAGTTCACAGTTGACAGTGACCAATGTTGTCAACATTTCTCTGCAGCATCAGCGTCACAAATGTTTACCATGAGCAGACCTGTTGTTGAATAATGAAGGTTTAATGGGTGGATAGATGGCAAACAAGCTGGGAAACTGGCTCTGTGCCTACGGAGCACAAAACGATATGGGCCTCATATATATGTGTGTGTGCCAGCTGGCAAGGTCTACCCTCTCTTCACTGAACGAGGTGCGGGAGGTTGTTGGACACAATGTGAGCAGCAATTGTGTTTCTGATGTTGCCAAGAATCTGTCAACTCAGGTGTGTTGGGAGTTTTTTAAGAAACTTGTTGGCTCACAGTTTACTTCCTGCAGCAAGACAATCCTTACTGGTCTACGCATTCTTCAGATGCAGAAAAACAGTTCCTCAAACCTTCAAAATTAAATATTTTCCTCCATATCTTCCTCTTCTACAGACTCTCTAAAAAGATAAGCCTTTCTTTTTCTGAGGCCTTGTGGTCGAACTGGACCAAGACACTGAGCTCAAAGCAACACAGGGGTAAGGTGGAGTCTCATGCAATAACAGCATGACACTCAAGGTCAGAAATAGAAAAATTGAACGTACAAAGTTTGATCAGACACCTGAATCTGATGAAAACTGCAAGACGTAAATGTTCTATTTTTGGCCTTAACATTAATCGTCACGCCTTCCCTTTACCATCAGTTCTTGTGGTTCCCACGCTTACTTGGCCAACACATTCAAGGTCATTGCAATGACTTTAATGGAGTCAAAATGGGTATGTTTAGGTTAAGTAAATTAACATACTACCACCATATACATTTGACAACACTTTCTCTTCTTCTTACACGTAACACCATGAGGACAATGCATGTGCACTATCTGCACTAAGCCACTTAAATCT
>NC_060167.1:6797658-6800854 GCF_021292245.1 Micropterus dolomieu | reverse complement strand
ATATAATTTTGCAAGTCAAGAAAGTCACACTTTGTCCTAAAACTGTGAAAATACGTAATTACAAATATCACAAGCCAAAATGCTTATGTGACATCTTAACTTTTTATCTCAATGATTGACGCTAACGTTGCTGAAGCTAATGTCAAAGAATTTACATGAGAAAGTACCAGATTAAACAAATCAGCTGAGATACATTTGTGTGTGAAACATAGCTAAGTTATCTAGCTAGTAGCAACCAAGCAATGTATGTTAGCTAGCATTACAGCGTTAACATGATGGTGATGTATATTATGCAAGACGGGAGATGTAGTTCATTGAGCAGTTTCACACAAAACTAAGTGTTACATTACTGTTTACGAAAAGCTGCACCTTTCCTGACTTACAAAATTATCTTTTAATTTGACAAACATCAAATGTGTTTAATTCGTACATATTTTTTTACGAAATAAGGTCCCACGGGGTGGAAGCAGAAGCGGACTTAGGCTCTCTATGAAACTCTGATAAACCCACTGTACACTTCCTGCCCTCTACCAAGCAGCAAATTTAGCAAATAGCTGGTGAAGAAACTGGCACACCAAGCAGCTCAACAGCCAGATAGTTTTCTCAAAAGTTGGTGGAGGCCAAACCAGAGCTAAAAGTATAATGATGCAGAACTTGAGACTTGAACATGGACAGAAACACAACTGGGTGATAGTAATGTTGATCTGTGTCTGCTGGTTGTGTAAATATGCAACTGTTTGCTAACACAAATGAATTAATGCAGCTTTAAATGGCATAATGATGACATTAGGAGATGTTGTTATATGTTGTCATCGTTGTCCGTTTTAGGTTTATTTCACTTACATGAGACTGAGAGCAGATAAATGTCCGGTCATTTCATAATAGACCAGTGATTCCCAACTTGGGGTGGATAATGTGTGATGAGGTGTCACAACACAAGTGGACATTGCTTAATTTTAAAGGGTCTCAAGCAAAAAAGGCTGAGAACCACGGTAATTGTGGGTGTCATAATAATAATACTACAGTTAATTACCTCCATGTTTACTTCCCACACGCAGAATAATATCAATATAGAAATAACTGCTTTCGTGCTTCCTCTGTTTTAATATTCACTTTCTGTTGAGCAAGATAATGAAGATTTACCAGAGAGGCTCAGTGGCCAACAGTAGAAACAGTAGAAATACCTGGCTTGAAAAGATCTTACTGAAAGACTCAAATGATGATCCTCCGCATGAATCAACTCGCCCTCGCTTTTGTGTATGTGTATGTGTGTGTGTGTGTGTGTGTGTGTGTGTGTGTGTGTGAGAGAGAGATAACCTCTACTTTAGACAAAACAAATCTCCAAAAGAAACCCAAACAAGATCACTGTGACAAAGCCATTCAAACAAAGCATAGCAAGGAAAGTCAAAAAAAGGAAAGACTGAGTGAAGGAGGGAGTTGCAGTGAAAACATTTAACTGTCTGGGTATTTCATGTTGGATTTTCAGTGGTTCATATACTAAAAACAGAATTTCTGCTGGTCGGAAAAATATTCAAGTCAACGTTTATCACAGTCTCTGTGTCAAAGCGAGCAGAACAAATGTCCATGTACTCAAGTTCACAGTTGACAGTGACCAATGTTGTCAACATTTCTCTGCAGCATCAGCGTCACAAATGTTTACCATGAGCAGACCTGTTGTTGAATAATGAAGGTTTAATGGGTGGATAGATGGCAAACAAGCTGGGAAACTGGCTCTGTGCCTACGGAGCACAAAACGATATGGGCCTCATATATATGTGTGTGTGCCAGCTGGCAAGGTCTACCCTCTCTTCACTGAACGAGGTGCGGGAGGTTGTTGGACACAATGTGAGCAGCAATTGTGTTTCTGATGTTGCCAAGAATCTGTCAACTCAGGTGTGTTGGGAGTTTTTTAAGAAACTTGTTGGCTCACAGTTTACTTCCTGCAGCAAGACAATCCTTACTGGTCTACGCATTCTTCAGATGCAGAAAAACAGTTCCTCAAACCTTCAAAATTAAATATTTTCCTCCATATCTTCCTCTTCTACAGACTCTCTAAAAAGATAAGCCTTTCTTTTTCTGAGGCCTTGTGGTCGAACTGGACCAAGACACTGAGCTCAAAGCAACACAGGGGTAAGGTGGAGTCTCATGCAATAACAGCATGACACTCAAGGTCAGAAATAGAAAAATTGAACGTACAAAGTTTGATCAGACACCTGAATCTGATGAAAACTGCAAGACGTAAATGTTCTATTTTTGGCCTTAACATTAATCGTCACGCCTTCCCTTTACCATCAGTTCTTGTGGTTCCCACGCTTACTTGGCCAACACATTCAAGGTCATTGCAATGACTTTAATGGAGTCAAAATGGGTATGTTTAGGTTAAGTAAATTAACATACTACCACCATATACATTTGACAACACTTTCTCTTCTTCTTACACGTAACACCATGAGGACAATGCATGTGCACTATCTGCACTAAGCCACTTAAATCTTATGTTTTTTATGATTAATTTGTAATTTTATTTTTAAAATGTCAGAAAATTGGGACAACTGTGTGGATCACAGGCCAAAACGGTATAAAATATGTGTTTTGTTTTTTTTCAGATTTAGCCAGATTAGTGTGGATGTAATCCTGGCCAAATCTGAAAAATGTGAATAATCAGAACTATGATTACTTCAACAAACAGCATTATTGGGAAGAAATTTAATTTTGATGTTTACACAGGCTTTCATTACTCACCTTTTTGCCCAAAATACAAATCATTAGTGTGCAAATAAAATTGACTACTGTGTCTGTGTGCTTTTCTAACCTGCCGCTCTGTCTAGACACACTTTAGTCTAGCCTCTGTGTGTATGTGTGTGTTTGTGATAGCCAGAGAGGGGGGGGGGGTGTTGTTGTCATCGAGGAGGAGATGGGTTTGTGCCAGGCTGGGTTCTTATAATAAGAATTGCTTGTGCATTGAGGCTGTGTGTTTGAGTAGTTGAATGTTTAATGATCATTTTTAGTAATATAAACAGAAAGGGCCCGAGTGGCGTCTGTGTGTGTGTGTGTGTGTGTTTGTGGATGCAAATGATGTGGTCCCAGCTGTTTCCTATGGGGCAAAGGGCAAAGTGAGGCAGACACAGTCCTCCCTAGATGTTTGTGTGTGTGTGTGTGTGTGTGTGTGGGGGGGGGGGGGGGGGGGGGGGGGTGG
>NC_060167.1:6770277-6797638 GCF_021292245.1 Micropterus dolomieu | reverse complement strand
GATGTGGTCCCAGCTGTTTCCTATGGGGCAAAGGGCAAAGTGAGGCAGACACAGTCCTCCCTAGATGTTTGTGTGTGTGTGTGTGGGGGGGGGGTTCAAGACCATGTTCATGAACGTCTATGTCACGTGTGGGAGGGGGTGTGCAGACTGTAGTGTCTATTGTCTAGACCTGGTCTCGCAGTCAGGACTCAGCTACTGAGTGACGTTTCAGCTTCAGTGTCTCAGTTTAGTTTCAGCTTTAGTGTCTCACAGTGGACTTTGACAGAAGACTCTGTCACAGATAGTTAGTGACGTGCTATGATGTAAGGTATATGTATAGGGTATTGAAAGAACAATGTGTATATCACGATGTCAGGAACATGTCAGGATTACTCTTGTGACTCCACATCATTTGATGAAAATCTTATTTTCTGTCACAATACGAAATCATGCACAAAAACAGCATTCAAATATAGGAAAAGGTGCTGAACTTCGATATGTTACACTTTACTTAAGTCCCTGCTACATAATGTAGTTATGTAATTATATAATGAGGTGTGGTTACACACTATAATGTAGTTGCAAGCAGATCTAAGGATATTATAGACTCTCCTATGAAGACATGTTTTTATATTGTTGCAGCTGTGTTTTGCTGTATTGTCATTCATTATCTGTTTACACACCAGCCTCCAGTTGTAGGTGTCACAGAAGCAGTGTTGACAATATTTTCTTCTCTTGTTCTTTATTTACCAGTGATTCATTGGTATATTTTGTTAAATGAAAAGAAAAAAGGTTGATATTCCCTAAACTAAGGTATCAAAGAGAAAATGGCACTGAAATTTCAAACAATATCCAGAGCTATCAAAATGTAAACTCAACATGTATAATTGGAGCCTGTTCAACTGCACCAAGACTGTTCTGACTTTGTCATCTGAGACTTTTCTGACTGATAAGCTACAACATCCTAATCAGCACATTGATACAGCCAATCAGCTCTCAAGCTGTCACTCAGCTTTCAGTTGCTATATTACACATTTACTGGCAGCATTGTGACTTGATGACTTAGAAGCGACAGATTAATCAGTAACACATCATCAAAGGCCTCATCACAATCCTTAATATATCTGCACTCTATAAAACAAACAAATTAAACCAAAGTAATTTCTGCAATCAATAAATTCAGTGACATCATGAAGTTTAAAACGTGCATGTTTTGATAACCTGAAGGGGTGCTGTAAGTTATTTACACAAACAATGAGATAATTAGCTCAACAAAATGGAAATGGCAAAAGCAATTAGAAGTAAACTGCAGCAAAAATATTTTTAAATACAAATACATACAGCCCCACTTATGTGACAATGAACCTTTCATCCCTCCCCCTCCCTGCCTTCTCCTGACCTGACCCTTGACCTTTGCCCCCCCCCGCCAGACTGCCTCACTTCACCCCCTCTCCCTGCAGATGCTGAGCAATGTTGATTTCATATGCAAAAAAATCCCCCATCAACACAACAAGCATTTGCATACATACATCTGAATATCTGAATTTGTAATGGAAATTATACGCTATACATACGTGTGCAGACTGAAACACTGTTCACTGATCTCTGTTTAGAGATGTAGAATTGTTTCTTATTTCTGGGCATAACACAATAACATTAAAACAGGTATATGTTTAATTAAATGCCTACATTTCTTTCCATATCATCTAAAAACACCTTCTACTTGCACAATGTTAAAATCAGTTAGGTGAGAAAGAAAAACAGATGGTCCTTCAAGCTGCTCAAGAGAGTCACCCACAGCAAAATTTACTAAAAATTGTACTCTTAAACGTTAATTCTGCAGCGTTTACAAACTGCTTCATTTGTTAGAGATTAACCACTTCAATTCACTTTGGTTCAGACTATTGTATGAAAGAGGATTTGTTTTCAGTATCATACTATAAAACAAGACTAATTAACAAAAGCCAAAAGACCCTTTCCAGACATTTTTTTCCTTTTTGTGTAATCAGATGTTAATGTGAACATTTAGAAACTAGACAATCCTACGCCAGCTTCCCTTGGGTCAGACTAATTAATGAAAGACAAGACATAGTTGTTCTGAACTACTTAAACAGATAACAAGTGAAGTATTTAGAAGACCAGACAGCCATACAGAGTTTTTTTCTGCCTCAGACTAATTAATGAAAAACAAGAGACAATCTTTTCCACATTGTCCCATGACAGGCTATGCATATAGCTGGCAGACAGTCATTGCCTTTATTTATAGCGCAGCGTCTTGGTCCTCAGACAGTCTCAGTATAGATTTATTCACACTGCGAGACAGACATATAGTCTCTGACTTCAGACTAATTAATGGGAGAATATGGGTCCAACAGACTACAAGGGCCTCAGCTGAACACCGTCTTGTATGCAGATTATATGCAGAAAGCACACACACCAACACACACAACCCCCAAAGTGGCGTTGACCTTGGCCCCTTGACACACATGCTGCCTGCATCTACATATATGCATGATGAGACCATGATGATGTCTTTTTTTTCTGGTTTCTGTGTGTGTGCGCTATTTGTGTCTAGACCAAGAAACAATGAAGTGCTGAGAGGTTGAATGAAAGGCATGAAGGAAGTAGAAAGGAAGGAAGGAAGGAAGAAGGATGTGAGCAAAGAAGGAAGGAGGTCAGGAAGCAGGTTAAAAGGTGGAAAAAAATTATAGACAGTAAAAAGTAATTCTGTAAAATGGTTCTTTTATTCAGTGTTTCTTAACATAGAAAAACAGTTTTAAGTATTTCTTCATTGTTTCAGAGAAACCTGGTGTTTTCCATTGGTTTGGCATGGTGGTTCTAAATATTACAATACCCATAAGCCTGTGTTGCCAGTGCCAAGCAGAAGCAACCAGTAAGAGGCATGAATCAGAGTGGCAGAAAATTCAGTTGGACGTTTTGTTGAGAGAACACAACACTACTGAGTTTTGTTGCTGAATTCTCCACAATTGAACCAGAATTTAAAAGTGAACTGATTTAAGCTGCAAATGGTCTTTTCTGTTTTGTCAGTTTTGTCATCAAATCAATCTTTAGTTTCCACTTGCCATTTAAATTTTAAGCTCTGTGATTGGAAGTTTCTTTTCACCTTGGGAGTCATAGTTAACTTCACAGGTTACGTTTTTATGTACACAGGATTGTGCTTTTGACTTTTCATTAGATATTGTAGTTATTAATCATTTGTACTGATGATTCAACCGGGAGACTGTCAGGCCCATTCAAGCCGCATAAGTGCTTCAGCTATGAGTAGAGTAACATTATCTATAATAAAAATGAATGGGACTTTATTTACCCTGAAACAGCTCCTTCCAACTTCAAACTCTATAATGAAAGAGAAGACAGAAGGAAGCAAGACAGAAATGAAGGATGAAAAGGAGGATGAAGGTAGCATCGACAGAAGGGCAGCAGGTTGTCAGCAGGACTCAAACAACTGGGGAGGTACAGTCAACACTAAATGCTCTTTCCTGCATCAAAAGCTACAACTGATGTGCTCTTGAGCAACTGCTCCACTGAGACTGTGGTTGTACTGGGCAGCTCCCAGTGTCAAGCGTTATATGGAACAGGCAAACAAAGGATGCAGCTGAGTTGACTTTGAGTGGATAAATCATTTCTTCCAAGACAAATTGCTGTCTGTTTATCGTACACAAGGATTAAAGCAATTCTGGTTCTGGGACGATGCCAGTTGTAAATCAAAGGAGGGAAAAAAACACAAAAGGCGGAGTTTGATCCACACAGGCTTCTGTAAAACACACATAATATCAACCTTTTTTCTTTACTGCAAGAAAACGCGAATGTAGAACAAAATTATTACATATAATTTTACAAATCCTCTGTCAACTGACTATCACAACATCACGTACACACACAGATACGCAGACAGGAAATGAATGGATAAACGCGGACACGTACACTCACTCTGAGTACTGAGACAGCCAGACAGAGAGGTTTACATAATAAGTCTAGGAGGCCAGCCAGAACAGACTCAATCATTTAATTTCCATGATTCACTGAGTGAGAGACAAAAAAAAAGAGACAGAATGAGAGAAAGACAGAAGGGAAGAAAGAAAAGCAATCAATGAGGACTAAACAGAGACAGAGACAAGAAAGACACTGCCTGAAAATACGACCGAATTTAACTCTTATTTCATTTTTGTGTTTGGTTTTTTGTTGAAACATCTCTCCCGTAGGCCACAGTCATCACTTAGATGCTGCTCATATCTCGTTTTGGGTAACTGATATATTTATATATGAATACTGTAAAACTCTCTTTAATAGCAAGGATGTTTATGTGCTTAAATCACAGAACTCACCCTGCCAATATATGCAAAAGGTGTCTAAATTGCACAGGCCTTTAATTAATTTACCATGCCGGTACATCTGAAAAAATAATACTTGAGTGCTCATTGTTTCCATAAAATGAACTATAAGATTGAATTGTGGAGAATCTAACCGATATAACAATGTGTAGCACTTCCATATTGGCAAAAGTTTAAACATTTATATTAGCATGCACGATCTAAACAGCTAAGCTAAAGCAGGTCACCTGGTGGGATTCAAGAGGTTTTATACACCCAGAGAACCTCTATAAAAACTTGTAGCCACACAACGCCAGTAAAAGGGCTAGGAGTCTATCACAGGGCTAGGGTTTAAATTGGACGTTTTGATCACAAACATTATACCACTATATAATATAAACTGACAATAATGTATATAATACAGAGCAGCATGAACAAACAAAACGTCCAACACAGTTCAGTTAAAGTGAGTGCTTGAACTGACGTGTCTTCTCAAACACCGATGAAGTCGACTGTTTCTTTCTATTGTTGTGCCTCCCTTGAGACTGTCAAACATGTGACTACCTCCATACTTTTTCGACACCACATGTTTAAATGTGTACAATACATTAATTATACATTTGATAGTATCGAAAGTACCAAAGCTATAAAGAAAAAAAACAGATCTATCTGTGCAGCCTTTTAACCCAATGATGCACAGACGAATCTACAGGGAAGAAGATCAACTTTTTTGTTTGCTGTGGTATCAAAAGAGATAGCAGGCATCATAATTTTATACAAGTATTGTATGGAAATTTAAAATTCTGCTTTCGTGACAACCTTAGTCTCCTGTGACAGCACATTTATGAGTAATCTCAGTTAAATGGTGTAAAAGGTTTCTTCTGTAACTATTACAGCTCGAGTGATCAAAGACAAAGTGGCGTGCATGTTGCCTCAGGATGTAGTTTTGTACCACACATATGCTGTCAGGAATAGAATTGGATAAAAATGCTGTGGGTTTTGTTGTTGTTGTTGTTTTTTACACTGATTAGTAAACATCATCTCTGTGTCACATGGGAGCTGCAGCTCGAGCAGGATGTGGGGAGTGATTATTTTGTTCAAAGTGACACATGACAATGACAGAATGACACATGGCAGTCACACAGATGGATTTCAGATGTAAGAGGGACTTTTGTCAAGCTAAAAATATAGTAAACATTGTTGAGTGCTGGTGCTCTTGTACACTTTACATTTTATATAAACTAGAAGTGGCTGATGTTGTCTCAGAGAAAGTAGTTTGTAAGACACCCAAACAGATAAAGACATGAGCAGTTCACTAGCAGTAGCTGGAAATGCCAAATTTGTGCTGAAAATGATCTCATTCAGCTGTGATGTTGCTTACGCTAGAAAATATTTATTTATCACAATAACATCCATTTCAGATGAAATCACATCTCTCACTACAGTATCGCTGTTTCCACTGGATGTGTTTAGGGTTTATAAAGTACCTGGATTCACTCAGCTCCGAGGCTCACAAGTCTCTTGTCTATCCCTGTTCTCTATAATTAGCATATTATATATTCAGGTTGTATCTATGTGTTGTGTTTCTCCCCACTCAGCTAACAAACACTCCAATCTCAATTGAATATGTAAGTTGTAGCTTTTTTTCAATGTTGAAGGCTGAACACAAATGAATTCGATAAGAGGTTTGAAAGATATCAGTATTCGATATGCAGATTCGATAAAATACTATCGAACCTTAACCGTAACATCATATTCAGTCCTTGAAGTCTCTCACAAGCTGCTAGTCATCTGCATTACCCAGAGGGCAATTTATGCTCATCCTCTCCTGCTATTTTCTATGTTGGCGGAAACAGAGTAGGGAGAAGAGACGGTATCCTGGCCAGATGATTTCATTGCACCTCTATCGAGTGCCTTCTGTGCAGACATGTTCAACTTTTCATAAAGTCACACACAGCCTGGATGGGGGTGGGACATTAAAAAAAGTTGACGTGCTGCAGCAAAGTTCAGAACTCACTGTTAAGCATGAATGGTTATGATTATTGAAGAGTTAGTACTTGTAGACCATTTGTCTTGCACAAGGATTTATTGAAGGAACAAAACCTACAAAAATTATAAATGTTGGTTGTGTATATATATCTGCTCATATATATCTGCTGTGTCGTCCAACTGTATCAGAGGTGAAGCAATATAATATACTAACAACTGTGCCTAAACCTAACCACATGTTAAACACAGTGGTCTAATATCAGAAAACGGTTTTATTTGTTAAACTGATGAATTATTAAAGCTGTTGAAATGTTCTAAAAACTCTCAAATAAACAATATTGTTTTTAAATATGGCCAACATATGAATAAGTGGAGTACTGGCACTCATTTTATCAACATCTTATTGAACAACAGCACAAGAACCCTACAACACTGAAGTTAGGGGTTCTGCATCTTCCTCACAGGTAGACGGGTTGTTGTTGAACTAACAGTTGCAGGAATGTTTGTCGACAACAAGACAAATACAGCCTTTCCTTCCCTTACCCAATGCTGCAGTCATCTCCTGGAACACTCTGACTCTTTTCCTCAAATTCAATAACCAAAATAAGTACCACTACCCTCCAGCTGAACTCACACACACACACAGACACACACTCAGACAAACGCTGTGGGTGACATTTATATTGGCTATACAGACAGACTGTGGAGGTGTTGGTGTTAAGACGGCCAGACATGTTGTAACAAATTTACAGGGAAACCAAGCTGCTAGTAGGAAATGATTATTACAAGCTGATACCAGCAATGACTTCACCACACACACTGCTATCCTGTGAGTAATGCTGATGTCATGTGCTTTGACTAGCAATGTCTGCCACTCAGAACAGATGTGTTTTTGCATATGTGTGTCCCTGTGTGTGTGTGTGTGTGTGTGTGTGTTCTCTTATATGTCCAAGGGTGTAACAGGTATATGTAACCCTACAATTACAACTTCACAGATCCAGATGTGGAAAGATGTGCGGGAGGGACAGAGATACAGATGAAAGATAGTTTGAAGTGAGTCAGGGTCTCTGTAGCTCCTTTACAAAGAATTCAGGGACTTAAAACTATTAAAATCCAGCTGTTACAGGTGCAACCTCAAACCCTGTGAAGGGGTAATTGGTATTTTGAAAAATATAAACCAAACGGGACTAGGGTTGGGCGATATCCACAAAATTACCATTGGACGATGTCTACATTGAAACATTGGGATGGACCATAGCGGTTGTCTTATGTGCATGTGTTCACTCGCATAGACTTTACTTGGCTAAAAACTTGGTAGCCTATGACGTTACAAGTCGTGGTGGAAATTTTACAAGCACAGACCAGGTAAAGCAGCAGTAAACACACAGGGTGCAGATGTTGGTTTTGGTTGTTTTTGTTTGTCATTAACAAGCCCACAAGCGGCTCACCTGCTGCCGTGATAACGGATCGCGGGTGGAAAAATACGGAAAAAAGAAGAGTTCTGTGTCTTTTAGGCGACTTCATAAAACGTACTGCTGATGGAGAAAGTGGAGTAGACGAGCGAGGGGGGAGACAGAGAGAGGCGGGGCAAGCCGGTGTGTTTAACTGAGGTGTAGGCTTCTTGTGTGTATGTGTGTCTGAGTGTGGGGAGAATTCCGAGGAAGGTGCGAAGCATATTTAAAATTTATAATAATAATGTTCGTGGTGATTAAAACCTGCTTTCACATGGCGGTATTATGTGAATATAATATTTTTTTTATTTTTTTGCCAGGGGGCGGGGTTTTACAATCACGATGACTGCTCAACCATCTGTCAGCCATCGCCGATGGACGATGGCATCGTCTATCGGCCCAACCCTAAGCGGGACACACCAATCGGTCCTCTGGTGGAACAAATCACATTTTTAATCTCACTTTAATGTCATTCTGTAGAGGACGGCATACAGAAACTGTGTAAAGAGGACTATTTAATAAAATAGAGAGCACAGTTGCAGGTGATGTTTTCAGTTTGTTTTGAAAGATCACTTAATATTGCAGACAGTTTTGGATTAATTGCCATTTTTTGAGATTACTGCCACCAACCTAATACCCTAAATGCAATTTCACAAGTGGTACCTAAAATATTGAAAAATTACATTTAAAAACTGCAACATCTCTTTACAGAAGCAGTGTCCCATTTACTCTAGATAAGCCGAAAGAACACACTATCAACAGTTTTCATAGGGACTATTTGCTGCAACACATCCTAAATGACAGAATATGTCATGTTAGTCACATGACATGAGTCACATGACGATCAAACATGTGGTTAACGTTGTGAAACAGTCGCTGTTTGGTGAAGTTTAGGCAACAAAACTTCTTGGTTAGGTTTAGGAAAAGCTTGTGGTTTGGGTTCAAATAAGTATGTTACATTATGTTAGTCATGTGACATAAGTAACGTAAGTCACATGAGTCACCTACATAACGCAAAACTTTACCCAGCCTCCAGGCTGAAAGTCCTGTGTTAGTTTGACCCATCGATCCACCCTATCCACCTTCTAACATGGACTTCCTCGCTTTTTATACTACCTCACCTGTGACTTCCTACAGACACAACAATGAATAACAATAAATGTAAATATGGGTCGTAATAAGGTGCGTGCACACAGTCGACCTATAGTTGGATGTTTTTCTGGTGTGGACAGGCTGATTTATTCAATAGAAAGCAGTTCCACTGAAAGCAGTCCCCAATGAGGTCTTTAGATCATCCAAAATAACTTTTCTGAAACCTAAACAAATAAAACCAATGTTTGATGGATTCTACTAGATGTCAGAGAAAAAATATAATTAAAAATGTTTTTTATTTAAGTGAACTGACCTGCTGAAGTAAAAATGTAGGGAAGCCCGGCTTTTTCTATCACGTCTACATCGTCCTTTGATCATCACATCTCAAGTGCATGACTTGGATAATCCTGTTATACTTTCTTCCACTGTGTCTTTCATCTTTCCTGTCACACTCCACTGCATAATGTCCAGTACAGCTGACACGCCTTAAACATAATCTTGTTTTTTTTAAATAAAGGCCAATGCATCATCACTTTTAGTTTCCAAATTTAGTTTCTACCAACTTTTACACAATATACTCACCAGTCTCTCTCTCTTCTTGCTTATTTCAATTTTTCTTCTCTCTGCCTTTCTCTTTTGCTGACACCTTGTTCCTTTTTCCTAAAGTTTTGACATATTCTTCTCACTCCCTTCCTTCTGTCTCGGTAGGTTTCTCTCTCCTCCTTTGTTTATCTGTTTCCCTCCCTCTGTCTTCCAGACTAAACATCATGTCTGCTCTCAGACAGAGGAATTGTGTGTGTGTGTGTGTGTGTGTCTACAAGTGTATATGTACAGTACATTACATCCAATGGAGGGAATTCAAGACCCTTTCCTGTTTTTACATGGCAGTGTCTCCACACGCAGGTCAAAATATAAGTGTTTTTCCCAGTTTGGTGTGGAAGAGCTTGACTGGCCTCCACTGCCCTGACTTCAACCACCAAAAACAATAAGCGTGGCAGCTGTTAAAAGCAGCATATTAATGCTCATGGCATTGGAGTGATCTGTTCAAACATCACATATAAGTGTAATGTTTGAGGGTCCACATACTTTTGGTAATGTAATCACAACGAATACTTATGGATACTGCAAGGGAACTGACTAATACTCCTGTAGCTATAACTGCACAGTACCAAAACCATTGTCACTGTACTGGTACTAGTTCAACTGCTATTACTTCTGTTACTATTACCACTATTCCTACTAACAATACTACCCTTGCAAATAATACTCACTCTATTACATTGATACAATTGCTAGACCAGAAAGGCACCGTACAGTCCATTTGTAGGCTAATTGTTTGGGTGGATTTGCTTTACTTTATCTTGATCGTAAACTAAAGATTACAACTAAAGGATTTTTTTATCCTTTTGGACTGTTAGTCGGACAAGACATTTAAAAATGTGTCATTGGGCTTTAAAATTTTTGATTTTCACGATTTTATTGACCAAACAATTATTATTATGTAGCCTACTACTATTGATGTGTCAATCTGAGGGAAATTAATCTGCAACAACCCTGATAATCAATTAATAATTTTGAGTCATTCTCTCTCTGTCTCAAGAGCAAATATTTTCTTTTTTTCTAAGATTGTAAACTTAATGTCTTTGGCTTTTCTTGAACTTTTTCTGCATGCTTCGTCTTCCTCTGAACCTTTTAATCGAGCCTGCTTTGGCTCTGGAGCAGTCTGAGTCAGCCCTACTAGTGACTTCAGCAGGACACACACACAGCTTTCATCTAAATTACCGTTCAGTAGCCTATTATGACTGTATAGCCTACATCAGCCGCACGGGTGTCAGTCAGTAGGAATAAAACCCCTAACCCGGGGTAGGTTTAGCGCCTTGCTTTACCAAACAACACACCAAGACATAAAAGTCCACTCACGGGAATATATAAACACACACACATGCAAACACAGGGATTTCCCGGATACGACCACACACGAACACGCGCGCGCTCACGTACACGCGCGCACGCAAGCACACGGCTAGACAGACGTCTGGCTTTGCTCGAATGACGAAGCGGCGACAAAACTTCTCCCCTTTTCCACCGAGCAAACCCACCTTTTCCTTCGATATCAAGCTTTCAGTGTCCTCCACGGAAACTTCCTGTTACGTTTGAAAACACTTTAAGTCGTATTTGTGTCGCTTAAAAACCCAGCGAAAAGGCAGATCATTCAAATAGAGAAAGATAAAGATCAAAAGCAGACACAGCACCAACGACCTAAAAATCACAATATCTGTCAAATGCAGCTTTCGCAGCAAATACAACGGCACAAAAAAGCCGAAAATTATAGGCTCTTTCCGGCTTTGCGGAAAGAGATAGGAAGCTTGCGGATTTGGTTCAAGTTCAAAATCAAGCGTTAGTCATAACTGGGGTAAAAGGTTCACAGGAGGAGAAAACGTGAGTATTTTAATTTATCTAGCGATTTTGCATAATCGCATAATTAACGTTAACCGACGAAACTGTCTTGTTAAGGAAAAATCAGGGTCTGTAACGTTAAACAGCCCAACTTCTAGCCAACTTACACAGGCATTAGCCTAAATATATTCAAAATGACAGAGTGACCATATTTTGTGAAGTAAAAAAGCATGTTACTGGAAAACAACATGACCTATGTTAGAAATACAGACAGTTAACACTCCACAAACTATCAAAGGAAGCAATGTTTCTCCTTTCTGCACTTGTGCGATTTACGTTAAATCTGAACAACGAGCCGATGAAACAAAAAATAGCGTCGTTGACTTTTATCCAAAATACCGTGTGTGCAACGTCCGCTTCGCAGGCACGATAGAAGACACAGTTAAAGAAGAAGCATTGAATTGCAAACATTAAAAAAAAAAAAGTAACGAAATGCAAGTTACTCACTGATTTCCATGCTCTGGAGGGAGGTGTAGCGCTTGCAGTTACAAGTACAGGAGACATTGGTGGCTGTGGCGTTTAAAACACCCATCAAGTTCAACATTTAAAGCCTCCTGAAACCAGACATAAGTACTCCTGACGAGGAAAGCGGGGAAGGGCTGGAGCGATCGGAAGAAGGAGAGGAGACCAAAAAACCACCACGCCAAACTCTCCCCCCCAAAAAACAATCTTCCCTTTTCTCTCCAGCCTCCTCTCCTTCCCCTCCGGTCCGTCCGTCCTCCTTCTGTCTCGGTTCTCTCCTCCTCCTCTCTTCTCCGGTTTCTCCTCCTCTTCCTCCTCTATCTATCTATCTATCTATCTATCTATTGGCGTACCGTAGAAGTGTCGGTACAGCAGGGTAAATGTAGTTTGAACGTAGCTAAATGCAGTTTATTAAGCCTAGTTTAAATGTCCGGTTCCATCCGTTAGCAATCAGGTTTAATGGTTCCGTGTTTTCAGCTGAGTGACCGGCGACTAAACTGCAAACGGACGTCCGTCTGGTCCTGTCTGTTCCTCTCTCTGTCTCACCCCCCTCTCTCCCTCTGTCTCCAGGGATTTCTAAGTGACTCTCTCTCTCTCTCTCTCCCTCTCTCGGTGACACAGTCTGTGTCTGTCTCTCATTTCCAATTTCCATTTGCTTTCTTTTTTCTTTTTTCAGTTTGGCACATCACAGGTCTGCCAAAGCACACAGAGAGGAGGAAACAGCAGATGAAGAGAAAACAAAGACGATGATAAGTCGAATTTTGTTTATTTAGACCCAAATCACAAAATTACATAGGTTAACTTAGAAGAGACTGAACATGAACATGTAGGCTACTAATGGCAAAATGACATAGGCCTATAAACCATTTAACCTACAGCTTTGCAATCATTCATAAAAGAAGCAAACTATATTCTACTATTAATAATATTTTGATGTTTACCTAACATTTACCTAAAGGTGCTTTGTTTTGGAGCCCTCCAGATGTCCTGAAAGGAAACTGGGTGCAGGTATTGTAAATTCCTGGGACTGAATAAACACATTTTACATACAAATTACTAATTTCACCCCTACAATATAATACATTGTCCATACAAATTACAAATTCATGCTCAAAGGTTACTTAATTCTTATAAACTGTGCACACATATTTAAATTTGTGCTCACGTATTAATAAATTGTACACAAATAACTTCTTGCTCACATATTAACACAAATGGGCACAAATCACTAATTCTGTCTTCATGCTCTAGAGTAAATTGTGCACACTAATTACTCCAGTCATGCAAATGAATAATTAATCATTTATGCTCACAAAATAACAGAACATAATATAATGTTAATATTTTAACACATGTATGTGTTGAACAAGAAAAAGCCAATATTATAAGTTCCAATAATTTAAACTCAACTTCCACGTACTAGCTTTAATGGAGCTGTCAGACGCATCCCACAGCCTTCATCTATGAACTGACAACAACAATTTCAGCTCCTAGACATTAATTTGGGCTGGACTGGACATTAATTATTAATTGGTAGACACTTAATTAGAGCAGAAATAACAGTTTACTTGAAATCATTCATTCAAACAACAGTTTTGGGGATTAAACTGTAAATCGACACAGATGCTGCTCGGAGTGAACATGACATCTAATTTTATTTCCTCTTGGGTTATATGTGGTAATACAGTGCAGCTGTTTCAGATTCAGCTGTGTGTTATAGCTGGCCGAACTAAATCTAGATTAAGACAATTTTTAAAATGCAATGAGTTGTTTGCCTTCATTGACTAACCCTTGTGGCTAAAACACTCTTGGCAGCCGCTTCACAGTGAAAGCCTTCCACTGGTGTCTTGCTGCTATATTCACCCTTATTTTATGGCAATCACTAATGAAAGGCCCAAATGGGTTTGAAATGAACATCAGTCTTCTGATAAAGCACAGCAGTTAAATGTGCTTATTTAACACATGTGCAAAAAAAAATTATGAAGAACTTAGTAAAAACATCCACATAACTTTTAAAGTGTTTATAAACCCAAGATTGCTATAAAAGCTGACTTGAAATGTTGAATATTGGTGTTGTGTAGTGTGTGTGTGTGTGTGTGTGTGTGTGTGTGTGTGTGTGGAGTGAATCAACAGAGCCAGACAGCATTACATCACTTCCATGATTGACAGGCCCCAGGGACCAATTGGGTGAGACTGTAAAAGCATGTTTCATCTGAGTCAACTTTTAATTTAGGTCTGCTTGTGAGTTTATAGCTGCATGTTAAAGTGATTTTATTGCCCAGCTGGACTCACCAAAGCCCTAATTTTGCAGAAAGAACATATATATATATATATATATATATATATATATATATATATATATATATTACACCATTATACTTAAGTGCATACAGAAAATAAAACATTAAAAAAACATTTAACTTTTGCAAGGAAAGCAACTTATTGCAACATATTACAACCTGCTGAATTGGATCAAAAGTAATTGAGAACAGTTGATCAGGTTCAGAGCTGCCACAGGGCATACAACTGCTGGGGGAGTCAATCCTGTCACCTTTGATATATTTTAAAAACTATATAATAAACACATTGTAAACAGAACATTGGTTCTGGAAAGACCCAACACTTTTTATTTTTATTTTTTTAAAACTCTAAAACTTAAAACCATCAAGCACCACAAAGAAATCTCATAAACCAATGATTTAAGTAGAATTCTATGTTATCACCTTGTAGTGAAACATAAAAAGATGATAAAGCAAACTCAGATCCACCTATCAACCTGATTACCATTCATTTCAATCGGGTAGCAGTCTATCCTCACCATATATACGATACACACATGTAAAATAGTGTGTAGAGCATCTGCTGCCCTCTGCTGGGAACACTGACACAAATTACACCAGTGTGCAGAGAGGCTGGACAAAATAATGGTACCACTGCCCCCTTGTTCTCCTGTCTTCAAGTACTGAACTGCCTGTAGTTGGATACGGGACCATCGCTCATGAGATAAAGGCTGAACATCTTATCTCATACACATGTTCGCCATGTTTTTCATCTTAGTTTGTCGTGTTAGCATGCTAACATTTGCTAATTAGCATAAAACATGAATGTCTGTACAAAATGTTGTGCCAATCCATCCAGTAGTGATTGAGATATTTCACAGAATAAGTGAAATCTTTGACCTGCTGGTGTTGCTACAGGAAAAGTCCATTTAGCTGAGTCATTACAAAGAATCCTCTGGGCAACTTGGTCTGCTTTTCACCTGTACCCAATTCTGTGGCAGTCCACCCATTAGTTGTAACAACATTTTACATTTACATTTAGCTTTTATCGAAAACAACTTATAATTACTATATAAGTCAGAGGACGCACGCCTCTGGAGCAACTAGGGGTTAAGTGTCTTGCAAAGGGACATTTGGGTGGTCAACAAATGTGTTACATTGGTTACATTGGTTGACGATGTCGCCAACAAATGTAACTAAAAACAAAAAAATGGCAACAGCATGGTGATGCTAGAGGAGCAATCTGAGACTCAGTAGGTTTCATCCTCTGGGGAACATGATCTGTATAAAAGTTCACAGCAATCCATCAGGTTGATTTAAGTCTGGACCAAGGTTGTGGCCCAACCGACAATACTGCCATCCCAAGAGCTATGCTGCTAGCATGCCAAAAATTTTTATTAGGGCCATTTAAGGTAATTTAAACACATTTACACAATAATGCTTGTATGTTTTGTGCAAAGCACTTTGACTTGCCATACATGTGTGGGTACACAGGTATTAACAATAAATCTTGGGGAAAACTTAGTCTAATAACCATGTCAATCAATCTTTGTTGTTTGTGATTGTGGTTCTATATGTGGATACACTGTCGCTACGTAAAATACCAGAAAATACCAGAAAATACCAGAAAAAATCATCATCATTTAGCATGTCCTGTATTTTAGAGTTCAAACAAATTCAGGATTACATTAATATTAATATTGCATTACATACCCATATTACCATGTTAATATTTGTTGACGTGCTAAAATAGTCCATTAAAATGTTTTAGCAGGCCAACAAACATTTGTAGTTTTAAAATAGAGACATACAAACATGTGAAAAATTTTGAAAATATTATTGATTATTAATTCATACTTGCAGTCATACTATGTTAATATTTGTTGACATGCTAAAATAGTCAATTAAAATGTTTTAGCAGGCAACATACAAACATGTGATAAATGTCCCATTTTGAAAAGATGACAAACTGCAGTCATACGCATTTGGGGATTTATATGAGAATAACCATCTGCACACAGATAATAACAATTTATTAGAGCACTAACCAGAAGGGGCACTTGACGCATCGTCTGCCCCACTAAACTTAACTGGATTTTGGTGTTCAACACATACTGTTAGTTTACTGCAAATCTCTCAAATAATTTTTAATGTAGTAAAAGCCAGAGACAGAGCTCCTCTATTTGTCTGTGTCGTCTGTAGAAGGCCTTGGCAGCAGGCTGAGACAATGATAGTCGAGCTGGCAGTGAGTCAATTTACCGTCTGAAGGGGCTGAGTCACCCTAACGGACACCCAGGTGTGGTCATTCTTTGTCTTGCTCTGTATCTTTCTTTATCGCACCCAGTCTTTGAAGATTGAATTGGGTGAATCATTGGGTTGAGGTCTTGCTACATCTCGGTTCGTCTGACTCTCTTTGAGAATGAGTGTATCTATTTATCATTGTCTTTGAACTTTGCACTGTGGGGGGGTTGTTTCGGGAACTGGTAAGAAGGTGAAATACAATCCAGGAAGGCCAGTTTGAGTAATAGATCCCCGAGTTTGGAGGCTCATCAGACGCAAAAAAACTGCATAGCTGTTTATAACACTATGGTTATGATTTTTACAACCGTGGAAATGTATCATGGTGGCAATCAATTTATCCTACACCTTGATGATTGCGAGATAAGCTGTAGAACCATAATGTTACATAGTGGCATAGGTGTCATTTACACTGGGGACGCTGGGGACATGTCCCCACCACTTTTTGATAGCATTTTCAAAAAGTTTTCTGAAAATTTGCTTGCAACAACAAATGTTAAATATTAAATAAAAAATCTGAGTTGCTGATTACTGCATTATATTTGATAATATAAGCCACATTAATTTTTTTTCGCTTCATATAAATAAAGATGTTTCTACCATAAATTGGTGCAGAAAATGTCTCTAGAATGCAGGAAATTAAGAGTTTAATGCTCAAAATCTTCTGGGGGAGAACCCCCAGACCCACCAATTGCATAGCCTAATGCATCAATGAATATTTCTTCCAAATAGCATTGTTGTAGCAAGATTTTCGTCACACCCCTTATATGAGCCCTTAATTGTCCACACCACTTTTAAACACAAAATGATACCCTTGCATAGTAGTTTACCAGGAAGGTAAGCTCATGCATGTGTGATTGCAACCCTGTCCCCTAAAAGTTACATTCATATACTAATAAATGGTTTTTCAGATACATTTTGGAGGAAACCGACTGGCAACTTCCGCATGTGGTAAGGCTTAGGCTACTGACACACTAGGTTAAGGTTAGGTGAGAGAAAGATTGTGGATTGGTTAAAAATCGAAAAGTCAGCGTTTACTTTTTTATATTGAACCAAAACGTCTTTCCCAAACCTTAACTAAGTTGCCTTAACATAATCATAAAAACACTAATCATGTTTTAGTTGGCAGAAGTGGCAGGGAAAACAAATGCTAGACCTTCTGCATTGAAACCCCACCGAAGCAGTGGTCTCATTGAAATTAATTACTGTGTTTTACCAATGCGACTTACAATTGCTATATATGTCTGAGTCACCTCTGGAGGAACTACAGGTTGAGTGTCTTGCTTAGGGACACGTCAGTGGATGTGTCGCAGTTGTAAACAAATCTAGGTCTCTTGTACCAAAGGCATGTGTGTTTTCCACTGTTCTATCGCCACAGTTGGTCAGTTTATTTATAGTATGATGTTGCCTAGTTACCTGGACATTTGCAACTTTGCTATCTTTACATTAAAGACCACTATAAGCCTTTTAAACTGCACACATCTGACTTACTGTAGATTGTTACTAATATCCAGTGAGTCATGACAGTAAGTGTGTTTCCATCTTCCTGCATTTATATGCATTTTCAATTTGTGCATAAAAAAACCTACATGGAAAAACTACATATGACAAAGTGCAATAAAAAAAGATTAGCGAATGAATCCTGACGAAAATGTCAGATCTGTGACTGTAACCTCCCTGAAATGTATATATGAAACAAAAAGTGCACTATTTCCGTTACTTTTTCCCCATCTTTCACTTTTGTTAGTTTGGGATTTGACTTGAGCTGTTTTAATTACGTCCTCTTCTTCTGCAATGGTTTAATGGCACTTGACTGGAGAATTAGTGCAACCAACTGTTTTTATCGATGTGCCCTCTACTGCTAAAATTGGTGAATAGACATGCACTTTAATTCGCAGCTTCTTTTGCAGATTTTCTGAACATCTGTTTAAATTTGACAAATTTGGATGGAAACATGGCCATTGTTACAGTACAGCCAGCATGCACAATACTACACCAAAACAGCTAAATGAAATTCAGCCATCATTCATTTAATTATTTACATGTCTGCTTAGCTATCTCAAAATGTCTTCTGTGCCCTTTGGAAATTAGTTTTTAGACTTTATTGTGTCGTCTTTGATGTCCGTCTTGTTTTGTGAAATAAACTAATTGCATTTTCTTCACACAGTGCTCTCTTTGTTTCTTTCAGTCTCTCATTCTTTGTCATCTCGTTTTTTATAATGTGTTTGCATGCATATGTGCATGTTTATCTACCTCCTTGTCTCTGTCACTGTTCTCTCTTTTTCTTCGGATCTTACTTTTATTGGTCTTCCTTCATCTTTTTCTTTAATTGTCTTACTTTTCGTTTCTCCAAATCTTACTCTTCTTCTTTTTCAGTTCAGTTCAATTCCACAAATGAAGAATTGCCAAAACAATTATTTTTTTCTCTATCCATGTCTAGGTCTCTCGGCCTAGGTGAGAGTCTGTGTGCCTGTGTTTGGGGTAATAGCCGTCTTAGGCGGTGGCCAATCCCGTTGCAGGTGGGATTAAACAGGGATTAAGCATGTTTCTCCGTGAAAGCAGACAGACAGACTAGCACTAATCTGACTTTAGCCCTGCACCGAAAAACGGCGGGCTTGAGCAATCCCACTCTTCTGCGGCTGCATTCTGTGTAGTGTATGTGTTAGTGGGTGCCAGTATGTGTGTATTCTTGTGCTTTTACATATCTGGAAACCAAATGTCCTCTGAAGTACAGAAATGTGAGGGAATAAAAAACAAAAAAACTGTTGTGGGGTCTTGACTTCTACAAGGTGTCAGTTTAGGATTGGAATTTAGGGTTAAAACCACAATTATATTAGGATTCAGCTAAACTAATCTATAAACACACAATCAAAGAAGAGATTTTAAAACATTCCCAGAAATTTGCATTTTAGCAAAGAATCAGTGGCACCTTTTTTTAACTGCAGTCTGTTACTCTTTAGATGATGTTAGACAATAAGAAAAACATCAGCACTGGTCGTCTCTGTAGTAGTTTATGTGCATCCTTCCGATCTTTATTTACTTAACCATAGAAATGGCAAAGCAGAAAACAGTCAGAATCGTTTTTCTAACAACCCACTGACAAATTAAGTCTACCTGCCAACAGGGACGTCAGATCAGAAAACATATGTGTTTGCGTTTTTTTAAAGAATCACTGACAAACAGTCTACTTTGTTGTTCAGTTTAGGGGACTTGTAACATCATGCCTACACAGGAGCTTTTTTGGCGTTCTTATTAAAAATAAATATTTCTGGACTCTACGGATATTTATGTTTTTTGTTAGGCCACGACCTCTAGTGGCAGAAGAAGTCAGGTGAGTATACAGCGACCGAGAAAGATTCTGTAAGAAGGGTGTTGGGGTATCGGATGTATGTGTCAAGTAAACTAAAGACTTTCATGCAGTCGACTGAGGTTCGATGTGAAAGAAAGTCAAAGTTGACATGTTTGAAGTTAAATAACATTTTTTAGATGACTGACTTGATGTACTTACTTTATGTAACGTACTGAAGCTCTGGTACTTGCTAACACTCATACATGTTATTCTTGACAACCTATTGTGTCGTTTAGGTATGAGGACGTGTTGGGTCAAAGCTAGGTGATTTACGTCGCAGCACTGTGGCTGAACACATACTGTGTAGACACTGATGGAGGACCGAAGCTGCAGGTCTGCTAGTCAAGTCAAGTCAGTTTTATTTATAGCCCAATATCACAAATTTGGCTCAAAGGGCTTTTAAATCTCTCTGTCCTCAGGCCCTCTATTCAGTTGAGGCAAAACTCCCCAGAAAACCCTTTGAATGGGAAAAAAGGGAAGAAACTTCAGGAAAAGCTACAGAGGAGGGATTCGCCTCCTGTGATGGACAGACATGCAATAGATGTTGTGTGTCCTGAATAGACCAACATAGTATAGTATTGACAATCATCATGACAAACGTATAAATATGAATACATATTTGGGAGGACTTCTGCAACTGAACCTGAGACACATTACCTTCTTTTCACCTCTCTGCTGACATGCTACTTTCACTACGCAGCCTCTGCAGTAATAATAGTAACACTTTTCATCAATTTACAACAGCAAAATAAAAACAGAATACAATAAAATGACAACAAAAGAAAGAACATATAAGTGAGTATAAACTAAAATAAAGTATACGATGAGATGTTAAAATGATAAAACAATAGAATTGATTATTAGACATACATAGCAAGGAATTAATTAAGTAAAAGCACAAAGAGACAAATCATTCCAGAGCGAGGGGGTCCTGATGGCAAAGGCTCGGTCACCCTGGTAAATTCAATTCAAGTCAGCTTTATTGGCATGAATGTAAACAACAATATTGCCAAAGCTAAAAATAACAGTCTGTTACAGTCAATTCTACAGTCTAGATCGTGGAATCTCTGAAAGGTACCCACCGGGGGATCTCAGGCAGCACTTAGGCTCATATGGCATTTAACATTCACTGATATACTCAGGGCCTTATAAGTGCTAATTAAATCACTTCTAAAGCAGTAGCCTGTGTAAAGAAGCTAAGACCGGGCTTATATATACTCTTTTCTTGAGTTTGGCAGCAGCATTTTAAATTAACTGAATTCTGGAAAGGTTGTGTTTGCTTAAGCATGAGTAGAGTGAGTTAACTGTAGTCTAGACAGGATGTGAGGAATGCATGAATGACAATTTCCAGGGTTTTTTGAGATTCTGCGTAAGTGGGTAAAACAAGACTGGACAATTATTTGGACATGCTGATGAAATTAAAATTGTTCTCAAAAATGACACCAAGATTTCTGCAGAAAGTTGCGAAACTGGTGGAGAATGAAACCAGCTGTGGTGAGATGTGATTGTGTGTTTTGTCTGGGCCTATGACAATGATTTGTCTATCATAGGCCTATGTCTAAATTTGGTTGAAGGAATTTAATCGACAGCCAGATCTGACTTTCTTTTAGGCATGCCCTGAGAGTGATTAACTGGTTGTTACTGGTGGGGTCAAAAGAGAAATAAAGCTGTGTGTAATCTTCATAAAACTGGAAAATAATATTGTGTATTCAATACACCATACTATAGATCAGAGTAGACAATTCTTAGTCTTAAATTACACTAAAATATTTTGATAACTTCTGTATGTAATCAATGACAGCACTGGCAAAACTTATAATAATACCTTATCCAAAATGTGTAAAAATAGAGAGAACTAGAGAGAACATTGTAATTTATATGATTTAGCCTGAGTATTCTGGGACTCCACAATGTTACTGAGCCCTGACAAAATGCCTTCGACAAACATTAGACAAGACTTTACTTGCTTACCCTCAAATTCACACCAGACATGAGACAGCATCAGCAGCACATAAGCAATCTTAAATCCATTATGCTGCTAGTGTCACAGACCTATCTGTCCTTTGAAACTGCTGCTGGCCACTGTTTATTCACCAAATAAATAAACAAGGCCACAGTTTTTGGAAGAGAACATAAAGAAGAACAACAAGGACGTACAAGAGGCCGGACTAAAATTGCCCAGAGCAAAAGCCTATTTGCCCTCTTTGGCTGAGCTGCCCCTCTGGAGGAGAGAAAAATGTTTTATTTATGATTTAGGCTGCATAAATACAAGTAGCCCAATAAAGGCAAAAGTCAGACTAAATGAAATCACCATATCATCCAAAGTTTTATGAGTGCGTCCTTTGAAGTTGTGGAAATGATTAACGACGAATGGTATAACCAAAGGGACACACTATGAAAAAATCTCTACACAAGTACTTCCGAACAATGCGCACATATTGGCCAGGGGCGTAGGTATAGACAGTGCAGATAGTGCAGCTGCACTGAGGCCTGTGACCGGAGTGGCCCCGCCAGGTTACAAGCTGGACTTTGTCAGTTATATCGTAAAAATGCAACTAGACTCATCAACTCATAGTAGACACCTAGATCACCTCAAACTGTTTGCTTCCATGGAGATCAAGTGGTATATATACACTCAAATGTGCATTTCCGCCTTTGCCATAGTGTCTGACACAACAGACTTTTGTGTCTGTAGCAAGCAGTAGGCTATAAGGTATACGGTGAAATACAAAAAAAAAATAATTTCACAGATTCCACAGAATGAATTTAGTCTTTTTTTCTTTGGTATTCATGTCACGTAGCCCACATGTGCGTTAATTCTAATAGGTGAGTAACTTTGCAAGTGCTTTTTCAGTGGATTTGGTGTGGCTGCTGTGCCCCTGTTTAAATGGCTGCTATCATTTCGGGGCCTCTGAGCACCTGTTTGTGAGGATGTGCTTGTGGGTGTTAAACTGTATGTGCGCCGTAGCTGGCCTGTTTTCAGGACATGGTATTGTTTATGACTAGGCCACTTTTCTTTCTCATTCACCAAAATCTCTATCTCTAAAAAGTATTCCTCATTTCAGCACAGTGACTCCCCTGCACCAGCTGTTTGTGGAGACGTTTTAGGATTTTGACAATGACAGCACTGGCCATGCTCCTTATAACTTTCTCTTTAAGTCTCGGAGACACAGTTGGACTCCAAAAAACATCACATGATGGTATTTTACTTTAGACTGAGTAATGGAGTGACATGAGCAGCAGCAGCAGCAGCAGCAGCAGCAGTGTGTGTGTGTGTGTGTGTGTTGGAGAGAGACACACACAAAGAGAACTGTTGAATTTAATATGTTAATATGGAAAGAAATCGATTTAAGGAGCTTTATAATAAGTAGGTTAGGTATTTACTGCATCTAATCTTATCAGTTGTTAAACCATGCATACACAATTTGAGACACGAACGCAGTGTGTGTGTGAGAATGCGCTTCGTAACTGTGGAGCTCAAGGGCCCATCATAACAGCCTGCACTGGGGTCCGTTGTTACTACCTTACGCTACTGATATATGCAGTCTAACCTATAAAGAGAAAGAGCTGAAGGAGACAGCTAATGGGAGCGCATCTTTGTAGAGGTGGATTTATATCAGTGACAGGCCTGCAGGTGAAGCATTATGATAGAAATGTAAAGCAAAATTATATTATTCATGTATTTTCTCATATGTGTTTTTGAGGTAGGATTATAACTAACTAAAAACAAATATATCAATAGATGATAAATACACAGTCCATTATATCTGTGTATGGTACTGTGAACATAGACTGTATATAAGAAGTGGACGTAGTCATTGTGACGTCACCCGTTGGTTTGCAGACTGCCGTTTTGAAGCCTCGAGTTTGGCCGATAGGGCGCCGCCATATTGATTTTTTTTCAACCAGTGGCATCGGACGTGACCATATTTGGACAAGACAGTGGAGCTAACGACCGTGTGCGGCGCTAGCTAGCTTGCTTAGCTAGGTGCATCTGTAATTCATGTTAACTGTCATTTTAACAGGGCTGACAACTTTGTCTAGCGAACAACAGTCTTAAAACTAAATGTATTCACCAGAGAAAGGTAACAGCAACTCCTAATAAGCTTTTTCAACGGCGCTGGTTAAATTTACACAGTGCCGTGGGTACGAGTCACTCTAGCCTGACTGACTGAGGTTGCATGGTAACGACTTGTCAATCATAGATAATCCCGCCCTGTAGCATACTCTGCTTTATGGTCTACTTTCCT
Source organism: Micropterus dolomieu (assembly GCF_021292245.1). Classification (NCBI taxonomy): domain Eukaryota; kingdom Metazoa; phylum Chordata; class Actinopteri; order Centrarchiformes; family Centrarchidae; genus Micropterus; species Micropterus dolomieu. The sequence goes on along the minus strand of NC_060167.1, from coordinate 6,773,701 downwards.
GTAAATGAGACCATAATTTACTGAATGAACATCATGTTGTATTGAAGAAGACATCACAACTAGTGATTGAGACCATAAACTCATTAGGAAAGTGTTTACTGAGGTAATTATTCAGCTGAGAAGAAGTCATTTTGCTGGGGGACTGGGTTCTTAATTTCCAACAAATGGAAATTCACACAGCTGCTACCCCCGAATCAATATGCCTCCTTCGAATACCATGCTGTCTTTGTGTCCGCTCCGGTAAAGGTCTCTGTGATTGTCATATACCGTCCACCAGGACAAATGGGTAGCTTTGTAGAGGAGCTAGACACACTGCTGTCTTCAATCCCAGAGCATGACTGTCCCCTACTTGTCCTCGGTGACATGAACATTCACTTAGACAATTCAAACTCAGCAGACTTCCTGTCTCTGATTCAGTCCTTTGATCTAACACGGGTTCTCAGCCCCCCGACCCACAAAGCTGGCAAGGTGCTTGACCTCATTCTTGTCCGAAACTGTGCCACAGAGTGCCTAACAGTTACACCTCTACATGTGTCTGACCACTATTTCATTCAGTTCACGGTATGCCTACAGGAAAAGCCCATTCTTCCAACACCATTGGTCTCACACCGCCGCGACCTCAGCAACCTGTCTCCCGCTCACTTTGCCTCAGTGGTAGCTTCCGCTCTACATTCCCTCAACACATTTTCCTCACTTGAGGTCAATGATGCCACACGATGTCTGTGCTCTACACTAAGCTCGTGCCTGGATAGCCTGTGTCCTCTATCCACCAAGCCTGCTCGCCCAAACCAGTCCCACCTGTGGCTAAATGATACCATCCGTGGGCTTCGTACTGATCTCAGAGCTGCTGAAAGAAAATGGCGAAAAACCAAAGACCCCGCCGACCTTAAGGGCTACCAATTGCTCCTATCCTCCTTCTCACCAAGCATCAGTGCTGCCAAAACTGCGTTCTATAATAACAGAATTAGCAGTGCCACTGACTCAAGGAAATTATTTTCCACTTTTAAAGCGCTATTAAATCCTCCTCCACCTCCACCACCCACAAACTTGTCTGCTGATACCTTTGCTGCCTTCTTCACAGGCAGTTATTCTCTGAAACATTCAAACTCAACCATTGTATCAGTCCTACTACATATTTTCCTCTGCCCTCCCAGGTCAGTGGTTCTTCAGTCTTCTTGTTTACTCCTCTCACAGAGAGTGAAGTATCAAAACTCTTGACCCGTAGCCGTCCAACTACATGCCCACTGGACCCGATTCCTACAAATCTCCTCCAAGCCATATCTCCTACCGTGGTCCCGACAATCACTCGTGATAAATACTTCTCCGGCTTCTCTTACCACTGCTACGCAGACAATACGCAACTCTACCTATCCTTCCCGCCAGGCGATCCCACCGTCTCAGCGCGGATCACAGACTGTCTCTTGGACATATCTGCATGGATGAAGGCTTGCAACCTTCAACTAAACCTCTCTAAGACTGAACTCTTGGTGATTCCAGCCAAGCAATCTATCCACCATAACATCACACTACAAATTGACTCCTCAACCATCACTCCAACCGAGGTGGTGAGAAACTTGGGTGTCATGATTGATGACCAGCTGTCCTTTTCAGACCATATTGCTGCTGTCTCTCGGTCATGCTGCTTTGCTCTATACAACATAAGGAAAATCAAGCCCTACCTCACTCAGTACGCCACCCAGCTTCTGGTACAGGCTATGGTTATCTCTCGCCTTGACTACTGCAATGCCCTCCTAGCAGGTCTTCTAGCTTGTGCAGTGAAACCCTTACAAATGGTTCAGAACGCAGCAGCGCGTCTGGTTTTTGATCAGCCCAAAAGGACTCATGTCACTCCATTACTCAGTGACCTCCACTGGCTCCCCATGGCCTCCAGAATCAAATTCAAGTCACTAATGCTTGCACAGGGAGCTACTACTGGGTCTGCACCCATCTACCTAAACTTCATAATACAAACCTACGTTCCTTCTCGCCCGCTACGCTCCTCCAACAAACGCCTCTCTTGAAAACTCATCTCTTCGGAGAACACTTCCTCTTATAACACCTCTAACTCCTAACCTCTAACATGCACTTCCTGTGCTCTTCTTCTTCTATCCCCTACAATTATCTTGCATTGATTGCACTTTTTGTTAACTCTTACTTCCTTCCCTAGGTATTTACCCCATTGATGTGATATGAACTATGAGCTCTTACTAGTACTTATTGCTGCTCTTACTAGTATATACTGACAGTTGTAGATCTGTATTTGATGCTCTGTTGATGCTTGTATGTTGTTCCTCAAATGTAAGTCGCTTTGGATAAATGCGTCTGCCAAATGAGTAAATGTAAATGTAAATGTAAATGTATTACTGTTTCAAATGGAGCCGGACTTCTTTTTGCAACCAGAAGAGTCGCCCCCTGCTGGTCGTTCGATAGAATGCAGGTTTAAGGGACTGCATCAGTTTATTGAACGGAAGCTTCCCACTTGATTGTGAACAAGTTTAATTTTTAACATAATGTTAAAGAGAGTGCTTTTCTGTAGGGGCTTAACCATAAAACCCAAGTATTTTATTGTACTGATATCTATGAGTTATCAGTACAATAAAATACAGTGCCTTGCGAAAGTATTCGGCTCCCTTGAACTTTTCGACCTTTTGCCACATTTCAGGCTTCAAACATAAAGATATAAAACTGTAATTTTTTGTGAAGAATCAACAACAAGTGGGACACAATTATGAAGTGGTATGAAATTTATTGGATATTTCAAACCTTTTTAACAAATAAAAAACTGAAAAATTGGGCATGCAAAATTATTCAGCCCCTTTACTTTCAGTGCAGCAAACTCTCTCCAGAATTCAGTGAGGATATCTGAATGATCCAATGTTGACCTAAATGACTAATGATGATAAATAGAATCCACCTGTGTGAAATCAAGTCTCCGTATAAATGCACCTGCTCTGTGATAGTCTCAGAGGTCCGTTTAAAGCGCAGAGAGCATCATGAAGAACAAGGAACACACCAGGCAGGTCCGAGATACTGTTGTGGAGAAGTTTAAAGCCAGATTTGGATATAAAAAGATTTCCCAAGCTTTAAACATCCCAAGGAGCACTGTGCAAGCGATAATATTGAAATGGAAGGAGTATCAGACCACTGCAAATCTACGAAGACCCGGCTGTCCCTCTAAACTTTCAGCTCATACAAGGACAAGACTGATCAGAGATGCAGCCAAGAGGCCCATGATCACTCTGGATGAACTGCAGAGATCTACAGCTGAGGTGGGAGACTCTGTCCATAGGACAACAATCAGTCGTATACTGCACAAATCTGGCCTGTATGGAAGAGTGGCAAGAAGAAAGCCATTTCTTAAAGATATCCATAAAAAGTCTCGTTTAAAGTTTGCCACAAGCCACCTGGGAGACACACCAAACAT
>NC_060167.1:6761125-6770177 GCF_021292245.1 Micropterus dolomieu | reverse complement strand
CACTGCAACAATAACCATGCACTTATATCAGTCTCTATGCCATGAATTTTCTACAGGATAGTTGAGGGCTATGTAATAAAAATCTGAAAATCTTACATTCCCCTATGATTGTACCTTACATGATAATATGCGACAAAAATGAACTTGATTTCAATTAACTTAGCTAACTTTGCTAGCTTGCACATTTGGTGCAGTTCAAGCTATATTTTTTATAATGTCTTCTATCATTTCTCGTCATAAGAAAGGGCCACCTTACAAATCTAAAGTTTCTAAACACAATTTCTTGTCCTGATCCAACCGTTTTTGATATGTAAATGTAAGAAGAGGATCCATCTCTATTAATGAACCCTTCTACTTACCGAGTGGAAAATCGCAATGGACCTTGGGATCGCCCGTGACGTCAGCGTTATTAATTTAGAGGATTTAGTAAAAATAATAATTTAAAAAAAATGATTATTGAACACAATCGTAGCATATTAAAATCAACAAACCTCCGATACAAAAACGTTATCCAGCATGCTCTAGTGTTTTACCTATGATAAGAAAACGCTTTAGAACTGCATACTTGCACGCGAATTGGAGCGTTAAACTCACCTTTTAATTACGTTTTACCTGCAGTTGTGCGTTGCTTTGGTCAAACTCCCCTCTGAACGCCGTTTTACCTGCAGTTGAGTGTTGTTAAACTCACCGCTGAATGTGGTTGCACACCATGTTCGTTGTTAAACTCACCGCTGATGAACGCGCTTAGCTTTTGAGGGCCCTTTGATATCAGATTGCGAGGGTTTTTAAACATCAAACACCAGTTGGGGGGCATTTGAATCGCCCTGGCATAGATAATTTTTGGTAGCGTATTCCTTTTTATTTTTATTTATTGTTGTCTCGACCCACAAGGCAGACAACGGGTTGCGGTTTGGTGATCGACCCAAGACGTCAAATTTCAACGCTGTTGAGTTCTATAGAAGTCTATTGGACTGCCCCGCACGTTGAAAAATGAAGCCGAAGGTATACCCAGTGCGTCAAAAAAGTGACGCCAGACATTTGACGAGTAGGGAGTGAGACTGTGTTGGATTGTGACCTGCAGCATCATCCAATATGCCAATACACAAATTGGCTTACACACCTGTTGTTTTCATATTCTGAAAACACTTGGGCTAAGAAAATAAATCTAAGAATGATATCCCTTCATTAAATCTCTAATCTGATGTCCGTATTGGCCGACTAGCCTAATTCAGTGTGAAAGTATTCCCTGCGCACAATAGACCACACAGAGCTTATAGACCAGGATGGTACAGTAAAGCTATTGTGTATAAGAGGTCAGAAAAAATAATCACCTGCTGTGAACTGCTGTGGTTTCAGGTGAGTGGGAGCCCTCTCCTGCTGCTGTCTCTTCACCAGTGAAACCAGCTAACGCTATGCTGGAAAATGACAGCCAGACTGTTTGAGTCCTCCGCCTCTGATAGGCTCTGAGATGTACAACAATGAAATGAGCTGTGACAAATTGTAGGCACAGGGAACGTGAGTATATAGGGCCCTCAAATGAGGAGGGCCCACAAAGATACTAGAATGAATAGCCATGTGGGAAAGGGCCCATATAGTATGCTTATGTACAGGGCCCAGATTTCTGCGCGACGCCTCTGCTTGTGTGTGACATGTTTTAATTAGTACTTCACAGTATAGCATAATGATTTCCTGTATGATATCTTTACTAACAATATTAACTTTTTATTACTACTCTGCAGTAAACTTGTCTATCTATCCACAGACAACAAATTAAAAAAACATTTGGCTAACTCCGGTGCATTTACAATAGTGTTTATTAATATAAATGTGTAAAGCTCCTTTTAAAAGGCCAATTCAAAATGATTTTGGTATGCTATACTGTTTTAAGATCTGGGTATTATATTTGTGAATTAAGTTTCCAAATTCAATATTACCTTTTTTTTTGTTTTTACTTCTGTGGGGATTCTCCCCCTCCAGTATTATTACTGTTATATCCAAATTTAGGTTCATTGTGTAAGAAATAGATATTTAAAATGTATTTTTAAGTTGTTACGAGGGGGGGGGGGAAATTGACAAATATAAGCCCACCACTCTCAAATCAGATGTTTTTGACTTGTGAAATCGGATTCTGCCTGTAATACTTTGGTCTCACCACAAGGTGTCACTGAAACGTTTTAAATGTTGTTTTTGCCGGTGTTGTACCGAATTCTGCTTGCCTCCCGAGAATTGCATGCACCTCGCGGGTGATAACGGTCATTTATGCTGAGAAAAGAGGTGGATGCAAATCTCGGCAGGTAGCTTACAAAATTTGATCTGCCGAATTCTGCATCCACCTCTTTAGGTCCTTTTCAGACACTTTCCTGTGCTCATTGATCAAACGGCGTTATTACCACATATATTTACTGAATGTCAAGGAATGGTACTTCTACTAAGTGTATTAAAATATTAAAGACTGTAAACGTTCATAAAATATATGCTTCGAATCATTTAACACCACTGATGAACCCCACAAAGACTATTATAGCGTTTAAAAGCAGTATTTGGAGGTGCCTGCAATTCTCGCCAGGCAGGCAAAATTTGCCTTAACACCTGGCTGCGGTTTCGGTGCCTCCTTTATAATTGTCCCCGGATCAACATATTTCCTCTCTGTAGTTCCACAACACGCATGTATATAGCTGTCCAAAAGCTTTGGTGTCATGAGTGCTGATAATTGTGGTGGAAATGTGTCTGTGCCTTTACGAAATCTACTGAACTCCATCCAGTGTATTAGAGACCGAGTCAGAGGTAAATAAGACACGTTAGATAAAACGAAGCACAAATAGTTAGCCTCTAACTGCTAATCCAGCTATACGCATGCTAGCTCACGCCAAGCTAAATGTGCTAACTTTTGCTTTAACTCAAACTAAACGCTTTTTTACATACGCTTGACAAGGTCTCTCCCTGTGAATTTTTGTTTTTAAATCGTTTGTGTTATCTGCTTACGACTTTTATGCTACAGTTTTGCTTTCCTGATTGTTAGCTAAACTATAAACACGTTGTCAAATTTCCTACTAGTCTCTGTAACAGGTCAACATAAACACCTAACACTAACTTACATTCAGCTAAAATCTAACGATAGATAAGGTAACAGCACAAGGTTAGTTAAATATAACTGTTTTAGCAACTGTTTAAAGACGTTGATTGAGGAGCTCCTCAAATACCTGCGTCCCCACCTAGTTCAAATTTTACCTGTTGTTTATAGTTTATCTGCATTGTTCAATTTACATACTGTACACATAGAGTAGGATTGCAGAACTCTGAGCATGCATGCATGTCAAGCTGTGTGTGTGTGTGTGTTTTATGTGTGTTTGTAATTTGATGTCTTGGGTAGGGGACTCCCACTTAAACAGTCATTTTCACAGTCATGATGGACAATGAAAATGAGCCAAAATAAAGAAATGCGTCAATAATAATTTAGCACGTCATCCCTTACCTCACAGCATGAGAAATACCAGGTGTGGTGTGTGAACTTGTTGAAACGTGTGTTGTCAGCCCTAGTTTTGTCATTTTGTCAGCCCTAGTTTTGTCATTTTGTCAGCCCTAGTTTTGTCATTTGTCAGCTGTTTGGAAACTGGCCGCTGAGTGTGCATTTGAAGTTTGAGAGTGTAATTTCTCTCAAATCTGCTGTAATTTTTGTATACAATATATATAATATTGATGAGGAAAAACAAATGAGAAACTTTTTATGACCAGAGGGAAATGCCTGTTTTTTGTTTAATCCGGTGAAATAAATGCACGAGAAATTAAGAAACATTTACTACAATGATGCAATTATAGCACATACAGGCCTAATAATGTTACACTATGGTGTAAACAATTTGGCTAAATCTCTGTATCCAAACTGGAAACAAAAGAACACATAATGGCCAACATAATAACACTGGTGTGTGATCAAAAGCAACAATAATTAAGAAACCTACAAAAGACAAGCATACAGGGGGAGTAACGTCAAGTGAACACAATATCGCCATTCTGACAAATATTCATAAATGCTTAAGTTTTTACAACTTATTAATACCATAATGCCACCCAGAGCAGCCTGTAGCCAACAAACATTTTTTTCATTGGTCAGTTATAATTGTCAATACATTTTTTTTAATGTCAAAAACAGATACAAATGCCGATCACAAATTGTGTCTTCAGATATAAAAAATATTCAGTTTACAGTGATTTAAAACAGAGAAAAGCAGCAAATCCTCTCATTTGAGAAGCTGGAACTAGATAATGTTTGGCATCTTTGCTTAATTAAACCACTGAAACAATTAGTTGATTATTGAAATTGTTGCAGAATTATTTTCTGCCGATTGACTAATCAGTTATTTGACTAATTGTTTCAGCGCAAGCCATTTTTTCTTAATAATTATAATAATTACAAAATCTGGGTTTTTAGATGTCAGGATTATGACAGTTGATTTTAACCTGGAAGGGGGAAGATTTCCTAACGAATGCTCATTTTCCACCACAGATGGAGAGTCTAATGAGTCAGATGGAGCGTTCAACCTCTCCAACTTCTGGGAGACTCTGAGTTGAGTATAGTTTTTCATGATCCTCCTATTCGTCCTGTTCCTTCTCCAGCATCTGTTAAGATTGAAATTCACTGTTAGCCTGGATATCTTGTTTTGCTACAAGCCATTACAAGTCTCTTATATGTCAAAATGTGCCTTTATAATAATGATGTACTTGTTTCTGTGACCTCTATTTATTTATTTAGATAGGGTGCTGTTTCCAATAACTCAATATTGCGTGACAAATATTATTTCATCTATTTTAATTTATATTCCTTCTTATATTAAGTTCCAATGCCATCGCTCTCATGTTCAACACAGAAACACATCAAGCCACCATGGAATTAAACCACTATCTCAAAGCTATTTAGTCGGACGTTTAAAGGTGGGCAACTTTAGCTAAGTTGTGGGTTGCCGCTGCAAAGCTAACATGCAGAGATGACAAAACAGTCCCAGAGCAGCACAACCGCTCCAGAAAGCGATACATACAACTCTCCTGCAACTATTGGTAACAACACAACAACAGCATGTCTTAGCAAAATAGAAAGTTAGCTGAAAGTCAGTGGGCAAGTCATTTCATGTTACCTGACACACAAATCATGGATGGAATAGTGTTGTATGGCGTGGAGCCAGCCACTTTGTCTGTCTCCCATTTACAGAGCCAGGGCTGTGTACAAACACCGGATTTTTATTTCAGCTCATGCACAGAATGGACAGCTAGCATGACATGAGGAGACATTCACTAAATTTGACAAATAAATTCTTTGTATTTGTACTGGATTAGAATATCTTACCCCACCTTTGATGTGATGTAACTGTCTCTTCTATCCTCAGATCAGGCAGTGAAGGCAGTGTCCCAGGAAGCCACTAAACTCAGCTTGGCCTTCTCCAAACCCCCGCTGCCATCACAACAGGTCAGATTGTTATTGAGATCATAATGTTGTATGGGTATGATCCACAACAAAACACCTTGATAGAATCAAGTGAGAGTGAGTGTGAGTTAAAATAGATAGAATCACAAAACAAACAACATAAAGACACTCAGAGGAATTTCACTAGAATATGAACTAGTATATAAAAAGATTATACAAACATTAAGCGTGGTGTGCTGTTCATTGGTCTAATCTATTAGACTAGCCTTACTGATCACTCATTCAGTTTGTGCCACCACCTTCATGGTGACTTTATCACATGAGGAACATTTCCCACGCTCTTAAATTGGCTCATAAACTTTCTATTGCAAAGTTCCAACACATGTATGCATTTTCTGTCTCTCTTTTTTTCTCCTTCCTTTCTGCAGGATGTAGAGAAGTTAGCAGAGGTCATCCTGAAGAGTGTCCTTACTCTGTCTACAGTGTATTACTGGCTACCTAAGAGCCAAGGTAATGCCACCTGTCCAGGAATTGGCTCATTTCAGCCAGTTCAGAAGAACAATGTGTTTCCTCTGTTCTCATTTATATAAATATTTGCTAATATTTGTCTTCTGCTTCTGCTGCAGTAACTCCTTTTCTATACTTTGGGGTCATTCATGTTGGATTGATAGTTCAGTATTAATAACTATAATAAAACACAATAGCTTTTCACAGGGTGTAAAAACTCTCCAGTGAAGCTCAGACTAGACTTAATGTTACCAAGAGCATGCTGCCCAAAGCTTGTTGTGTCTGCTGTTTGAGATTGTGTGAATAGATGTAAAATCTTTGTCAGCATCTCGTCTCTGTGATTCTATTGTCTCAGGTATCAGTCTGCGCCGACAGGTCAGAGACGCCACAGTCGAGGTCCTGGAGGGAGTCACACAGCTTGTGGAGGCCATACTGAGCTCACCGCTACAGAGGTACATGCACACACAAACACAAAGTTAATATAATGTAGCATTGTAACAATACAGACGCTCATTAGTGTTGTCATACTACCTGAAATTTTAATTAGTAGTTTATTATTCATTTTATTATTATACAATTGAAATTTGTACTTAATTTTCTGAACTCTGACATCTAATCTACTGGATTCTTCTGTTATCTGTGGTATCAGTATGTGGTAATGAAATCATACATTTTTTGTATTTGTGTCAATGTTCGATCGTTATTCATATCGTACCAAAAAAAGTATTCACCTATCTTTTATTGTTTTACAATGAGTTTAAGTACTTTTTGTTTGGCTTTCTTGACACTGATCAACAGAAAAATTCCTGTTAATGTCAAAGTAAAAACAGTCAAATTAATTATAAATACAAAATACATGTTTGCATAAGTGTTAAGTGACACACCTAAATTATTATTCTAACTGGCTTTAGAAATCTACTACATACTGACTTGGAAGTGGTGACTACTTACACAAACATGTATTTTATGAATTTAGATTTGATAGAGATCTGTTTTCACTTTCACATTAAAGGATCAAAAAAGCCATATTTAAATCAATCTACTTTTGATTTAGTTCTTAAACTATGAAACATGAACTTTATATATTTTATAGGCAATCATGCAGCATCTACAGTAAACTTTAAGACATGTTGTTCAGACTCTTTTCAGTTTTCATCAAAACAAACTACATTATGAGGAAAATTGTCTGCCCTCTTTCTCTCTCTGTTTTCTTTTAATCTGACTTCCTCCTCCTCCCTTCCTCATCTTCTGCTCACCGTTAGTCTGACCCAGGAACAGTTGACAACAACAGGGGGTGTGTGGTCAGCCTGCGACCAGTTTACCCATCTGCCACAAGGTCAGTTGACTTGACAAGATTAAAAAAGAAAAAGTGTTAAAGGTCCCGTTTTATGCCATTTACAGGTTCCAGCTCAGGAAATAAGTGTCTTAATAGAAAATGTTTACATGCTTTAATGTTCAAAAAACACATTCTTTTTCTCATACTGTCCATTGCTTCAGCACCTCTATTCACCCTCTATCTGAACACTCTCCCTGCCTCCCTCCATAAAAGCCCACTTTCTTGTGACTGGCCAACTTCCCAAAGCCCTGCAGAGGGGCAGAACCTAGCTGGCACAGCGATGCTGAATCGATGTGTGGAGATGGGGCTGGTCTAAGCGAGACTAGGCCTCACTGATTACTACACAAAAACACAACTTTATAACTTTGTTCACAGATTTTGGTGAAACTGGGTGATATTTTATGGAGTAAATATTTTCTGGTTTTCCCTCTGATGTTCTCCACCAGCTCTGCCTCAACTTTCCTTGATAACGTTAGTAAAAGAGCTTTGAACTGCTGGCTCAGGCAGAGCCAGCTGATAACAGCAGCAGCTAGCGATTACTGTAGCGTTAGCAACAATCTGTCTGTCAGGAAACTTCATAAATCACAGGGTTGAGGCAGAGCAGCCAGAGGACAACAGAGGGAAAACCAGAAACTATTTACTTTTTCTTCAATACAATAAATGCACTTTCTGCAAGACACAGCAATTTATTGGTAGGGCTCTAATTTTAATTTGACTCACTATATTTACATTTTGAATTATTCTATTTTTCCATAAACAAAAACATTATTGTTAATTAATAGTGAACTGGTCACTGCTAATAAAGCCACTGGACAACGAGTCTATACAAATGTGAAATATTTAGCAGTGGATCACTACTAAATAATAATAATAAGTTGTGTACTGCTGACTCCTTCATCTCCTTGAAATTATGGAACTTGAATGAATTGCCTACTTAAAATCCCAAGCACGACCGTGCGAGGTCCCTATTGAATTTGTAAAGATTATTTTTAAGGCCCGAGCACGAACCGTGCGAGGTCTCTATTGAATTTGTAAAGATTATATATATTTTTAGGGCCCGAGCACGACCGTGCAAGGTCCCTGTTGAATTTGTAAAGATTATTTTTAAGGCCCGAGCACGAACCGTGCGAGGTCTCTATTGAATTTGTAAAGATTATATATATTTTTAGGGCCCGAGCACGACCGTGCAAGGTCCCTGTTGAATTTGTAAAGATTATTTTTAAGGCCCGAGCACGAACCGTGCGAGGTCTCTATTGAATTTGTAAAGATTATATATATTTTTAGGGCCCGAGCACGACCGTGCAAGGTCCCTGTTGAATTTGTAAAGATTATTTTTAAGGCCCGAGCACGAACCGTGCGAGGTCTCTATTGAATTTGTAAAGATTATATATATTTTTAGGGCCCGAGCACGACCGTGCAAGGTCCCTGTTGAATTTGTAAAGATTATTTTTAAGGCCCGAGCACGAACCGTGCGAGGTCTCTATTGAATTTGTAAAGATTATATATATTTTTAGGGCCCGAGCACGACCGTGCAAGGTCCCTGTTGAATTTGTAAAGATTATTTTTAAGGCCCGAGCACGAACCGTGCGAGGTCTCTATTGAATTTGTAAAGATTATATATATTTTTAGGGCCCGAGCACGACCGTGCAAGGTCCCTGTTGAATTTGTAAAGATTATTTTTAAGGCCCGAGCACGAACCGTGCGAGGTCTCTATTGAATTTGTAAAGATTATATATATTTTTAGGGCCCGAGCACGACCGTGCAAGGTCCCTGTTGAATTTGTAAAGATTATT
>NC_060167.1:6741075-6761025 GCF_021292245.1 Micropterus dolomieu | reverse complement strand
AACCGTGCGAGGTCTCTATTGAATTTGTAAAGATTATATATATTTTTAGGGCCCGAGCACGACCGTGCAAGGTCCCTGTTGAATTTGTAAAGATTATTTTTAAGGCCCGAGCACGAACCGTGCGAGGTCTCTATTGAATTTGTAAAGATTATATATATTTTTAGGGCCCGAGCACGACCGTGCAAGGTCCCTGTTGAATTTGTAAAGATTATTTTTAAGGCCCGAGCACGAACCGTGCGAGGTCTCTATTGAATTTGTAAAGATTATATATATTTTTAGGGCCCGAGCACGACCGTGCAAGGTCCCTGTTGAATTTGTAAAGATTATTTTTAAGGCCCGAGCACGAACCGTGCGAGGTCTCTATTGAATTTGTAAAGATTATATATATTTTTAGGGCCCGAGCACGACCGTGCAAGGTCCCTGTTGAATTTGTAAAGATTATTTTTAAGGCCCGAGCACGAACCGTGCGAGGTCTCTATTGAATTTGTAAAGATTATATATATTTTTAGGGCCCGAGCACGACCGTGCAAGGTCCCTGTTGAATTTGTAAAGATTATTTTTAAGGCCCGAGCACGAACCGTGCGAGGTCTCTATTGAATTTGTAAAGATTATATATATTTTTAGGGCCCGAGCACGACCGTGCAAGGTCCCTGTTGAATTTGTAAAGATTATTTTTAAGGCCCGAGCACGAACCGTGCGAGGTCTCTATTGAATTTGTAAAGATTATATATATTTTTAGGGCCCGAGCACGACCGTGCAAGGTCCCTGTTGAATTTGTAAAGATTATTTTTAAGGCCCGAGCACGAACCGTGCGAGGTCTCTATTGAATTTGTAAAGATTATATATATTTTTAGGGCCCGAGCACGACCGTGCAAGGTCCCTGTTGAATTTGTAAAGATTATTAGGGCCCGAGCACGACCATGTAAGGTCCTTATTGAATTTGTAAAGATTATTAGGGCCCAAGCACGACTGTGTGAGGTCCCTATTGAATTTGTAAAGATTATTATTTTTATTTATTTATTTTTTTCTGCAAAGTAAGCTCCATTTTGGGGACCTAAACATACTCGAAAACTCACCAAACTTTGCACACATGTCAGAACTGTATTTTATGGGTTTCGCGCGTGGGCGTGGCAAAATGACTCGCTAGCGCCACCTAGAAAATTGGAAAAAATTAGCCCATCGTTCACGTTCAACCTACATGCGCGAAATTTTCTGGGGACATGTATCATATCAACACGCACAAAAAAGCCTCAAGAACCCATATCCTAAACCCAACACTGCTGGCAACAGAAAGTGACCTTTAACGAAGCAGCCCCCGCCGCACGTTTCACCTACGTGCACAAATTTTCTGTGGTACGTGTATCTTGTGCAGACGCACAAAAAAGTCTCTTGGAGCCATAGCCTAAAATCAACAAGAAGTCGGCCATTTTGAATTTTTGGATTTTTTTATGGATGAATTACACACTCCATACTTTAACGAACTCCTCCTAGGGATTTAGTCCGACCGACTTCAAATTTCTACTGTGCCTTCTAAAGGCATTGAAGATGAAAAGTTGTGCTATCTGAGTTTTCGTCGAGTGGCGTGGCGTCAAAGATCAACTCTTCGCCATGACACAGGAAGTTGTTGTAACTTCAGTGTACATGCTCACATCTGAACCAAACTTTACGTGCTTGATAACTCTCCCACCCCGCAGACATCTACACACCAATACTGATTTATATTCATAGCGGCAAGTGCTATGTAGCTTCACATAGGTGACACAGGAAGTGACATATAACACCTTCGTGATAGCTCCAGATTATGCAACTCGGCCGGCTCACACCCAGACGCGCTACAAGTGCCAGGGCCCGCCCGACGCTGCTTGCAGCTTTAATTAATTAAGTATTTTTATTTGCAGCCCTTCCTTTTATAGTTGTTGTAGAGTTGTAGAGTCATTACACACATAAATAAGTTTATGTAATGTCAAATATGTGTTTAGGTGTGGCACATTCTAGTTTCTACAGCTGAATCGGATTCTTCATACCTACTCCTGGTGTGGGAATCAGCAGTTATTTCAAAGAGGATTTGAAAAATGTGAGGCTCCTCTTTTGTGTCCTTATACTCTCCTTTAAGTAAAATAATTTAATTACACGTTTATTAATGAAAAATGCGTGTGTGTTCAACAGACAATAAGGCAGCTGTGCTGGTGGTTCTGTCCGCTCAGATTGGAGTTGTGAAAGACGCCATAGAGGAAATTGAACAGGTACACACGCACACCTTGAATTTTGAAATAGTGGCCAGGGCTAATCTGTATGTATCTCCAGGCCTTTACTTGACCTTATAAAAATGGCAGGCCTTTATTTCCAATAGAGGATAGTTGCAGATTAATAAATTATTGGTGAGTATTTCCAGCAGCAGGATGGTGTATGTGGGACTGACTCAAAATAAACTACAGTGTGTGTGTTCACAGTAATGAAGGAATATGTCACCCAGTACAACTTTGAGGCTTACTGGTGTGTTTGTAATATTTTTTGGACAACAGTGGAGCTCTGTGGCTCAGAGGAATAGGATATATCAGGCTTTGGATACACAGACAATACTTGTTACTGAGAAACATCCATTGATGGTTTTGGTCTTGTCATGGGATTCGTTGACTATAAGAAAAATATAGAATATCATCAGCCTTATGCTTTAATCGATAATGAAATTGATCTATGTGTTAGTTGCAGCTTTATCATTAATATCCACAATCCACAGCTCTTATGATTTTATGTACAAATTTTATAGCAGTTCGAAATCCTGGCTGCAATCTTGCTCACAAAAAGGTTATTGCACCCCCACCTAGGCTGTATCCGAGGCCCACGACCCGTTCAGCGACGTCCTCGACGATGACCAGGAAGGGGGTGAGCCTCGAGGCAACCAGGACACTTATTGGTCGGAGAATGACCGGCGCGTGATCGGTCCATGCCAGGGGCTGATGAAGGCGGCAGCGGCGTGCCTGAGGAAGCTGATGTCGGCCGTCAAAGCCAACGGTGACGTTACCACACCTCAGAACCTGGCTCAGCTCGACGACCTGGCTGACATCGTCAAGGATATCAGCCCTGGGTAGGAACAGACACACACACACACACACACACGGTGCATGGTACAAGGTTGTTTATTTGTCATTATACAGCACAAGGTTGTATAACGAAATGAAGTTTGTAGTCCCTTCATGCTACACACACACAACTTAACATATAATAATTAAGTGTATATTAAAATATGGTAAAAATAAAATACAACAATATATACAGTTATTTATATACATGTATAGACCCCTTACACACACACACACACACACACACACACACACACACACACACTGTTATCACTGTCATGTTATCAAGTGAGCTGATTTCTATTTTTTTTAGATCTATACTGCACTATTAGAAACTGGTTTGCCAACTTGAAGACTGAAAAGAAGTGAACTGCACTAAATCACAGCAGAAAATACCGTAGTTAGAATAAATTACAACGTTCTTGGTTTTATTGGTGTCTACTCACCAAACAGAATAGGTAAATTTCAACTTGTAAATGTGGTAACCAAATTCTCAACAGTTTTAACAAAGTAATGATAGACTAAAATAGTTCAAATATTTCTTCTCAACAGTTAAATTAAAGTGCAGACTCTGTGCAAGCAGGCTTGTTTTCAAGTGTTCTTAAGCGACGTTGAGTTTGTGAAAAGCGCTTATACAAATTCAATTTATTAATATTATTATTAAGGCATCAAAAATATTTTTCCCATGCCATTTATTTTTTTGTCTGCACAAATGTTCAAATGAGACATTTTACCACCCCTTTGTTCAATAAGCTGTTTTTATTAAAGGTTTTAATTTAAAAAAAATATATACATTTTTACAGTGAGTTTAAAAACTAATATAGTCATAAAAACAAATCTCTGCCTCTTGCTTTTTTCCGCAGTGTTGATGATCTGGCTCTCTGTCTCTACCCGCCCATGGACTACAGTGGAGTTGAGACCAACGTAAGAGACACACACACTCGTACATACAAAAATAGCTTCATTGAGTTGCTTGTATCATTGACAGTATGTTTTGACTCCAGAAGTGTTGTACAGGTTACTCAAATTTCAACTTGATAACTAATTTAAATGTTATTTAAGAGAAAAATATTGCAGTGAAGGAAGGCAAAACATGCAGCAACCACAGTGATGTTAGATGATGAACTTGAGTTGATTGGTCAGTTAAATTTGTGTGAAGTCTAAACTCCAGCGTGTCATCAAGGTAAGTAAATGCCTTTGACTGCTGTTCCTCTCTTACAGAAAACCACTCATTATGTGCTGCATCACAATCTCTGATCATGGTAGTTCATAATTTGCGCAGGAAATCCAGCTACTAAAAGTACCAGTGTTGTTGGAGTTCTTGCAAGAAAGACTATTTTGCTAACCTGAATATTTGGGTTTAAGTTGCCCAGCTTGAACTTTTTGGGTCCTCTAAAGTGGGGACGTGACAGAAAAATTTTGAACTGAATATCTTTGCACTGTTGGTCTAACAAAATAAGTCTGAAAAATCCTGGAAACTATGATGGACATTTGGACTTTTTTCAATTCATAGAGTAAATTACACAATTTTATGTTGTTTTTTTAAAATGTAGTTACACGTCCCAGGCTGTCAAATATTTTTTTTAAATGAATAATTATGTGATTAGATTGGATTCAACTTTGTCATTATGCAAAGTACAGGTACACAGCTAATGAAATGCACTAATATATAACAAATAAACAAAAGTGTGTTTCTCTACAGGTCTCTAAATTGGCAGCACTGTTAAAGAAAGTTCTGGAGATCATCAGGTAAGATTGATTCACCTACAGTTCGGTAGGTTTTCTGTAAATTCAGTTTGTAATTACTGGGCAACATCGACAAATCATGAAGGAACCCCCGTGTTGAAGTTGAGATAAAGTGGACCGATCAGAAAGATCAGTTTGAGAAACGTGTGGTGTCTGTAAATCTGACATGTCATCAGGTAAAGCTAGGTAACGGAGAAACTATAAAGAGACAGCTAGATTTCGAAAGTCTCCAACAGAAAAAATCACATGCTCCCCCAAAATGTTCATGCACGATGGGTGCAAGGACAGAGTGTGCGCAGGTAGTTAGGTTGTGCTTACTGCTGTCCTGCTGCAGCCATTTTTTTTCACAACCCTCCCCTCTTTTCAACCTGTACAGATTCAGTCATGTGTGTGGGGAATCGCAGCTGACCTGGGTTCAGTTCTTAGATGGAGCCGTCGATCACAACCTGCAAAAAGCCAAAGACCTTATTCAGCAGGACAGCTAATGTGTGTGTGTGTGTGTGTGTTTCTCTGCAATTAGAAGTGTGTCTGTGTGGGGTTTGATGTGCCAATGTATGGAGTGAATGGTTACAGTGTGCGTGTGTGTGTGTACATATAAGAGATTTGGGTTTCGAAGAGAGTATCACTGTATTTACAAGCACATGCATGTACAACATATAAGAATTAAAAGGACATTATACATGAAGTTATCTGTGGAAAGAAGTTTCATTATGTAACTCTGCATGCCATTACTCGACTGCTTACCAAATACTCGCAACATGCTCAAGCAACAGTTGTGTTGCAGTGTACCGACTGGGTTGATTAAAGTCACGAGCAAATCTTTTAAATATTGTCTTGAATTGTGGGTTCATGAAGATGAATTGAACAGCAAGAAAAAGACATTCCACAAAGATGAGTTCAGATACATTTAAGAGACAAATTTAAGCTTTAACAGTAAAACTACAGTGAAGATAATGAGTATAATAACTGTTGTGCTTGTTAATTGGTTTCATCTTTATGTTGTATAAAGATGGCTTGTTTTTAGTGTAAGAAATGTCTTGGATGAGCTTGACAGACATTTCATAATTTTACAAAAACAGACCGACACATAAAAGCACAGATCATAGATCAAAAACAACAAGCCATAAACAAAGCCAAAGACAACTTTTGGCAGCATGTTGTACGTCAGCAGCAAGCTCAGACTTTGACACAAGTAGATGTAAATTCCAGAGTATAACAATATATTTCATAATATTAGAAATCTCTCAATATAATGCAGTCACTACAAAACCATCACTTACTGAAAGATCTCTATGCTAAAACTTAGAATTGAATTGACACGTCTATGACAGTGTAATTAGATTGTACAGATGTACCTAATTAAGTGGCCACTCTGTGTGTAGGGGATGTCATTATTGTCTCCTAAAGCTGTTAATTTTTCATTTGGCCATGCTTTAGAAACTTTGTTGCAGACATACAAACACATTCATCTGTTATCTTGAATTTATTCTAGAAGTTGAGCTACAGATGCTGAATTTTGTTCCAAAGTACACTAAAATCAAAAGGACTGGTGAGTGTTGTTGATTAAGAGCCAGGTCTTGTAAGTCCACCTACCTTTGAAACTTAGAGACATGTGTTTGATAAGTAAAATATGCAGTGTATATGTTCTGCCTTGTTTCACTGGAAAGTTACTCAGTAGTCCTTTGTCTGTTGTCAGTGAACGGAGCATTAATCACTCGTCCAACCAGTCAGGGTGTAAAAGCAAGCATCTTGCCTAACAAGCTGTCTAACACTTAGCACACCACTGCTTCCTAATGGTCGCTGCGCACAATAATAATTCTCATTTCTAAATGAATGGAACAGGACGACAATCAAAAACTTGTGTGTAAGGTGTCCAGCCAATCTGAGTTAAGAATTTTTTGTTGGAAATTAATTCATTATTAGCTGGAAGTAATACATTTTTTGTTGTACAATAAGTATGTGTGTATTACCTTGAGACATTATATACGGCATCTATTTTAAATACATTATAAATAATAACTCTATGAGAATTGAAGGCAGAACTTAAAGGGCATTTATTGCAATAAAAGGATTTGTGAAAAGAAAATACAGCTTGGCTTGGCTGGACTGAGGACAAAATCATTCCAGAAAGTTGTGCTCAATAAATGGAGCAGATCGTTCAATTTCTGTTTTAACCATGACTTTGTACTTTCAGAGAGAATGCAAAGAGAAAAGATGGGGGGAAAAAAGAGACCAGTATCTGTTGAGAATATTAAGCTTTTAAATTAATAACTAGGACATTGTTGCTCAAAATATGTCCACCTACAGTATTTCACAATGAAAAGAAAGTGCAAATACAATGTATTGAACAAATAAAAGATGATAAAATAAGATGCAACCTTTATTTTTATGAAGAAAGATTGATGACTAATCAACTTCTAATTCAGAAAGCTGAGCCTGGCTCTATTTATTTAAATATAAAGGAACATTCGCTCAGCCTTGTGTGTTCTTCTCGTATATTGTCGTTTACATGATGGACCCAACAACTGACTTTGGGATACTTACAAAATGATCTGATAGAAACCAGTCTCTAACATCCACAAGCTCCGTGATGTCATCATGGAGGAGTGGAAGAGGACTCCAGTAAAGCATCTTTTAGGGTGTGTACAGTGTAATGTAATTTCATGTGATTTATAAATCACTTTTCTAAAGAGCAAAAGAGAATTATTAGTCAGCAGTTAAATCACCAACGGCTGATAACACTCCCTGATAAATCATTGAGTCTTGCTTTTCACATTCCACACCTGAAACTGTCATCACGTCAGCATCACGTAATAAGAGATGTTACATCATTCAAGGCAACAGTGATCTAACTATTTAAAACGCTAAGGTAATATGGAGCAAACTAGGGGATTTATTCATTTTGAAACATGATTGTTATTACATCAGCAGATTCAAGTAATAAATGATGCAACTTCCATCTATTCACATAAGTGGAATCAGTGAATCAGTGTCACATCATTTGAGAGATAATGGTTGCAATGGTGGTATTAACTTGATTGATTCATCTGTAACAAGTCGAAACACATACACTTAAGCTCATAGGAAATGAATGCAGGTTGCAAGACCTGTTATATGTTAATTTGAGAAGGGGTTGGGTCAGGACGATGCTTTAAAATCAATCAGCACTAAGTCACCTGTCACTGTGCATTTTCCTGTCTTTACATCTACTATTTTAAGAGAGAAAGTTCTGGAAAGATGACAGCCGACGTGAAAAAAACTGGTAAGTACACTAGAATTTTTAATATGGGTATCTGATTTAAGTAACTTTATCATCATATCTTGTCTTGTGTGTGTGTGTGTCTTGTCTCTGCATTCAGTGAGACACCATCAACCTGCTTGCATACATTGTATGTGAATGAATGAATTCCTTAATGTTGTGTTTGGTTACATATGTTTGGGCAGAAGCATACACTTTTCCTTAGTAAGCTGAAATTTCAAATTTTAGGAGTCAATGTGGACTGAAATTAAATTTAAAAAATGTTGTAAGATTACATTTCTCATCAGCTAGTTGCTAACTTTGTCTGGTTGTTTGGTGATGAGCAGGACGTTTTACAGTAGATGTTTTAACATGCTAAAAATGCCAAATGTCTGATGTTGACCTGTGGGTAAATATGGGATAAAACGCTATGCAAAATAAGCTATGGTACAGTAAAGTATGTAGAATTATTCACATCTTTAATGTTTTACCATTTAATATAATGATGCATGTAAAGGCATTGTGTTTTAAAATTGAAAATATTAAGCAGTACCAGTATCATGTAGCTGCACTGATGTGTTGGAAAATTAATTTCCTTACATTACAGTATGTGTCTGCAACTATGAGCAGTGATTTGATGATATGAAGGTTGAAGAACGTCTAGGTTACATGTTGCCATTTAACTTGACAATTTTTCACTGTAAATCACTACTAACTGCACAGAAATATACATTTACATTTATTCATTTAGCTGACGCTTTTATCCAAAGCAACTTACAATAGCTATACATGTCAAAGGTCGCATGCCTCTGGAGCAACTAGGGGTTAAGTGTCTTGCTCATATAACACACTGGTGGATGGGTCACAGTGTGGGATTGAACCTGGGTCTCTCAAAGCTTTTAACTTTTTAAATGCACATGTCCTTTAACAAAGACACGTCGATCTTTGGATTAATGGTGACTTAATTTAATCGACCACAGAGAGTCTGTATCAGAGGAACAATGTCTGACTTGCTCTCTACAGATGCTCCTCAGGGTGTGGTTTTTCTCATGCAAAAGTAGCAATGTATAGACCAGGGATGATAAGATTTAAGATGTGATCATCTATGCATACTTTCAGGACAAAGGAGTCTAACAAATCATTCTCATCTGTTCTTTTTTATCTGTTTTGGACTCAGCACTCTTTTTATCTATATTCTTTCTTATGTATTGTATTGTACTCTAGCCTTGTCTCAGTTGATATGTTACTTGTTTTACATGTTAGCCTACCTGTGCTCATGCTGCTTTTATGTTTTGGTGAGACAAAGACCATTTTACACTCTAAAGTTGTATTCTCTTCTATTCTGTCTAAAACCTTTTTAACCTGGATGTCTGGATGTTTGTCTGGGTGTTTTACCTGCAAGTGATCAAAATTGTGCATCATACTGGGTACAATGTTACAGACAATGACATACAAATTGCATAACGTTATTACACAATGAGTTTCTACAAGGTCACAGATCACTTAATGCCCCTTAAAATGTAAAATGGAGAAATTAACAATGGCGTGGTTTAAAATCTGTCTCAGACAGACAGATACTGAGTTCAATGCCCCAGTTGAGCCTGGGAGGGGTCACGCTCAGTGAACTCAACTGAGGTTGTGCAGAGACCTGGACTCACCTCAGCAAACTGGCTCAGCATGTTAACGGTTACTATGCTGTAGCAGTAGTGGCAGAAACTAGGGGCAGGGCAGGGTGGAGAGTATCAGGTGTTTAAAATATGTAAACATAGTCAGCAGAGTGTAAAGTGTCAGGGGTAGGTGGCGCTGGGGGGGGGGGGTTGTGTTAAAAAATGTAATACAAACTCATTATGTGCACTGTGTCTGTACCTATAATTTAAAAAAAGATTTGAACGTATAATGTAATAAATAATATTTACAAAAATGTTGTACTAACAGACAGAATGACAACTTAATGGCATTTTAATAATTTACAGTATGACTAACATACTTTTTTACATGACCACTCTGGGTAACCATAAAAATGATAGTAATTATATCTGATATGTTTCCCTTGTACACAAGTTCAGAACATGAAAAAGATCATAAAAATTGCATTTAGTCAAAGCAAATTAATTACATGATTTCTTATTGTCACGGATGAACAAGGTCTTTGCTTCTTCTACTTGGGGATTTGCTATTTATAAGAAAAGTGGAAAGTTACAAATTACAGTCATCAAATAAATTTTATATTAAAGAGTTGATGAACTTTTCATAGCTTGCTTTCTCTTTGAGTAACCTGATGTACTCATATTCTATTAAGAGCTTCTAGTGACTTGTTAATGTTTGTATGTTTAATATCTTTCAGTTTATAAGGGAGTGGACCTCCACTGTCAGACCAACAACACCGAACACCACACCAGTGAAATCTCTGTGGATCGGCTGATTGTGAGGCGAGGCCAGCCCTTCACCCTGACCCTAAAACTGACGCAATGTTTCAACCCGGACCTTTACCCGCTCAACATCGTCGCAATGACAGGTTGGTCCTTTATTAAATGAATGAATTAATGTTTTTTCTGGTTAATTTTTTTTTTCTGGTACAATTTATTTAAATTATAATGAACAAAGAATGACAATTTGTGTGAATATGCAATTTACAAAAATCCTATATATGCCGACACCAATCCATTCACACAAAATAACTTGCAACATTTAAAACCAAAAAAGGAATAGTAAATAAATACATCAAAACATTTTTTAAAGAATGTATCCGATGAATGCCTAT
Source organism: Micropterus dolomieu (assembly GCF_021292245.1). NCBI lineage: Eukaryota > Metazoa > Chordata > Actinopteri > Centrarchiformes > Centrarchidae > Micropterus > Micropterus dolomieu. Next base: position 6,750,200 of record NC_060167.1, on the reverse strand, counting down.
AGTAGACTTTCCAATCAATCAGAATAATAATTTGATTAAATTGACAGTGAGTTTTATTTATGTGGCTTCAAGTGTTTAGGAACAGGTCGTGAAGTCCTGAGAGTATAAATGTGACACATTCATAACTTGCTATGTTGGACATGAGTTCAAATTCGGTGTTCAGATGACGTGACTTGCATGGTCTCACAGCGATTCGGCATCCTGTCTGCACAGAACACATTTAGTTTGTAGATACTATGTTTCCCCTGGTAATTGTCCAATGGCAGGTCTGCATTTTTAGGTGTACTTTTTACTACGTGAACAAACGTCACATTATTTGTACTCAATTTGCATACTTTTGCAGTCAACGCTCTCTGCCTTTGTAGAGCAGTAGGCATAGAAGAAAACCCAGCTATGTCAGGCTTTGACGACACAGTAACAACAATATAATAAACAATACTTATTTGTAGTGTAAGTATTCTGGGTGTGGCCTTTTAAGAGATTTGTTGACCATGAGGGAATCACAGTCAGTAAAAACCAACAGATGGTTTTGTTACAACAGTAAATGAATGTCTGCCTCCCTCTGTGTCTCCTCTCCTCAGGAAAACACCCATCCGATGTTCGGGGGACGATGTCATTCTTCAGTGTCCCAGACAGAGTGCAGGGTTCACCATCAGCAAAGGCAGTGTGGAAGATAGCGCTTCACAAGAGTTCCACCCCACTAACAGGCCTCTTGAACCTGACCATTACGCCCCCGGCCGACACCCCCATAGGGGAGTACTTGATGTATGTGACGCACAGGGATGAGAAAATGTTACTGGCAACGCCGGTGGTGCTCTTCAACCCCTGGTGTCCTGGTAAGATTTCAGTCTATTGTTATATAGATTGTTATTGTGATATATATTGCTATCTATATCTTCTTTTGATAATCTATGTGCCTTTTGCTGATGATGTACTTTTACTTAAGTTAAGATCTGAACTTATAACATATATATTATCTAATCTATTGACCTATCGTCTGTCTGTCTGTCTGAATTAATTCACTCTCTCTGCAGATGACTGGGTGTTTCTGTCTGATGGGGAGCAGAGGCAGGAGTATGTAATGAATGAACAAGGAATCATCTACCAAGGAAGTGGCAGCTACATCTCCCCTATGAACTGGGACTACGGACAGGTACTCACTCACACATATACACACATACATAGACAAAACTGACTGACGTTAAACCCAATGCACAGTCAGACCACAAAATGGCCACATTAGGAACACTGTTATTGATCAACGACATTTGTCTTCTTCTACGTTTCAACACGTGTGGCATGAATCACAATCAGGTACGGCATATCCAGAGCACCCAGGGTGTGCCAGCGCAGTTTAATGTTTTATAGGTAATTTTGTGGCCAGTGGTGCTCTTGCATCATAAAATAAACTATTATCATACTTCATACTTATTTTACATAGTGGATTATCGAGGTTGTGAAAGCCAATCTCATTTGCTTATTGCATCCCCTAAACACAGACCTCTCCCCATCTTCAATCCTGTGAAGAGTTTTTGGAAGCACGTAATGGCTATAAAGATTTTATGCTTATAAGGAATTGAATACCTAATTGTAAAATTGAATCACTATTGAATACTTTCTGTTGACATTTAAATGCCATTAAATTTATATCACGGAAATTATCTATCTATCCATCTATCTGTTGTCTGATGTCCCAGACAGGGGTATCCTGAGTATCCCAGATGTTCAATTTAGAATTTTATGTCTTATATTTTAGTTTCTGACCTTTACCCGCTGCTGAGCAGTTGATACTATAAACATCTGCAGTTAACACCAATGTATTACCATAAATAAAATACAATATAAGAGCAAAAATAGCATCTCCTCTTTTCCTGTCTGCTTCTGCCCAGTTTGAAGACAACATGGTGGACATTTGTTTGAAGATGTTGGACATGAACAACAAACACTTGAATGACCCAGCTGACGATGTTTCTGCGCGCTGTAACCCCATCTACGTCAGCCGTGTGGTCAGCGCCATGGTAGGTCACACTGTGTGTTTTAAACATACCTCAACAAACCTTTATAGCAGCAAAGAAATGTTTCACAGATATTTATGGGCTTTTTTTTAAGCGACATTTTTAAGTTTTTTGAGTACCAAAATCCAGCAATGATGCGATGCCAATTGAAACTTTCCACCGCTAGATGACAGTAAAAGTGGGATTTTCAACTTAACTTCTTCAGGGCTAATTAGCAAATGTTTGCATTCTAACATAAACTAAGATGGTGAACATGATAAACATTATACCAACTTTACATTTAAAATATTAGAGTTATCTTTGTGAGCATGTTAGCATGCCTAGATCAGCGTTTAGCTCAAATCAATGCTGTGCAGTACAGCAAGAGGCCAGAGAGCACACAGTAGCACAATGCAGGTTCCACACAGAGATGTAAAATAGTAATAGTAATGGTAGTGACAATAATACAAATATGAAAACAATTAGAATAGCAATTCACAGGACTAATAATAATAATTGCAGCAGCAGGTATAGTGCAGGAAGATTAGGTGTGGTAGGTGGCTTGCAAACGCAGATCCAGACTCTACAGCTCCGGAGGTAGAAATACCTGCAAAAAGTGACAGAAGGAGAGAGGACAGAGACGAGGTAGAGAGTTTAAGATGTAATCCTCAATATATATGGCAAGTGTTTGGTGTGTTTGGGTTATTCTTGGGAGGGGAAGAATGAAAATGTAGTTTTGAGTAAAAAGTCACCTTATGATAATTTCCTTGTTTGTCTCAGGTCAACTGTAATGACGACCGTGGTGTCCTGCTGGGACGCTGGGAAGGTTCATTTTGCGACGGGGTCCCACCCTTTCAGTGGAATGGCAGTCATGCCATTCTTAAGCAGTGGATAAATACTGACTGCAGCCCGGTCAAGTACGGGCAGTGCTGGGTGTTCGCCGGTGTGATGTGCTCAGGTACAGTAACATCTGACTCTGCAGGGCCTCACACCTGGAACAACATCTGTAAAGATAAATGCTAGTTCTGAAACAATTACTCAAATAATTTAGTTGATGGATTGTTTAATTAAGCCATTCATTAAGGTAAAATCCCAAACATTGGCTGTTACCATCTTCTCAAATGTGAGCATTTGCTGCTTTTCTCTGTTTTTTATTGCTTCAAATTGAATGTGCGTGGGTCTGGGACTGTTTGGGCAATGCAAGTAATTATTACTATTATTAAGTCATTATGTTGACACTGATCACATGACACTTGGATTGGATGGATTTCTGGATGTAACAGCTTGCATCCATAAATAACAGCTGCATTTTACTGTTTTATTTATTTTATTTCATTCATTTGATGAACAATATGAAATTAATTAGCAACACACACACACACACTTACTGTTTTACTTATTTATGTTTATTTTTTAATATTTGTTTTTACTTTATGTATTTTATTTTATTGTTATTGTAATTATTATTTAACACACACACACACACACCTTTAATGATTTATTTACTTATTTAATGAAATGTATGAAACTAATTGTTTTGTAAAATTGACAGCAAATAAGTACGTTGACTCAAGAACTGTACTTAAGTAAAAAAAAAAAAAGGTATTTGTACTTTACTTGAGTATTTTCTTTTCATGACACTTCTACTCCACTACATCTCAGAGAGTGATATTGTACTTTTTACCTTTATTACATTTACGTGACAGCTGTAGTTACTTTAAATGAACTTATTTGAATGACTCAAATCTCTGTGTGTGGTTCCAGTAATGCGCCTGCTGGGCATCCCCTGCCGTGTGGTCACCAACTTCGAGTCAGCCCACGACAACAACAGCAATCTGATCATCGACGTGTACCACGCCGACTACGGAGTGAGAGAGAAAGAATCCCCTGACAGTATTTGGTGAGACAAAGAATCTACAATTTCTTACTTTGAGAATACAAAGACGGCAAGATGCAGACCAGTGTGAGCTTCAAGTCTATCCAACTTGCACAACTCTTCTCCAGTGCACCACTCTGTTTTATTCAAAAAACACTTTCGGTTAGCTTGCTTTGTTAACTTTTTCATTATAGAAGTTACATATATCTGTCATGTGACTGATATATCCATAGGAACATGTGTAGTAGTAGTAGTAGTAAGTATAAAATAGATAATAATCACATGCCATATGTCCATTGAAAAAGTTGGTCGCTGTTATCATTCCTCCTGTCAATACTGGCCATGAAAATACCCCAAATTCCCAAAGTAGCTGTCTTACTTTCCTTGTTTTGTGCAGAAATGCATTTCAGCTGAAGCTAATATAATGCTCTAGCAGTCTGAGTCAACAAATCAAGTAGGCATCTTCACTTAAGTCAGACTGCTGAAGCCTCAAGTTAACATTAGGTGAACTTTAAAAGTCATTTATGTGCAGCATGAGGACTGTTGAAGGTAATGCTTTACTGCCATTAAGGAGAAGAGCAAATATTTGTGTTAGTGGAAAAACACTGTAATCACAAAACTGACAAACGTGTTAGGAATGCATACATGCATCCAGCAGGCACAGTGCAATATTAGCATTTATTCAAATTCTCTCTCCTTTTAGCTCCGGTTTGGTCTCCACAAACTAATCTGGCTCTTTAGCTGCTAAATTATCCACTTTCTTCTCCAGCTGACAGCTAACTATGTCTGCTGTTTGGTGTGGAGCAGGTAGTGTATAGAGGGGATTTAAGAGCTTTTTATTTATTTTTTAATCAAAAAACAGCAGCATCCTGAGGCTGGAAACGACACTATGAGAGTGGTGAGAGAGTGAACCAAAAAAAATACAAGTGACCTTTTTTACATATAAGCAGTAATGTGATCCCTTGTCAATATAAAAATAATGATTAAATTAGATTTCTTTTTCAATAGTTCAATAATAGTCAAAATAATCCCAAACATCCTAAATGTGTTTTGTTTATAGTTATTCACTTGATGTTGGACCCTCACTGTGCACGATGATGCATGTGCAGAGTTTGACATTTAAAGACTGTTTCACATTCATCTGCTGAAGGGGGCTGGACTATTCTATGTATTTTCTTAAAACATGTTCGGAGCAGTTCTTTAAAGAAAGAGTATTATTGTTGAATATAATTTCAGGTGCTGTAGTATGTACACTTCTTTCAAACCAAAATCTTAGAGTTACAATGAGCACAGTGTTGTACTTTGAGCAGATGAAGGTGCTCCTGATAGATTGTCTCAGCCTACTGCACTGCTGCAGAATCAGACTAATGTTTTTTGTTTTAGGAACTTCCACGTGTGGGTGGAGGGGTGGATGAGGCGGCCAGACCTGGCAAAAGACGGCAAATATGACGGCTGGCAAGTTTTGGACCCAACACCACAGGAGAAGAGCGATGGTACAGACTCACTTGTTTATCTCCATAAACTTAAACTGTTACACATTTTCTACCCTGTTCTAATGACCTTGTTTCTTGTCCTATTTGTACATGCTGACCTTCTAATCTGAGATTTTATTGATCCATGAAATTCAATAAATCCAATTTTTATCCAAATAGGGATTCAGAATAAAAAAGTTTTATCTTTTCATGCAAATTAACATTTCTAGAAGCATATTCTTAGTTTCTAATAATGATTTAACTTCAGATGTCTTGTGTGAACAGTTGAACATTTTGGTGGCACAAGCAGAAAGCTCATGGAGATGAATGAAAAGGTTTCATCCTTTGGGGTTCATAATTGTTCTCAGAAAATATCAGGGTAATCTGCCTGACAGATGTTTATATTTCTTGTGCTCAAGAGGAAACTTTGACCTCATGGTGCTATCAAGATCAGGAATCATTGAAAACATTACAATGATCCTCTGGGGGGCATGAATATACGAAACAAAACATGTGTATAACTGGCTAGTAGTACTAGTGAAGATTAACATCACTGCAGCAAAAAACTCTGGCTTCCTCATCATTGCTTCTGCAGAACGCATGGGGAAGTGAATGCAAGGAAGTGCAACAAAGTCACAAACAAACTGCAGTGGCTAATCAAATATGTACAAGCACACATAAAAAGGGTTCAGGGTTGAACAAAGGAGTATAAATAAAAGAATGCTCAAACTGAATTTGCTTTTTTGCATTTCACCTGCAACAACACACCCACGTCATCCTGCTTGCTTATCTTGTTTGCTTACATGTAGGACAAATAAAGCCCAAAATCCTCACATTTGAGAAGCTGGAACCGACAAATATTTGGTATTTGACTAAAACAATATTTCGATTATCAAAATAGTTGTGGATAAATTTTCTCTCGATGACTAATCGACTAAATCTCTTAGCTCTACACCTACACTTGCGCTGCCCGTTTTATTGATTTGCCATAGTACTCCTGTTGTATAACAGGACTATGTCTACAAGCTCTATGTGACTACATGATGGCACAGGCATAGGTTTTTGTTTGGATCAAAGTCAAACACAGCTTTCATCATGCGACCACCATGTGGCACCAAAGTAAGAACATTTTAAAGCCTACAGATAGTGGCTTAAAGTCGCATTACACAATAGGTCAGGATGAAAACTGTTCTGTGGAACAAAAACCTTCAATGTCAGTTGAGAAGTTTGTTACTCCATTTTATGATTTTAATTGTCTGTCCTCCTGTAGGTGTATACTGCTGCGGTCCTGCCTCGGTCACAGGCATTCTTAACGGAGACACAGACCTGAAATATGATGTACCATTTGTCTTTGCAGAGGTCAATGCCGACTGTATTGACTGGCTGGTCAGTGAGCAGCTCAAATCTATATCTATATCTCTATCTATAGATAGATAGAGAGATAGATCAAATATATATTTGAGGTCTGCAGCAAATTTCAAATAGCTAATTTTGTTTCAGATGTTTTGTTTCTATTGTCTGTGTTTGTGTGTCATGACAGATCAAAGCTGATGGTTCAAAAGTGAATATCTTGTCTGATACTAAACGAGTTGGTCAGAATATCTCCACCAAGTCTGTTGGCTCCAACAAGAGGATGGACATCACCAACTCTTACAAATACAGAGAGGGTGGGTTCATCTGACAAAAAGATCACACACAAACTTCAGCTGTAGCAACTGAAGAACGGTGGAAATTGACTGAATTACTACCCTAACAGGATCAGAGAAGGAGAGGTCTGTCTTCAAATACGCTGTCACCAGACTCTCCCCCAATGTAAAGCCAGTCGAGAGTGGACCGATAAAGGTGAATGATGAAATAACCCCAGACTGCATCACTCCACTGCCGCAAGTGTCCATACGATTTGAAGAGGTACGTCACAGTACCCAAAGTTTCCCTTTAGAGTTATTGAACAGGATGTTTTATATCTTATTTTAAGTGAAATAATGTTTTCTTAGTTTCTGAGGTTTTTCTTTTTGGTGTTATAACTGTAATTATGTATGTGTGGTAGTGTTGTATAGTTGGTGGAGTTTAAGATTTTGCAAGTAGATGATGAACACAAGAGACAATGGAGCCTTTGGGGGGACTGTCACAAATTATCCTTAGAGTGATTTTTACAGTAACTCCTCAAAGAGGGAGACATTTGTTTCAACGGGGCAGCATTTCCCTAAATAATTATGAAGATTATAAAATTCATCTTTCAGACCTTCATAAGCTAAAGAAGTGTTTACCAGAAGCATTGTAACTTAAGATGCTTTTAGAAATGATTGTAAGTGCCTCATTCCCACTAGTCAAAAGCTAAGAGCATCGTAATTATTTTTGTTCTTTTCTTGCATCTTGAAGTCTGCACTACTTTTATCATAACCACTGTTTATTGAAGATAAATTTGATGTAAAATTTGTGACATTTGAGAAATGCGTAGGCTGCTGGGATCTATTTATTTATTTTACATATATTCAGCATTACTTATGGTCAGTTAATTATGCCAAATTACATTGAAGTGTGGTTCAGCATACTCTGGAGCACCACAGACAGCCAATGTTAAGAGGCAGGACAGGTAAAAAAATTAATTAATTTTTTTAAAAAAGAGAAAAAATAAGAAAACCAACCTGAAACTCTTAAAGTGAGGTGCACATGTTCCCCCATCCCCAGTAGAAATTATTCCTTTGATCATTTTTAGTGTCCTTGTTGGAGCCGTTTTTTCATTTTTGCCACCATCCCTCAAAGAGTCTCTGCAACCCACTGGTTAGGACTTTGGTTAAAAGTAAATAAAGCAGATGATTAGTCACTTATACTATACTGAAAATTGTTTATAGTACTGGCTCACACAGGCTTCAATGGGGTGATATCCCTGTATACAGGATAGGTCTGTGTATGACAGTACATCATTATTTTTCTCATTGTGGGGTACTTCAGGTGTCCAAACCGATGAACGGCAGGGATGTGAGCCTAAAGCTGGTGCTGGGCACTGTGGGCAATGCTGCCAGGCCGCTGTCTATCAACATCAGTGTCCAAGCCATGAGGCACAACGGCTCACCAGCTGTGACCATTCAGACTGAGGTGAAAAAGGAGACACTGCAGCCTGGGAGAGGTGAATCTTCTTCTGTAGATATTACTCTGGACAGAGATGTTGCTTTTGAATTTTGGATGCAGAATTCTCGAAGACAGATATCTCAAAGTACTGTATGTTTTTGTGAAACTGAACCGATGTGAAATGTCCCTTTTCTTCCTCTTGTCTCTTGAAGATCTATCCATCCCTATCCTGGTCCCATTCTTGGCTTACAATAAACACATGGTGAAGTGTGAAAGCATGAAGGTTTCAGTCATGGTCACGGACAAACAGAAGCCAAATAACATATACCTGGCTGCGCAGGACATTGTGCTGCTTAACCCTCCCATCTCCATCACCGTCAGTAGAAAACCTCTGTCTCTCTGTCTATCTATCTATCACCTGTCATCAGACTTTGTTCAGGTGTCTGTTACACTAGTTAAAAGCTGTTAGTATCTCTTATCATACTCAAAGTCTGGGTCTTAGTTATAATATATATATAACAAGACAATTTATAAACAAGACCATATAACAGGACTCTACAGCCATGCGCAACTCTGTGATGATGTAGTTTTTTGATTGCTGTTTTACTAATATATTTGTTGGTTTTACCTGTAAACTACAGGCTGTCTTACTTTTTGATATTTTTTCCCCACTGGTAAGATTATTATGTAAGTGCAATGTGTTCAGTGTGTGAG
>NC_060167.1:6729003-6740975 GCF_021292245.1 Micropterus dolomieu | reverse complement strand
AGCTGAAGCTAATATAATGCTCTAGCAGTCTGAGTCAACAAATCAAGTAGGCATCTTCACTTAAGTCAGACTGCTGAAGCCTCAAGTTAACATTAGGTGAACTTTAAAAGTCATTTATGTGCAGCATGAGGACTGTTGAAGGTAATGCTTTACTGCCATTAAGGAGAAGAGCAAATATTTGTGTTAGTGGAAAAACACTGTAATCACAAAACTGACAAACGTGTTAGGAATGCATACATGCATCCAGCAGGCACAGTGCAATATTAGCATTTATTCAAATTCTCTCTCCTTTTAGCTCCGGTTTGGTCTCCACAAACTAATCTGGCTCTTTAGCTGCTAAATTATCCACTTTCTTCTCCAGCTGACAGCTAACTATGTCTGCTGTTTGGTGTGGAGCAGGTAGTGTATAGAGGGGATTTAAGAGCTTTTTATTTATTTTTTAATCAAAAAACAGCAGCATCCTGAGGCTGGAAACGACACTATGAGAGTGGTGAGAGAGTGAACCAAAAAAAATACAAGTGACCTTTTTTACATATAAGCAGTAATGTGATCCCTTGTCAATATAAAAATAATGATTAAATTAGATTTCTTTTTCAATAGTTCAATAATAGTCAAAATAATCCCAAACATCCTAAATGTGTTTTGTTTATAGTTATTCACTTGATGTTGGACCCTCACTGTGCACGATGATGCATGTGCAGAGTTTGACATTTAAAGACTGTTTCACATTCATCTGCTGAAGGGGGCTGGACTATTCTATGTATTTTCTTAAAACATGTTCGGAGCAGTTCTTTAAAGAAAGAGTATTATTGTTGAATATAATTTCAGGTGCTGTAGTATGTACACTTCTTTCAAACCAAAATCTTAGAGTTACAATGAGCACAGTGTTGTACTTTGAGCAGATGAAGGTGCTCCTGATAGATTGTCTCAGCCTACTGCACTGCTGCAGAATCAGACTAATGTTTTTTGTTTTAGGAACTTCCACGTGTGGGTGGAGGGGTGGATGAGGCGGCCAGACCTGGCAAAAGACGGCAAATATGACGGCTGGCAAGTTTTGGACCCAACACCACAGGAGAAGAGCGATGGTACAGACTCACTTGTTTATCTCCATAAACTTAAACTGTTACACATTTTCTACCCTGTTCTAATGACCTTGTTTCTTGTCCTATTTGTACATGCTGACCTTCTAATCTGAGATTTTATTGATCCATGAAATTCAATAAATCCAATTTTTATCCAAATAGGGATTCAGAATAAAAAAGTTTTATCTTTTCATGCAAATTAACATTTCTAGAAGCATATTCTTAGTTTCTAATAATGATTTAACTTCAGATGTCTTGTGTGAACAGTTGAACATTTTGGTGGCACAAGCAGAAAGCTCATGGAGATGAATGAAAAGGTTTCATCCTTTGGGGTTCATAATTGTTCTCAGAAAATATCAGGGTAATCTGCCTGACAGATGTTTATATTTCTTGTGCTCAAGAGGAAACTTTGACCTCATGGTGCTATCAAGATCAGGAATCATTGAAAACATTACAATGATCCTCTGGGGGGCATGAATATACGAAACAAAACATGTGTATAACTGGCTAGTAGTACTAGTGAAGATTAACATCACTGCAGCAAAAAACTCTGGCTTCCTCATCATTGCTTCTGCAGAACGCATGGGGAAGTGAATGCAAGGAAGTGCAACAAAGTCACAAACAAACTGCAGTGGCTAATCAAATATGTACAAGCACACATAAAAAGGGTTCAGGGTTGAACAAAGGAGTATAAATAAAAGAATGCTCAAACTGAATTTGCTTTTTTGCATTTCACCTGCAACAACACACCCACGTCATCCTGCTTGCTTATCTTGTTTGCTTACATGTAGGACAAATAAAGCCCAAAATCCTCACATTTGAGAAGCTGGAACCGACAAATATTTGGTATTTGACTAAAACAATATTTCGATTATCAAAATAGTTGTGGATAAATTTTCTCTCGATGACTAATCGACTAAATCTCTTAGCTCTACACCTACACTTGCGCTGCCCGTTTTATTGATTTGCCATAGTACTCCTGTTGTATAACAGGACTATGTCTACAAGCTCTATGTGACTACATGATGGCACAGGCATAGGTTTTTGTTTGGATCAAAGTCAAACACAGCTTTCATCATGCGACCACCATGTGGCACCAAAGTAAGAACATTTTAAAGCCTACAGATAGTGGCTTAAAGTCGCATTACACAATAGGTCAGGATGAAAACTGTTCTGTGGAACAAAAACCTTCAATGTCAGTTGAGAAGTTTGTTACTCCATTTTATGATTTTAATTGTCTGTCCTCCTGTAGGTGTATACTGCTGCGGTCCTGCCTCGGTCACAGGCATTCTTAACGGAGACACAGACCTGAAATATGATGTACCATTTGTCTTTGCAGAGGTCAATGCCGACTGTATTGACTGGCTGGTCAGTGAGCAGCTCAAATCTATATCTATATCTCTATCTATAGATAGATAGAGAGATAGATCAAATATATATTTGAGGTCTGCAGCAAATTTCAAATAGCTAATTTTGTTTCAGATGTTTTGTTTCTATTGTCTGTGTTTGTGTGTCATGACAGATCAAAGCTGATGGTTCAAAAGTGAATATCTTGTCTGATACTAAACGAGTTGGTCAGAATATCTCCACCAAGTCTGTTGGCTCCAACAAGAGGATGGACATCACCAACTCTTACAAATACAGAGAGGGTGGGTTCATCTGACAAAAAGATCACACACAAACTTCAGCTGTAGCAACTGAAGAACGGTGGAAATTGACTGAATTACTACCCTAACAGGATCAGAGAAGGAGAGGTCTGTCTTCAAATACGCTGTCACCAGACTCTCCCCCAATGTAAAGCCAGTCGAGAGTGGACCGATAAAGGTGAATGATGAAATAACCCCAGACTGCATCACTCCACTGCCGCAAGTGTCCATACGATTTGAAGAGGTACGTCACAGTACCCAAAGTTTCCCTTTAGAGTTATTGAACAGGATGTTTTATATCTTATTTTAAGTGAAATAATGTTTTCTTAGTTTCTGAGGTTTTTCTTTTTGGTGTTATAACTGTAATTATGTATGTGTGGTAGTGTTGTATAGTTGGTGGAGTTTAAGATTTTGCAAGTAGATGATGAACACAAGAGACAATGGAGCCTTTGGGGGGACTGTCACAAATTATCCTTAGAGTGATTTTTACAGTAACTCCTCAAAGAGGGAGACATTTGTTTCAACGGGGCAGCATTTCCCTAAATAATTATGAAGATTATAAAATTCATCTTTCAGACCTTCATAAGCTAAAGAAGTGTTTACCAGAAGCATTGTAACTTAAGATGCTTTTAGAAATGATTGTAAGTGCCTCATTCCCACTAGTCAAAAGCTAAGAGCATCGTAATTATTTTTGTTCTTTTCTTGCATCTTGAAGTCTGCACTACTTTTATCATAACCACTGTTTATTGAAGATAAATTTGATGTAAAATTTGTGACATTTGAGAAATGCGTAGGCTGCTGGGATCTATTTATTTATTTTACATATATTCAGCATTACTTATGGTCAGTTAATTATGCCAAATTACATTGAAGTGTGGTTCAGCATACTCTGGAGCACCACAGACAGCCAATGTTAAGAGGCAGGACAGGTAAAAAAATTAATTAATTTTTTTAAAAAAGAGAAAAAATAAGAAAACCAACCTGAAACTCTTAAAGTGAGGTGCACATGTTCCCCCATCCCCAGTAGAAATTATTCCTTTGATCATTTTTAGTGTCCTTGTTGGAGCCGTTTTTTCATTTTTGCCACCATCCCTCAAAGAGTCTCTGCAACCCACTGGTTAGGACTTTGGTTAAAAGTAAATAAAGCAGATGATTAGTCACTTATACTATACTGAAAATTGTTTATAGTACTGGCTCACACAGGCTTCAATGGGGTGATATCCCTGTATACAGGATAGGTCTGTGTATGACAGTACATCATTATTTTTCTCATTGTGGGGTACTTCAGGTGTCCAAACCGATGAACGGCAGGGATGTGAGCCTAAAGCTGGTGCTGGGCACTGTGGGCAATGCTGCCAGGCCGCTGTCTATCAACATCAGTGTCCAAGCCATGAGGCACAACGGCTCACCAGCTGTGACCATTCAGACTGAGGTGAAAAAGGAGACACTGCAGCCTGGGAGAGGTGAATCTTCTTCTGTAGATATTACTCTGGACAGAGATGTTGCTTTTGAATTTTGGATGCAGAATTCTCGAAGACAGATATCTCAAAGTACTGTATGTTTTTGTGAAACTGAACCGATGTGAAATGTCCCTTTTCTTCCTCTTGTCTCTTGAAGATCTATCCATCCCTATCCTGGTCCCATTCTTGGCTTACAATAAACACATGGTGAAGTGTGAAAGCATGAAGGTTTCAGTCATGGTCACGGACAAACAGAAGCCAAATAACATATACCTGGCTGCGCAGGACATTGTGCTGCTTAACCCTCCCATCTCCATCACCGTCAGTAGAAAACCTCTGTCTCTGTCTATCTATCTATCACCTGTCATCAGACTTTGTTCAGGTGTCTGTTACACTAGTTAAAAGCTGTTAGTATCTCTTATCATACTCAAAGTCTGGGTCTTAGTTATAATATATATATAACAAGACAATTTATAAACAAGACCATATAACAGGACTCTACAGCCATGCGCAACTCTGTGATGATGTAGTTTTTTGATTGCTGTTTTACTAATATATTTGTTGGTTTTACCTGTAAACTACAGGCTGTCTTACTTTTTGATATTTTTTCCCCACTGGTAAGATTATTATGTAAGTGCAATGTGTTCAGTGTGTGAGCTAAATCAGTGTGCTGCTGCAGGGTTTGCCCTCACACACATAAACAAAGAAACATGTACTTTATGTTTATGAAAATAAGTTTAGTCCCACTAAGAACCAGAATAGTATAATGCATTACTGACAAAAAAATGTTTGCAATGAGGTTAATTGTTTTCTACAGACTACCAATATTTTGAATTTTGTGATTACAGACATGATGTAATAAGATATCCCCTTAAGCATACGTTGCAAACTCTTCGGCATTAAGAACATACTGTACCTTTTATTTGGGCTTTCCCACCTTGTTTCTCCATTTTTCTCTCTCATCTTCATGCATTATGGGTAGTGTTGTTTCAGTTTGAGTGTGTTTGATTTATCTGTTAAAATGTGTGTGTTCCAGGTGTCCAGTCCAACCAGATTGAACTGTGAGGCATCTGGGGAAGTGGTTTTTATGAACCCAGTTGACGAGACGCTGAAGGACTGCACCCTGACTCTAACTGGAAGTGGCCTTTTGAAAGAGGAGATTGTAAAAACGTGAGTGTGTGTCTAAGATAACGTCATGGGGATGATCCTGTATAAAGTTTTATGCTGCTTACAGTAGGTCCAAATAACAAATAATTGTTTTTACAATGGATCAGTCTGTGGGTTATCTTTATTTATTTTACAGTCTATAAAATGTCACCAATAATTACAAAGTGATGACTTCAATTTCAACTTGAATTTCCCAAAGTAAAAATTTGACTTAAATCAGGAACTGAGATCAAAGAATAAGCATACAATATTATGAATCTAATGAGAGACTGGAAACTAGCTCTTGGTACTTGACAGTTTTCAATATGTTATTGTGGTTCAATACCTAGCCCCAGTTGAGACATTTTACTGCACAACACTGCCATCCAAAATCTTGGTAACACCAGTCAATATAAATATACAGTGTGACCTCGAAACTATTGTTATTCTTATTACTCTTTGTGTTACCCACAGGTTTCCAGATCTGAAGCCAAACAACCGAATACACGTCAAGTTCTTCTTTGTTCCCAACAAGATTGGCGACAAGACTCTGGTGGCCAACTTCGACTGCTCCACTTTCAGACACATCAAGGGTAGCTGCAGTGTCAATGTCAGGCTGTAAATTAATAATAAAGAGTCATGGTTTTCACTTTCTGTAATAAAACATCAAAAAGCAAAAGTCCTCAGATAGGGAACCTTGGGACAAAATCATACCAAATAATTATTTCTGAGTAAAATCACTTCATTGTTACTTTTGGTCTTTTAATGAGATTTACCTGCAAGACGAAAAATATAGAATATCACCAAACTAATCCTGTAAGTGACAAAAGGACGGCACTTTAGGAGTGATGCTCTCCATTTCCTTCATCCCTACAGAGTCATGGAAATAGTGAATTTGGCTAAGCTGATGTTAGCAAGAAACATGAGTCAGACGATCATACAGATTGGAAACAAACCTCCAGGTTAGCCAAATTTAGACAAGAAAAGCAAACAGTAAAATTGTTAGCCAAACTGTCCGTTGTAAACACTCAAAACACTTCCTGCTTGGACTTTGACCTCTTCTGCTTACTGTACTTATGCACAGTTTTTCTGTCCACTAAGAGATTATTACGAACATTTCAGGCGCACGTTCTGTTTTGCTTTCAAATAAAGTGGTTTAGATAATCTGGATTATATCTGGATATAATATGGTGCGTTTACAACCTCTCTGGTCGTCTGACTGCTCATGTTTGTTGCCATGTTGGATCTGCTGAGTATCAGACAACACTGTATTTGCTAAAAGAAATAAGACTATATTTTGAGGCACTGATTGAATAGTGAGGCTGTTAATAGTTGTGGCAGTTTCTTTAAGAACTGAGTTAGAGACCATCTGACACTGAATCTGGGACCGATGACTTTTATAGATTGTCTTCAGAATCTTTATCAATAATAAGTGATCCATCCCAAAGATATCCAGTGGAATCAGGATATTTTTCATTTGAATAAAAAAATTATTCCTACCTGACACTTCACAAATATCTCCATAGTTATGATGCTGCACCACAAGCTCTATATTGTTGAGAATTATTTTAGAGCATTATAGACTAAATTGATATCATTAATTGCTAGAGCAATGGTAGTCTGCATTGGCATCATTTAAGGTATTATTTTATAGTGTAAAGTTAAGATCACAACGTTGAAACTCTATAGCTCTGAGTGTGGTCCTCTCTGTGTCTTTTGGTGAAAGTAGCATGATCAGCAAATGGCAGGTCATCATTTTTGATCATTTTAGTATCCTTAATTAGTAGTAATCATTAATTATTCTTAATTCATCATTTTTAATCAATCATTTTATTATCTTTAATCAATATCAATAAGTAATCAGTCTTAATTCATCATTTTTAATCATTTTATTATCCTTAATTAGCATTAATCATTAATCATTAGTAGGTAGTCTTATTTTCTACTTAGAAGTGCTGTGCTGTAATCATGAATGCAGTAACAATTTCACTGTGATTAAGATTCCTGAGTGGGTGCTTTGACTGCAGACACTGAGACTATGCACGCCTTGTTCAACTGTTACCTACTGTAGATTTATGACAGCAGGAGAGGCTACAGGTGTTCAAAATCTGCTGTGACAAGTGCATGCTTTGGTCTACTGATATCCACTGTTGTTATAACATGATGAACTGCCGAGGTATCAGTCTGTTGATATTAAGACTACATGCTTAATTACTGATTAAGGGGTTGATTGTAAACTTCCAACCACTGATGCTTAGAGCCTGTGTAAACTTCGAGTGAACTTACCCATGGGCATTTGGTGAACTTGCTGATGAAGCATTTGCTGACTCTGCTTGGCAGAGTGGGTGAGTTTCTACGGTAGAAAGTGGATGCATAGATCCAGACAAGCAAAAGTAGTAAAAAGCCAGTATAACAACAAGATTACTGTAAGAAACCAAGCATCAATGAGAGGCATAGCACAACATATGTTATTCCTGTAGTTATTTTTTTAAGAAATATAACTGTGTGTCAAATTATATACGCATAACTGCTGAAAAAGGGTGACATTTGAGTTACAGTGTAAATGATGAGTTTCTTATCCTGTAATATAACAAAATATAGAAAGTTAACAACACAGAATGATGAATGAAAGCTAGAAAACTTGTAAAAGTGGTATAACAACATGTGTGAACAGCATAAAAGCAGAAGATAAGAAATTCAGCATGAAGAAAGGAGGGGGGCACACCAGCCCAGAAGGGATATATAAGGCTGTCTGCAGACCATAGGGTTGACTTCATCCTCCGACCTGCAGGGATGTTGTACCGGTTTGTTTGTCCTGTTTTGGAATAAACTCTTTTGCACTGACTCTTGACCGTCTCCAGAGAAGTTTTTGATTGCAAAGTTACTGACTATAATAGAAAGTTAATGGAGTATTTTTTGACAAAGTTTATAAAGCTGGTGAAGGTGGGAACCAGGCTTAACTGGCCCAGCCTGGTCGCAAATCTGACCCAACAATATGCTGCAGTGGTTTCCAGGTGAAAGTGGAATCTGCTGCAGAAACAGTGTAGTGCTGAAGCTGTCTATATATATATTTATATACACTTTTTTACATTTTACTTTGATGTTTTGACCCCGTCGACAGAAAATATTTAATAAACCAATATTAGCCTGCCTTACATTTTGACCTCAGGTACAAAGTCTTAACAGGAAATTGAAAGTTTGCATCACAGAAGAATGCAGCTAAACCTGATACACACAGACAACTGTTTTCTCAATTTGTGAGGAATGTTCAGGCTACAATTGAACCTGCAGTCTTCTTAACTCTTAGCTTGAACTGCACCAACAAAATCAATCAATCAATCAATCCATTAATTCTCTACATACATGTATGCTTGTTACTGACCCTGTGAGGAAATGAGATGGTGTTAAAGTGTGTCCTTGTGGCTAAACAAAATAAAAGGCCAAATGCTATGTAATCTGGACTGTGTGTGGTCAGTTTTATTTGCACTGTTTTATGGTTTTATTTATTTTATTGCATTTGTCTTGTAAATTTCTAAATATTAAACACTTTTACCTTCACATGAAACAATCCAAGATGGAAAAATAGCTCTGTGGTTTAAACTCCTGTCCACACTAAGGTGTGATGAGGGTTCATACAAATCTAAAGTGACTAACAGGCAAAAAAAAAAACACCTTTATTTTCAGAGTGCTGGATTTTTAGAGAAACATAGATACAATGGCACTTTCAAACACAGAGGCAATTCAAAGTGCTTCGCTTACAATGTGCTTGCATCTGAGCAACCTTAAAAAAATCAAAAGAAAGAAAATGAAAGCAAAATCAACAAAAAAAAAAGTTGCCCCAAATGTAGCCTAATAATGGACATGAAAGTACAAAAGAGAAAGTGATCACTCAAAGTCTGTCAGTCTGACCCTCCTTTCTCTAAAATAGAAACCAATGGACTTCTGCCCAATGATGCGTTCATAGCTGTGGGAGTTTTCACTTCGAAAATAAAACAGGCAACCCCTAACTAAACAAAGTACAGGTGCATCTCAAACAGTTTTTTTTAAAAAAGGTAGGTTTTTGGTCTGGTTTGTGAAAAAACACATTTTCTGTAACTAGTAGGATGTACATACAAATTTAATTTGGATTTGAAATCCGATTGCAAAGTTTGATGAATGCCTATAGACTTACAGGCGCAGCTAATTTTCTTTTGTTTGAGATGCACCTGTATTAGGGTGCCACTCAATGTAATGGCCAATGTGTTTTTCAACATTTTCCAGGTCCCACCTCCTCATTCTGTTCCTTTTATGATGCATAGTTACTGTGAGAAGTTTCATTCAGATATATTAATATTTACTGGTAGCTCAATGGGCTCAATGTTTTTATATTTACTTTCATTGCAATAAAATGTTATTTAATTCAAAATTTCTCTACCAAAGTAAGTTAATCCTTGAGTATGTATTGTTGTAATTTTTTATATCATTTAACTGTTCTTTTTCATATTCTGATTTGTTATTATTTGGTTTAAATACCATGTAATCAGAATAATATTTTTGGCTTAGCAATATTGCAGCCGTAGTCAGTAGTATAGTTAACTCTGTGCAGGGTGGCGAAGGGGCTGGAGCCAATCCCAGCTGTCATTGGTGAACCCTGGACAGGTTGCCCGTTCATCACAGGGCTAACTCATAGAGACAAACAAGTCATACACAGGTTCACACCTAAGGGCAAAGAGTCACCAATTAACCTATGTATGTCTTTGGACAGTGGGAGGAAGCAGGAGAACATGAAGAGAACCCAGACAAACACGGGGAGAACATGCAAACTCCACAAAGAAAGGCCTGGACCTCGATCCACAGAACCTCTTGCTGTGAGGTGACAGTGCTGACCACTGCACCACCATGTCGCATCTATGTGTCAAGTTAATCTTAATTATTCTAATTTTTAACACCACCTACCAGTTATTTTCTGGTACAGTAAAGAAGGACACTTCAAGAGAAGTCACTTAACAAGAGCTTCTTCTGCAGCTGTCACTTCTATTTGTTGGAGCGCAGTGCAGACATACACATTTAGGCTCTCAGAGCTTTCCACCGGGTTCAGTGATTCAGCGGCTACAGACTGAAAATTTTCCGGTTTCGCCCCCAATTCCAAATGACCTGTCACATATGGTAAATGGGCTGTATTTGTGTATCACCATTCTAATCTTTTCGACCACTCAAAGTGCTTTACACTACATCACATTCACCCACCTATGAGCAGAGACCCAACTGCTCATCAGAAACAGAAATTAACTCATTCACACACTGATGACACAACCACCAGGAGCAATTTCGGGTTCCCAACCTTCCTTTAAGGGGACGACCGTTCTATCCTGAGTCAAAGCCGCCCACTTATGCCACTTCCATAATTAAGGTCTATCTGAAAGTCTGTCTGGTTTACATGTGCATGTGTTTTGTCCACTTCATAGAAATCTGCAGCTACTCTGTGAGCTGGAGAGCTAGCCTACAACAAAACACATGTAGCTGTTTTTTGAGCTGCAGTACAGTCATTCTCTGCACACTTATGAATACTTGTTTATTATTAACTTATGAAGTGACTGTTAGCAGCAGAGTTTTACATTATTCTAACTTGTGATATTAAAGTTACTATTACATGATAAAATTGGAAAAATGTTGAATATTGTAAAACTTTGTCAGTGTTGAGCTACCAGTAAAAATTATTAGGAAACTTAGTTTGGGGGGTGAGCAGATGAAAATTAGAAACTTTATTTTTGAGTGGCACCCTAACCTGTATTGTATTGAAGACTCATCTCTGCGTTTAACCAGTGAACGCTGTTTGATGATGGACCAATTTTCTTCCAGTATTGTGGATTTTCCAAAGCAAAAACAATCCACTTAAATACTGAATCATTATAAAACTTTGACAGGAGTGATTTTGCTGTATAATGACTTTCTTACTTTTACTTTTGATACTTTCAGTGCAATTTTCTAACAATGGCATTATGTTTGTATTATTTTACTGTACTAAAGTAACATTTTCAATGCTATTTGATATATGCTATATATTAATTCAGGGCTTCTGTGTTGTCTGTGACGGTTCATACAGGTCATAGTTATCCAAGGAACCAAACCCAGTTGCCCTTGATTTGAACGTTCTTTGGATATTATGATTTACTATGGTGTTTTTATATGTATGTATGCATGTGTGTTTGTGTGGGCATAAATGTATTGTTGTGGGTAAGATTTACACAACGACTCTATAATAAACAAGTTTTTGATTGATTGACTCTTGCTGTCGCCTCTTAACATAAATCCCATTTGACCACCAGAGGTCGCACTACGTTCTTCCAAAGTCCTATAATTTCCTCAGTACATGAACGCGGCGTGAAAAACGAAGCGAAACCGATACGGTACCGTAGCCCCCCTAAGAACAAGACCGAGAAGTTACTAGAGCCGGCCGGGAAGTTCCTTACCTCAAATACCCCCGCACGGGCAGATGAAAACCTCCTGGGTCTGAACAGCCAGGAGAAAACAAGTACACAGTATTAATAACGTACTAACGGGTACAGATAGTTTTAGGTGCCGGTAGCCGTTCAGACGTTTAGACCAAGTCATTGGTGTTGTGAAGAGGAGGACTTCCTTGCTGCGTTGCTGTCTATCAG
>NC_060167.1:6724043-6728983 GCF_021292245.1 Micropterus dolomieu | reverse complement strand
GTGCATGTGTTTTGTCCACTTCATAGAAATCTGCAGCTACTCTGTGAGCTGGAGAGCTAGCCTACAACAAAACACATGTAGCTGTTTTTTGAGCTGCAATACAGTCATTCTCTGGACACTTATGAATACTTGTTTATTATTAACTTATGAAGTGACTGTTAGCAGCAGAGTTTTACATTATTCTAACTTGTGATATTAAAGTTACTATTACATGATAAAATTGGAAAAATGTTGAATATTGTAAAACTTTGTCAGTGTTGAGCTACCAGTAAAAATTATTAGGAAACTTAGTTTTTTAACACATTTGGGGGGTGAGCAGATGAAAATTAGAAACTTTATTTTTGAGTGGCACCCTAACCTGTATTGTATTGAAGACTCTTCTCTGCGTTTAACCAGTGAACGCTGTTTGATGATGGATCAATTTTTTTTCCAGTATTGTGGATTTTCCAAAGCAAAAACAATCCACTTAAATACTGAATCATTATAAAACTTTGAGAGGAGATTTGAATAGTTCCTTTACCACTGACTTCAATTCTTCTAACCATGATTTACTATGGTGTTTTTATATGTATGTATGCATGTGTGTTTGTGTGGGCATGTATTTATTGTTGTGGGTAAGATTTGCACAACGACTCTATAATAAACAAGTTTTTGATTGATTGACTCTTGCTGTCGCCTCTTAACATAAATCCCATTTGACCACCAGAGGTCGCACTACGTTCTTCCAAAGTCCTATAATTTCCTCAGTACATGAACGCGGCGTGAAAAACGAAGCGAAACCGATACGGTACCGTAGCCCCCCTAAGAACAAGACCGAGAAGTTACTAGAGCCGGCCGGGAAGTTCCTTACCTCAAATACCCCCGCACGGGCAGATGAAAACCTCCTGGGTCTGAACAGCCAGGAGAAAACAAGTACACAGTATTAATAACGTACTAACGGGTACAGATAGTTTTAGGTGCCGGTAGCCGTTCAGACGTTTAGACCAAGTCATTGGTGTTGTGAAGAGGAGGACTTCCTTGCTGCGTTGCTGTCTATCAGAATCATCACCCGGTAAGAAGCTGCCTAACGTTAGCATAGCTAGCAGTGGCAGTGTGGTTAGCTTGCTAAGTTAGCTATTTTAAAACGCCGTTCAAATTCCACTTGTATTAGCATAACTTAGCTAGCGAGCTAACTTAGCACTTGACCAGCAAAAAGGGTGGAAGTTAACGCCTGTTAAAACAAACTCGAGAACGTAGTCCGGGTGTGCCTCGGTGTTATTCTAACGTTAAACTTTAAGTGTTGATTTCGACACACTGACAAAAATGTAATCTGCTACAGCAACTATTAGTTAGTTAGCTAGGTTAACTAAGGTAACAGGCGACCGCACAACTTGTTAGTTAAGCTAACATGGATTTAGGATAAGCTGTAGGTAAAATAGAGTTAAATTGATTTAAGACTAATGCTGGTAAATGATGTGGGTGGATATCATTAGCATATACATTGTTTATATATATTGTTTTGAGTTTGAGTCCACCTAGCCAAAACTGAATCAGTATAATACAACAGCCTGGCAAGAAATGATACCCTTTTAATGAATTTAGTTTTTGTTGTTAACTTCTACTAAATGTTAGAAACACCTCAGTAACGCAGTGAGAGGTAGTAGCACAAATTACAGCCTTGAACATTACCGTAAAGGTGAAATTCACAGCTCTGTAACTAAAACCACCCAATTAACTGGATCCAAAGAGTCTAATGTTTCTTGTGCAGATTTAATCAGGAATCCAGATTTTCCCTCAACCACCATTTTTTTTGTCTGATGTCGATTTAAGGTACAGCTCAGAAAGTCAGAATGACTTGCAGTTTCCATGTTGAGATGTCCTTAATGTATAGTGTCATCCAGAGCAGTTTGAACTGAGGGGACAGGTGTGGGTTCAGTGTGTAGCTCAGGAGCACACATTGCATTTGATGGACACAACATTTGTCATAGCTGGAGTGGAGCTGTTGTAACAAGACAGCTAATGTATGGGTGTTCAGATTTTCTTTAACATCTACAGATACAATTATTGCTCGCATGTTTTGATGTATCCATATACTTGGATGCACAGATCCCATCCACCTGACCAGATCAAATATAATAACATTTGCATAAGCCTTAAAATAATCTATAAACATCTCCACCTTTAGTAAATGAGTTATCTGAAGTTACAGTCTCGTATTACCTTACATAGGTGTTATCTGAATGACTTCCACGATTTGAGGTAGCGGTATTTAAATATGGGAAGAGGAAAGCACCAGTGTCGTAGTTGTTCTTGGTATCGGCACCTATTCAGAATTTATGCATCCCTAATGTTTTTTTCAACTCTTAAGGTGTCCCTGAGATCCCTGAGAAATTGTTCTTAGCACAGTTCGGTTTTGTAAGTGCAAAAGTTTATGGATGCAAATGGAGGAAATCAAATTCTTTACACAAATTCAGATTTTGGTGTCGGGGGATAACAAGTTGTTTTCAACCAGAATGAATCCTTGACAAACACTTAAAGAAGATCCACAATCCTCTTTGCTGGGAGCCAGAACATGGTTTGTTGTAGAGACTCTGAGTAAGGAGGCATATAAAGGATGTATATGAAGTTTCCTCTGGTAAATGTCTGTCAGCTGATCACAGTGCCAAATGGATTCAAAGATTATTTTCATGTACAGATGGTAACCAGCGTTTAATCTTTTCAGATAACCATTAAAAAGAAGAGATGCCTCAGAAACAGAAGTCCAAGTCCTGGATGGAATTGAAACAAAGTGGAAATGAATGTTTCAAAACAGGCCAGTATGGAGAGGCCACCAATCTTTACAGCCAGGCAATCAAAGAGCTGGAGAAGTCCAGTAAGTGTTACTTAATAACCTGTGGATACATACAGTGCACTTTGAGAAATATTGACTGCACAGTACAGTAGGTGCACAGCTATTGAACTATTACATCAATTAAAGGTCTGCATGCTTATTTCAATTTACACATTTAAATATAAGATGTTTTAAACAGCTATTACCACAACAGTATGTATGCCGATACGTTTGAGGTTCTGTGGATACCCACCAAGTGGATACTCCTTCAGTAGTAGATAATGTATTGATATCAAACATATTAAAACAAAGAAAAAAAAATGTGTTTAGCAAACAAGTCCTCAAACATTTTCCCACCAACATCTGCAGTATCAAGCAACAATGTGTCTTTCTAGCAACATTTTCCCAGTGAATACACAGGCGTCACTGTCAACAGTTTCACAGTATTTCATAGTGAAACTATTGTCTATCATGGATACCATTGTTTTTTGTTGGTGTAATTTTATGTGTCCTGACTCTTCTCTTATTTCTCTTTGTGTGTCTTCTAAATGAACGTAGCAGAATGATTTTAGACTGAGACTATATTACTAGTGAAATGCTGTTTTTCCTCTAAGGCAAGAAGAACCCAGAGGATTTGGGCATTTTGTACTCAAACCGTGCAGCTAGCTACCTGAAAGATGGCAACTGTGGGGAATGTGTGAAAGACTGTAATATGTAAGTGGGTTTTTAAATTTTTTATTAATTGATTTTTAAATTCTGTGCAGTTGTAAATTTAGTTTTGTTGTTCAAATATCACTTTAACGTGTAAACTGTACATACTGTCTCTCAGGTCTCTGGAGCTGTTCCCGTTCAATGTGAAGTCTCTGCTTCGTCGCGCTTCTGCCTATGAAGCTCTGGAGCGTTACAGACTGGCTTACGTAGACTATAAGACTGCTCTGCAGATCGACTGTAACATAGCAGCTGCTCACGACGGCACCAACAGGTAACTGGGCTGTAGGCAGACTGAGTGCTGATGGCGTGTCAAATATCAGAATAGGGAAGGTGGGAGTTACACACGGTAGCTCCGCTTTAATCTTGAGAAGCTGCAGAGCTGCAGTCTCTATTCATTCAAGTTACACTGTAAATTTCCAGCTAAACTGAGGCTTTTTGAAGACCCTTTTCTCTCTCTCTCTCGCCTGTCATTCACCGGTCTTGTGTGAGTTTTGCGTGCATGCTGTGCTGCTGACAACTACATGTATGTTGCGGTTCCTCGCGGGTCTATTTCAAGTAGCCGGCTATATAAACACGATAAAATATTCTTTGTGTGGTTCTTCAACGGTTATAAATTACCCGCAAGTCCCACAGGTTGCGGACAACTCTGCATAACACCAGTGAAGCCGGGGCTCAGTCTCTTCAGCAAGTGTTCCTCCTCCGCCACCACACACACGCTACGCCTACACATGCGCACTGACGACACAGGGTTAGGGTTATTTATTTAGCCACTTTTAAAAACATTTATTGAAAGTTTTATTATTTTTGCATGTTTATTTACAGCATTAAACATTGAAATGTGTATTAGTTATTGGAAGAAAACTGGTAGTTCTATGTAAAATCAGACGTTGTGCACCCCATATCGCCAAATGGCATGATCCTTTTTTCGCTACGAAGCTTCGACTGTGAGATTGACAGTCGAATGAGGCTCCGTCCATCGAAGCATTGAATCTTCGACTATTGGGGGTCAGTCCTAAACAACACACTAGCAAAATCTGTTTTCTGGTTCTTTCTGTCAACTTCTTTGAACACCCACCAGATTTTGTATATTTCCAGGCATCTTTCAGTGCATGTAAACGACTGAACAAGGTGTTTTGGATTCCACTTCTTTTCACTGTGTTTTTTTGTATTTTTATTGTTTCTCAGGATGTCTAAGGCGCTCACAGAGGCAGATGGTCTCTCATGGAGAGAAAAGCTTCCTCCCATCCCCACAGTTCCTCTGTCTGTAAGAGAGAAACTAGCCTCACAAACCACAGTCATTGCTCCACAATCAAACCCTGCACCGAAACAAAACGGCATCAGACAAACAAACAAACCTGGTAAGTAGATTTCTGTTGTATTGCTAATCAGAATATAATTTTAATCATTTAAATTTCTAACT
>NC_060167.1:6720003-6724023 GCF_021292245.1 Micropterus dolomieu | reverse complement strand
TTCCAGCTAAACTGAGGCTTTTTGAAGACCCTTTTCTCTCTCTCTCTCGCCTGTCATTCACCGGTCTTGTGTGAGTTTTGCGTGCATGCTGTGCTGCTGACAACTACATGTATGTTGCGGTTCCTCGCGGGTCTATTTCAAGTAGCCGGCTATTTAAAAACGATAAAATATTCTTTGTGTGGTTCTTCAACGGTTATAAATTACCCGCAAGTCCCACAGGTTGCGGACAACTCTGCATAACACCAGTGAAGCCGGGGCTCAGTCTCTTCAGCAAGTGTTCCTCCTCCGCCACCACACACACGCTACGCCTACACATGCGCACTGACGACACAGGGTTAGGGTTACAATTTTGGATTTATTTAGCCACTTTTAAAAACATTTATTGAAAGTTTTTTATTATTTTTGCATGTATATTTACAGCATTAAACATTGAAATGTGTATTAGTTATTGGAAGAAAACTGGTAAAATCAGACGTTGTGCACCCCATATCGCCAAATGGCATGATCCTTTTTTCGCTACGAAACTTCGACCATGAGATTGACAGTCGAATGAGGCTCCGTCCATCGAAGCATTGAATCTTCGACTATTGGGGGTCAGTCCTAAACAACACACTAGCAAAATCTGTTTTCTGGTTCTTTCTGTCAACTTCTTTGAACACCCACCAGATTTTGTATATTTCCAGGCATCTTTCAGTGCATGTAAACGACTGAACAAGGTGTTTTGGATTCCACTTCTTTTCACTGTGTTTTTTTGTATTTTTATTGTTTCTCAGGATGTCTAAGGCGCTCACAGAGGCAGACGGTCTCTCATGGAGAGAAAAGCTTCCTCCCATCCCCACAGTTCCTCTGTCTGTAAGAGAGAAACTAGCCTCACAAACTACAGTCATTGCTCCACAATCAAACCCTGCACCGAAACAGAACGGCATCAGACAAACAAACAAACCTGGTAAGTAGATTTCTGTTGTATTGCTAATCAGAATGTAATTTTAATCATTTAAATTTCTAACTTGTCATATATTTGTCATATTTACTTAAAGAGGTGGTTTTATGCTTTTTGGCTTTTTCCCTCTCCTTTTATTGAGTTATGTATCTTTTTTTGTGCATGTAATGGGTTTGCAAAGTGAAAAAGCGTGTGTGTGTGTGTGTGTGTGTGTATGATAGATAGTACCTTTGTCCAACCCCAAGGGAGTTCCCATCTCCCACAGAAAACTCTGCTCTGAACTGCTTGAAAACAGCTTGTTTGTAGTTCAGCCGTTTCCCTTTCATCCCTGTCACGTCACAACGATGAAAGCTAAATGCGGCTCATATAATGCTCGCCAAGCGGCTACTCCAACACTCCCTCAAAAACACCGGTGGAAAAGCACTGAGCTGCAGCACACACCTCTCCTCTCCCTTCCAAACACTAGCTACCCTCCAGGCAGTCAATGGACATAAAGTTGTTACTGTGATGTAGAGACAGAGCTCAGTTAAAACTTTATGGATGAAAGATACATTTGTTACAGATTAATAACTCACCACTCTGAAACTCTTGCTCCAGTCTATGTTGCCAAGCAGGTCGGCAACATGCACAGCTGAAACAAAGCTGTTTACCGGCTTTTCGCTGACCCGCCTTTCTCTGCTTCTGATTGGCTAGTAGTCCTTAACTAGAAACTGCACATGTGCAACTCCCAACAAAGATCATTTAGAGACCAGATGTATCACTCCATAGCTAAAACAAAGCCTTCAACACGGGGTGAAAAGAGGAGCTGCAGCAATGTGTGCATTATAACAAGAAATATGGCGTTTTTTTTAAATTAAACCATGTAAACCTGTTCTGGTACAACCCCTAAATAAGATTATGAACCTGAAAATGAGTATAATACCACCTCTTTAACTAAAAATACCTCATTTGTATCAGCAAATTTATTGTAGTGATAACCAGTTTGAAAGTGAGATCTTTAAATGTTAAAGCAGTATGTCTTCAGCTCTATGTATGTGAAACTGGAATTATGAAAAACATTTTTATGAGAATTTTTATCACTGACCCATCACATACTTCTCTTCCCCCTGCTTCTCCGCTCGTTAGCTCCCAGTGATAAAGACATAAAGAAAGCTCAACTCCTGAAAGAAGAAGGCAACGCCCTGGTGAAGAAAGGAGAGCATAAGAAGGCCATAGAGAAGTACAGCCAGAGCCTCAAACTCAACCCCACTGAGGTCACAACCTTCACCGACCGGTGGGTCAGATCTTTATTCACACATACATATATTTTTCCTTGGTTATCCTGGTTGGAACTATGTTTGAGGTGTCATTTTTAAAAATTTAACTAAAACCTCCCAGCCAATCAGAAATTTCTGTATTTATCAGATATGAGAAATATACTGTAATTAAATAATGGGGATTACCCACATTATGTAACACATACAGTATTTTTGGAACTAAAATGGCTGAAGATGGAAAAAAAAATAAAAAATGTTTAGTGAAATTCTGTGAAACAATTTGGCATCCACCCATATGTGAGTGTAATGTGATCAGAATGTATTATGTATGTAAGGGATGAGTTCAGATTAAAAGCTTCCCATATTCATATCATTTATACAGGACCATATCATATATCAAAGCAACACTATTGATAGCCAATGAGGTAGTAAATAAAAATTATGGCTGTAATACTGATCTGTATTCAGAATAATTTTGTGTATTAAGTGAGTTTCTTTGGGTTAACGGTTAGAACAGCCCAGCAGCTTTGTGTCTAGAAATTCCTTTATATAATCTCTCTGATGTTTATGGTTTTCTGTGTGTGAGATCAGGGCCCTGTGTTACCTGTCAGTGAAGCAGTACAGAGACGCCGTCAGAGACTGTGACGAGGCTCTGGTGATGGACAGCAACAACATCAAGGCTCTCTACAGGAGGGCTCAGGCTCACAAGGAGCTCAAGGTGAGAGGCTGAATCTTCGTCACCGTACTTCAGTTTCTGATTCCCACGCAGAGCAATCAGACGTTAGTTTCAGTGTCTGTCTGTAGGTTTTCAGGGCGGTTGACAAAATAAAAGGATTTCCTGCCTTGATAATTGCCGATGTTTCCCCAGGCACCGTTTCCTTTTCAGTATCCCACACACATAAAAGGACATGGTTAGCTCGGCACTCACAGCTCCGCACAGTGCAACTGTCGACTCTGTTTGGAGGTTTGAGTTGTGTGAATATGGCAAGAAAAGAGCCATTATGATCTGTTTTGTTTATTGAAAGCACAACAGTCAATAGCCACAGAAAGCTAATCTCTGATTTTCAGCCCGTTTCCACCTGGTTTTAACACACATCTTTATCTGGGTAACTTACCTGGAGCAGAAAAAGAACTTGTTAATGAACTCTTTCCTTCATGAAGGTTATATTGTTCCGCTTTTGCACAAAGTGTTCATTCAACTTTATAGTAATTTCAGATCCTGTAGTTTGTGGTGTTGTTTCTTGTTTATACATCGGGTGTCGCTCTAATATTACCTGAGGTGAAGGTTATATAGGTAGCATCCAAACTGTTGGAGGCAGGTGTTTTTGACCCGGAAGGGCAAAGGGTTTTTGAACACTGTGGCGCTGGCATTGGCGCAGAAGCCTTTTATTTGACAGTCTATTGTATGCATGGATATGTTTTGCCGTTGAAACTGGATAGGCTAAACATTTTACTCTGCACGGTAAAACAAATAAACTTATTAATCAGCAACACAACAAAGCCTGGAGATTCTTAAACGATACAGTATGGTAACACACAGACAAAGGTACAGTGCGTCAGCCAGGGCACTCCTGGGCTAAACCACCTCAGTAGCCCTCAGTATTAGACTGAGCTACTACAATAGGTTTGTTTAATATTTTGTCTACCCTATGCATATCACTGAAGGTAGACTACAGGTCTAAGTACAACCCATCCAGCAACGTAATTTCCCTTAACCTGGGTCACAGCATGTTTTCCACAAGTGTGCTAGCTGCCTTCCTAATCTGCACATTGAGATTTGATCACAATGATCACAATCACAGAAAGAAGGTCACGACAAGAACG
>NC_060167.1:6718952-6719903 GCF_021292245.1 Micropterus dolomieu | reverse complement strand
TTGAGTTTGAGTCCACCTAGCCAAAACTGAATCAGTATAATACAACAGCCTGGCAAGAAATGATACCCTTTTAATGAATTTAGTTTTTGTTGTTAACTTCTACTAAATGTTAGAAACACCTCAGTAACGCAGTGAGAGGTAGTAGCACAAATTACAGCCTTGAACATTACCGTAAAGGTGAAATTAACAGCTCTGTAATTAAAACCACCCAATTAACTGGATCCAAAGAGTCTAATGTTTTTTGTGCAGATTGGATCAGGTGGAAACCCATCCACCTGATCAGATCAAATATAATAACATTTACATAAGCCTTAAAATAATCTACAAACATCTCCACCTTTAGTAAATGAGTTATCTGAAGTTACAGTCTCGTATTACCTTACATACAGTGTACAGGGTACGGAAAGTATTCAGACCCCTTTAAATTTTTCACTCTTTGTTTCATTGCAGCCATTTTCCAAAAATCAAAAAAGTTCATTTTATTTCTCAGTAATGTACACTCAGCACCCCATCTTGACAGAAAAAAACAGAAATGTAGAAATATTTGCAAATTTATTAAAATAGAAAAACTGAAATATCACATGGTCATAAGTATTCAGACCCTTTGCCGTGACACTCATATTTAACTCAGGTGCTGTCTATTTCTTCTGATCATCCTTGAGATGGTTCTACACCTTCATTTGAGTCCAGCTGTGTTTGATTATACTGATTGGACTTGATTAGGAAAGCCACACACCTGTCTATATAAGACCTTACAGCTCACAGTGCATGTCAGAGCAAATGAGAATCATGAGGTCAAAGGAACTGCCTGAAGAGCTCAGAGACAGAATTGTGGCAAGGCACAGATCTGGCCAAGGTTACAAAAAAGTTTCTGCAGCACTCAAGGTTCCTAAGAGCACAGTGGCCTCCATAATCCTCAAATGGAAGACGTTTGGGACGACCAGAACCCTT
>NC_060167.1:6712595-6718852 GCF_021292245.1 Micropterus dolomieu | reverse complement strand
TAAATGTTTAGTGAAATTCTGTGAAACAATTTGGCATCCACCCATATGTGAGTGTAATGTGATCAGAATGTATTATGTATGTAAGGGATGAGTTCAGATTAAAAGCTTCCCATATTCATATCATTTATACAGGACCATATCATATATCAAAGCAACACTATTGATAGCCAATGAGGTAGTAAATAAAAATTATGGCTGTAATACTGATCTGTATTCAGAATAATTTTGTGTATTAAGTGAGTTTCTTTGGGTTAACGGTTAGAACAGCCCAGCAGCTTTGTGTCTAGAAATTCCTTTATATAATATATAATCTCTCTGATGTTTATGGTTTTCTGTGTGTGAGATCAGGGCCCTGTGTTACCTGTCAGTGAAGCAGTACAGAGACGCCGTCAGAGACTGTGACGAGGCTCTGGTGATGGACAGCAACAACATCAAGGCTCTCTACAGGAGGGCTCAGGCTCACAAGGAGCTCAAGGTGAGAGCCTGAATCTTCGTCACCGTACTTCAGTTTCTGATTCCCACGCAGAGCAATCAGACGTTAGTTTCAGTGTCTGTCTGTAGGTTTTCAGGGCGGTTGACAAAATAAAAGGATTTCCTGCCTTGATAATTGCCGATGTGTTGGAGGCAGGTGTTCTTGACCCGGAAGGGCAAAGGGTTTTTGAACACTGTGGCGCTGGCATTGGCGCAGAAGCCTTTTATTTGACAGTCTATTGTATGCATGGATATGTTTTGCCGTTGAAACTGGATAGGCTAAACATTTTACTCTGCACGGTAAAACAAATAAACTTATTAATCAGCAACACAACAAAGCCTGGAGATTCTTAAACGATACAGTATGGTAACACACAGACAAAGGTACAGTGCGTCAGCCAGGGCACTCCTGGGCTAAACCACCTCAGTAGCCCTCAGTATTAGACTGAGCAACTACAATAGGTTTGTTTAATATTTTGTCTACCCTATGCATATCACTGAAGGTAGACTACAGGTTTAAGTACAACCCATCCAGCAACGTAATTTCCCTTAACCTGGGTCACGGCATGTTTTCCACAAGTGTGCTAGCTGCCTTCCTAATCTGCACATTGAGATTTGATCACAATGATCACAATCACAGAAAGAAGGTCACGACAAGAACGCTTGTTTATATCGGATGTAAATGATCTAAATAACATCAAGATACAGATCACATGTTCATGCCAGGTGTAGATGGAATCAGAATTTTGCATTGAATCAGCATTTAAATGTGAATGTTTCCAAGTTGGCAACATTTGTCAGGTTGAGAGATTTGTTTTCTTCAGTTTCGTGTTTGGGATGAAAAGTGGTAAGTACTTTTTAAAGAGCCATCAGCGCACTAAAGAATAGATTTTCCAACATTATTCATAAATGGTAAACCTATTGCTTTATGTTTTCTCTGAGATTAAATCATGAAGCACAGCCCTGATCCACTCTTTCATTGTTTTCTTTTGCAATCTCTTTTTTCTTTTGCAATCTCAAACATTTTACGATAAACAGAATTAATAAATAGAAATTTATAAAAGGGCACACATGGTGCAAACCTGTGGAGGCACCTACAATTCCTAAATCTGCCTGCAAATTTACTGTTCGTTCTCCTGAACCTTTAGTTTTAAACTAAATTTTTGTTGTCATTCCTGCAGGACATCAAAGCCTGTGTGGACGACCTGAACACCCT
Source organism: Micropterus dolomieu (assembly GCF_021292245.1). Lineage (NCBI taxonomy): Eukaryota > Metazoa > Chordata > Actinopteri > Centrarchiformes > Centrarchidae > Micropterus > Micropterus dolomieu. The sequence continues at coordinate 6,717,165 of NC_060167.1, read as the reverse complement.
GCTCAAAGTGGAACCAAAGAACATGGCTGCCATGAAGATGCTGCAGGAGGTGCAGAAGAAGAAGTGACAACACATCAGGGCCTCTTGAGACGGTGGTAAGGATCTGTCACTGCGCTGCTTACAGAAAGGACGACGACGAATCACTTGTTTAGATAAGAGTCAGGCGACGGCAAACAGTCGAGCAGTGACACAATTCAACCGCAGTCAAAGACTGGGCCTGTGTTTCCCAAAAGCTCCCTGACACTGAACACGTGTTTGATCCGATCACTCTCACTGAACAAACATGAGTTTGGTCTCGAGACACTTCTGGAAAACGCAGCTCCGATCGGTGAGAACTGAAGGTGTATTGGGAAGGAGGGGTGCTGCCATTTTCATCTTTGGAAATGTTTGGATTTCACCAGTTTTATTGTCAGTTTCAAGTCACTGAGTATTTATGGTTATTTATAAGAGCTGTAATTATTAACACAGACGTCGTATTTCTAACTCAGAATAAGCCATTACAATCACCGATTTGTAAAAGTGAAGTTCAGCAGGTAATCGGCCATCATTTGGAACCTCCTGCTGAACACTACCACAGTACAGCAAAATGTCAGTTGACAAATTTACCTAGTCTTACCTTTATACCGTCATGTTTTGCGTGTTCTCGTTTCACTACTCACTAGAGCTGCAACTAGTAATTACTTTCACTTTATATTACGGTGCTGATTATGTTCTTAATTAGCTTACCATCACAGTATCCTGGAAACTCAAGGTAACATTTTCAGTCCGAAACCCAAGATTATCAATTTTATTATCACATAAAAAGAGAAGCAGCAAATGCTCACATGTGAAAAGCTGGAACCTGACATTCCTGGAGATTGTATCAAATATCCAAATTTTGTAGATCGATTGTTGCAGCTCCGCCCACACAGTTTTAAAATGTGAAGCCCACTTCATCAGGAAACCTACCCATCTAAACATTGGTGATTGTAAAGGTTTATTCTGTATTTGAATTACAAGTAAACAGCCATTTTTCACATAATGTTCTACACTCAGGTAGTTGACTTATTTATCCTATATTTGGCTTTCTAAGGCTTTGTGTATGAATGTCTTTCTCAGTGGATTGAAATTTATTTTATTCATGCCATGCTCACGTCATATGGGACAGGTGGTAGAGATGTCAAGTGTCAACATCAGGCAACATCAGGATGGTTGTATGAATGCAGAGTTGGTCGTGTAGTGTTAAGTAGCATGCCATGGCAATATAGCATGTTCAATTCAGTTTATTTACCTTGAACACCGTACTTGATACCTGATATGAGGCAACAATATTTCCTTGCCTTTTCATGCACTTCCAGATTGTTCTGGAGTTTCCCAGTTTGAGTTTAAGTGAACCCTATTTACAAGTCAAACTGGTAGGTGAGATATCTCTGATATGACGTGAATGTAGCATCAGTCTCTTATCACTTGCCTATTTTGCCTTCTTTCCTTCCTTGGTTTAGACATCTGAAATGTGTGTGTCACTCCACTGAGTTATGTATGTTGTTTACTACTTTTAGGATCAGTGTATTAGTTTGCTCCCATTTTGTTGTGAACCAAGTGAAACTATACTCAAATGGGTTATCACATACAAAGTACTGTCTCATTCTGTGATTGAAGTCCCCCCCACCCCATTTTATTATATTGTGAAATGAGAATTCTCATCGGTGATCCTGGCAATCTCCATCTTGCCTGAAGTGCCTGTCTTCATCCTCCATGTGCTGCTCTGGATTAGTTTCTGCTGGACAGCTGCAATGTAAAACGTTAGTTCCTGCTTTAAAACAAACACAGAAATCATACCTCCAGTTATCATGCAAGGGAAGTTTGGGAACATCTGCACTTATTCATGTTTGCATATTCGAGCCAAGAAGCTGCACAGTGCGACAACATCCTCTTGGAAACTGAGATCCTTTGTTTTATCTCATCACATTTCTGCTGTTTTTGTCAACCTTCTGTTTAAACTGAAAATAAATGTAAGAAATATACAGACCTAGATTAACTGTCTTTTCTACATAATTAAGTCTACATTTTGGGAAATATGCTTACTCACTTTCTGATGGCAAGACAAGTGAAAAGATGGAAACAACTGTTCTGTTAATGACGAAGCTAGAAATTGGAAACCGATATACTGCTAGCCTAGTTCTGTCCAGTGGGAACCAGGGGTGGGAATCTTTTGGCACCTCACGATTAAGATTCAGAGGGCTGCAATGCGATTATAGAACGATTATCGGTGCAAAATTTTTTTTCTTTGGATAATTACTAAGCTTCTGCCTGATGTTCTCAACCCTTAACAAGTAGGTTAGTTAGAAATGACACGGCTGTGTTAATACTTCTTTACTAATTTAACTAATGTTATAAACAGCCGGAAACGTGCTGTATGGGGGAGATGTTAGCTAGCACAGCCTTCACTTTTTCAGCAGTTGGGGAAACTGCAGACTTTTAGTAAGGGAAACACTGTGACTAGCTAATTTTCACCGTCATGTTCTGCTGCTCCCTCTCTCTCATTCGCTCGGCCTCACACACAGGATACACAATTGTTGAGTGTCACCATGCTTGCACAGTGCGAGATAAAAAAATCAGTACTTGCACACTGATATCAATGATTGTGTGACATTTAAGTAGGGTGGTTATTCACTCCGCAACGGTGGTGTGCTGAATACAAGGGGGAACGCTGGTCTTTCTGTTATGTGCACGCCACAGACAGTATGGCCGCTGCACTTCTGCGAGTTCCACCTTTTGCGTTCCGTCAACATTTAAATAATCGATTTTTTGACGTTTTATAATCTAGTCGGAATCTTCCACATCGCGAGGGATCTAAGAATCGATTTTTTCTCGCACCCTTAGTGGGAACTACATCTGACTACCAGCACCTCTAAAGCTCACTAATTAACCTGATTAAGTGTAAAAACTACTGACAGTTTTACAGGGTAATGTATACCAGACTTTCGTGGCTCTGTGCAGGAGCCAGGAAACCAGTTAACTCTTGGACCACCCTGCCTACCTCTAACGTTTATTGCAGCTACCTCACACACGTGATGTCAACATGCACAGTGTTATCTATCCACATTGAGTTTGCCTTTGATAAATATAATAAAAGCATTGTTAACAAGGTATTCTGTCTACATAACCACTAGAGGGCTTTTAAAGCAACATTATGTAGTATAGTTAGATATATATGCTCGTCTGGCCTCTTGCTCAGTCACTCTCTGTTCGACAGACAGTCTTCAGTCTCTTCGCACCTTCTGCCATGATATTCATATTGAGAATACTGAGCTAGCTTCTTCCAAAGAACTTTCATTCTATACTATACTTACATTATATAACAACTGAAGACAATGATGTCTGAGGAAGAGAGAGTGAGCAAGAGACCGGACAAGAGTAAATATCTGACTGGCTTTTATTAGTTGCCATGAGCTAAAAGAGCTGAAAGGATGACAGACAGATGCTGAACTGGCTTCCTTGCTTTTGGACTTGTAAATAATATTGCTGTCTTGCGTTGTCACACTTGCTTGATGTTTGGCTGTGTTAGAATATTGTCAATTTGATAGTTCCCGGCACCCCTAACATTACTGTTAGGGGTGCCGGGAACTAAAAATCCCGGGAACTAAAAATCCCAATCTTGCGTAATGTTGCTTTGATCTGAAACGGACACCGGTAAGGTTAAATTAAAAATGTTGTCTTGTCCAGAGATTTTCCAGAGACATTGAAACTATTGTGAAATGGATGACCATCAACCGATAATTTTCACTGACCCACACGCGGTAAATTTCAAGATGATAATCCACTGCACACGGGCTAAGTGGCTGCTCTAACCTGTTAACATGGGCGACGAAGTGAAAAACGAGGTTCTGCACTCAGACATGATTCTTCTTGTTCATCTGGTTCAATTCAAACCAAAGGGGGGAAGCCAAACTTTAAGAAGAAAGCACTTACACTTAAGAAGGAGCACAGCACAATTACGACAGGTTGTCTTGGGCCAAAAACTACATTTATTAGTGTTTGGCAGCTTGTTCAATTGAAGCATACTGTTGCCTTTAGCAGAGACTCCAGCCTGCAGTCAGTTTCATTACATTGAATCTTTACCAACGACATGTTTGGTCAACTCTCTCGGCTGTGCTTTCTAATTGGGGAGTGGGTTAAATTAAGTTCAAGCGCCATTCCTTTTAAGTTAATTTTAATTCTTGAAGGAAAAAAAACCCCTACTACATTAAAGCCAGTGACCCCCTGTTGGTCTAGGGGTGTGGGGGCCATAAACATATAGGCACAACTGGTAGATCTTAACAAGGTAACGTTTATTGGTAACAGAAGAGATGTAGACAGGTAACAAAAAAAACAAAAGGAGGGTGGACGAGGGTGCTGCGAAAATAACAAACCAAGTTAAAATAAAAAGGTCCTCAAAAGGAGGCCTGTACCTATCTATACTTTAAGCAGAGTTGATTCTTGCTACAAAAGAACACAGCACCCACTCCACCTGGTGAAAACTAACACAATAGTAAACAAAACAATAAGTGAATTTCTCCACTGCACCCAATGTGGAGCTAACATACAAAGG
>NC_060167.1:6702379-6712575 GCF_021292245.1 Micropterus dolomieu | reverse complement strand
CACTTAAGAAGGAGCACAGCACAATTACGACAGGTTGTCTTGGGCCAAAAACTACATTTATTAGTGTTTGGCAGCTTGTTCAATTGAAGCATACTGTTGCATACTCCAGCCTGCAGTCAGTTTCATTACATTGAATCTTTACCAACGACATGTTTGGTCAACTCTCTCGGCTGTGCTTTCTAATTGGGGAGTGGGTTAAATTAAGTTCAAGCGCCATTCCTTTTAAGTTAATTTTAATTCTTGAAGGAAAAAAAACCCCTACTACATTAAAGCCAGACAGCATCTGACCTATGTCTAACGCTGTTAATGAAGGAGGGGTGGGCTGACTCGTTGCGATAGACCGCAGAGGCGTCGCTGTTTGTCTGAACGGTATATTAAGGTTCTTCAGCCCGTATGCACATTAGTACTTTTCAGTCGGCTTCCTTGTCTTCTGTGCAAACCAAATGAAAATTAAAAAATATCCTGGAGAACATGGCAGCCGCCTGTTATCCTGTTGTATATTTGCATTTCTGTCCCAAATGTCATGAATTGTTCACACTGGAGATACCCAAACCTTTTTAAAAACTGTCACATATCCACAGATTCTCTAAATTTCAACACCTCAAATGTTTTTTACGCTAGTCCAGTGTTTTAAATGTGTTTTCCTTTCTTTCCAGACCAGCTTAGACTTCCTGCATGCCATGCATCCTTAATCAAGTTACTCAATATGAGAAAAAAAACAAACAAAAAAAAACATGCGGCATTAACAGGCTAGAGGTGATAATAAACAGAACAGGGCTGATTCGGAACTGATAAAACCTTTATTTCACTTTAAATTGTCTTTTACATTTTGTCCTGTTTATAACATGTAAGGTGAAACTAGTTGGAATTTTTTTTAAAAGACATACACAAATCTAGTATTACGTCAACCACGGTGGGGAGGGGGAGATGTTGAGGGATTTTTTTGTGTCATTTTCTCATTTTTTATTGATGTCCTTAAGCTAAGTCTAAATTTTCACAACCACGTGCGCGCTAAGCAATAAAACCGTCACAGAAGCAAACTTTTTTGTTGTTTTTTTGGGTTATTTTTTTTTCCATTTTTATTTTAAGCAGAATACTGGTCAGTAAAAACAAAATGATTTGAGATACCAGATATACAGACAGGCTCGGTGCCACATTCACTACTGCATGGGATCATTTTTTTCCTTATAAAGCGTAGAATAACTGCCTTTTTGTTCAGCTAACGAGAAAAAGAGCGGCAGGGAGGAATATTTTTTTCAACTTCAGTGCATGAAAACAATTGTCCCCAGCAAAAAAACAGAACAAAAAAAACAGACAAATGACTTTTCTACACCTATAGAGTGGAATGTCGAAATGGTAATGACAAGGTTATTGTGACACTGAGTGGAGAAGAAAGAAAAATTGTACTATTTCTACTTTGGAAGAAAAAGTTAATGATATTTCTTAAAATTTGGGACAAGATTTTAGGAATTTGAATTGCTTTTGAACATCTTGCTACTGATGGGGCGTAGTCTAAAATGAGAAATCACAACAAGCCCAATTTCTGCCAGTTCACATATTCACACTGGAAAAGATCCGATCTGAAAATAAACCCGAAAATGTACCGTTGATCGACTGGTCTCTCTTTTCTAAATGCATTCGACAGATAATCCAAAGGTCAACTCAACACGCAAGTATGTTTATCAGCTCTAGCCTGAATACATTAACCGTGATCCAAACTACAGGTTCTCACTTCCACAAACAGATGATTGGCTGATCGGCTGCCGGGAGATTTGGCTCCTTTAACGCACGTACCTGTTGTGGACCGAAACTGCACCAACGGCAACACTTAAAATCACTGCTTCCTTCTTTTTTTACTGATGTGAATTGTTTATATAAGTTAGCTGGATTTGACCAAAAAAGGCCTCAGTTTGCAAAAAGTACTAAATCGAACTGATGGTTTTGGTTACACCTTTCTCTGAGTTTGACAAGTCTTTCAATCAGGTCACTGGAAAAACAGTTTATAGTTTGGAAATGAGGAAGCAGGAAGTTTAAGTGTTGATTTACAGAAGGTACAATTCCCCACTTGATGCTTGTGAATTGATTTACATGGCGATGACGACATGCATTTTTGTTGGCAGATCACACCATTCAGCAGCAAGTGGACTTTTCTAGACTTGTCAGTGCAAGCAGTTAAGGGGAATTAAGAGGTTGGGGGAGGAAGAGGGGGGGAAAAGTACCAAAAATAAGATCGTCAAAAATGCCAAAGCATAAAACAGCAGCTGACTGTAACGGCTTCAAGGTTTTCATTGCAAGCAGGTGTTAACGGACAACATCGACAAACCGTTTAGTTTTCCAAAAGACAGATTTACAGTTAAGCTCTAAAAATGTTTTACAATTTTACAGTTTTCAAAAACCGGAAAGAAGGGTTTGATTTGGTTATACACACACGCACACCAAAAAAAATAAAAAAAAGGAGAGAAAAGCAATCGCAAAAGGGAAACGAACAACCTTAGGAATGGCTGTACTGATGTTTGACAGCACCTTGATAGGAGGTGGATCCAAGGAAGCAGGTAGGTCCCAATTTGTTGTGAAAATGTCAAATCTTCTCAAACATTAAGATGGAATGTATGCTTTTTGTTTTTTAAAGCTTTTAATCATTTTTCAAATTAGTTTTAGCTCTGAACTATGAAATATGTAGAATGATGTCAAATAAAACTCGGGTCATGGTTAGAAAACAAAATAGAAGACAGTGAGTGTTTGATTACACAGCAGGTAGAACGCTTTTGTTTGTTGTTTTTAAATTTGTCAGTGTCACAATACAGCCTTGTAGGAGGACCCTTCTGTATAGACCTCAGCAGAATTGCACTGCTGTTCAAACACACACCCTCCCGAGCTGAATATTGTTTTGCCACCAAACAAGGATCTGGTGGCACAGGTGGAGGAAAAACTAAGCATCACAGTGTTCGTTGAAAATAAACGGACAGTTTAATAACCTTTTTCGTTTTGTTTAAAGTGGAATAAAACCAGCCATTCGCCAGTACACTAAGAAAAGCCAAAAGAGAAGGGATGGACAACTATATAAATGCATTAACTCTCTAGAGAGAGGAGGGAGGGAGGGAAGAGGGTGCGAGAACATACTGCGATGTTAGGAAGGAGGGAAGAGGAGTGAGGGAAGAACAGAAGGAATGGAGGAGAAAGATTAAACAAGGAGGGTAAAAACGGGGGAAAGTGGCCTCTAAAAGATATTCATTTATTTTGTGGTTTTGGATAAAACCCTCCCTGCGTGCTATAAGACTGGACTGGCCAGTGGTTTTAGTCTGCTGGCCTGCCTTGGAGTGCCATAATCAAAGGGGGTGGGGGTGGGAGGAGGGATGGTGGGGTGATGGAGTAGTTTGTCTTTTATCCCCCCTCCTTTGTTTTCTTTTAAATATCCGTTTGTGAAGGTCAGGTACTATTCATGCTGTTGGTTATACAGAAGGGAAGTCGGGAGGCTGGGCTCGAAAAAGTGGGACGAGGGAATGAACGGGCTTTTTATGTGTACGAAGAGAGAAGAAGAGAAGAAAGAGGAAGAGAGATAAAAGGAGGAGGAAGAGAGTGGGGATGGGTTAACAGTGAAGTGCGCTCTAGTTCTCTCCATCGCCGGTTTCACCCTCATCTCCCTGGTTTTCTGATGTCCACAGCTGCAGAAAAACACAGAAGAAATATCTTTCCGTCATCCTATCACTGTAAACAAGGAGATGACAACCTCGTCAGTATTAGTAGTAGCATTTTCATTAAGGCAGTAGTCTATATTATCTGTATTATTAATAAATCCCATGAAATGACAAAAACCAACGATGACTGTCTACTAACAAGTCTTATTTGTGCATCCAAGACCTGATATCTCTTATTCCGCCAGGTCGTAGAGCTCCATGTTCCTCCGTAACCATTGACACAAACACGGTGGTTTATTTTGACTCAATCCCATGTACACCAACCTTTAATTCAATTTTATTTATATAGAGCCAATTTACAGTTACCTCAGTGCGCTTTCCACATAGAGCAGGTCTAGATCGTACTCTGAAATACTCATAATGCACCATTTCTTCATGTTTGAGTAACTTGTGTTAAAACCTGCTCATCTGTTTTAGGAAATTACTGAGCGTTAAATAAAACTTTACATCGATGTACCTTTTCTAAGATTTACGTCTTTAGTAGGAAGCAGTGAGGCTTGGAAAGCCACAGACAGGGTTGGGTAATTGTTAGATATTAAGAATTTTGCAAAAACGCTTTTTACGCATGGGGTGTTTTTTTGTGTTTTTATCCTACTAATTTAACATTAGACTTTATATTTTAATCTACACAATGAAATGATACAAGTTACATGCAGTTTAAAAAAATATAAGCTTCATGACAGTGAAACAAAAATCACAAACATGCTCAACAGCCCTGCACTGATTCTGAATAAAATGTTGTTAAATTTCTCACGTATTAAAATATTGTACTGAAAGACTCAATGTGAAACATCTTCCAGGTTAAAATCCGCCCACATCCTCAAACACTGCTCTGTATAATCATCGTTATCGCTAACAGGTGCTTGTGGTCTGTGCTCAACTATCCATTGGCATATTTTGGTGAAGCCACTTCTTCTTAATATGCGCCATCTTCACCATTCTTTCAACGACCGAGAGTGGACGCATTGGCATTAAATAATAGGTATGGTCGCTAACTAGCTAGTTGGAGTGAATGTAGGAAACTACTGTAGAAAGACTCAGATGTGTATAATACTTTTTTTTTTAGAAACATGAATGTTTATGTGCACCAACACTGATCACCAGGCCTAAGACGATGTGTGACAAATGTGGTTTAATTTTAACAGTTTCTCTACTAAAACACTGAATAAAAGAAAGTCAACTCCTGATAAATATTAAATATACTATAGTTATTTCATATAAATTAAAAATAATCCATCCACATTTTAATAATCAACAGTAACAGGTATTACTAAATTTATATAGTAGGTGCTTCTGTGATGATGAAGCAACCAACTACACTGTTGTTCTTCAGTATCTGATCGGTGCTAACAAACAGAATAGACCGAAACATTGGTGAGCGCCTGCAAGTCGCACACAGCTGTTGTGTTCGCTGTTGTTGGCATTAACTGTGAAGCAGGATTTGTTATAAGCGCGCAACATGTATGATGCATTTTGAAATTTGAGAATAGTAAAATACTGAGGGGAACAAATTTGTCTCTCTTTTTAGCTTTGGCAGGGATCTGTTTCTCCCATACCCGACGGGAATTATACCAAGGTCGTGCGTGTATAAAGCCCTGTTGTGTGTAGCTTAACACAGCGGTCTGCAATGAACAAAGCACTTCAATATTTTCACCTACTTTACATTATGATCAGATTTAGGATACAACCCAGCAAATACAGATGTTCGTGGATCATATTTGGCGTACGACATTGGGTGTCAAATTGCATACTCACAGTCAGGTTGTCCCTTAGTAGCTGCATGATCAGCGTGCTGTCTTTGTAGGAGTCCTCGTTCAAGGTGTCGAGCTCGGCGATTGCCTCATCGAAAGCCTGCAGGGAGGAACAGAGAGGTTCACAGATGCAACTATCTGAAAATGTTTAACATTAAATGCTGATTGAATTTTTCTCACTTCCATTTCTGTTTGCTCTTTTGGGTGTTCTTGAATAAAAAGGGCGATTGTTATTTGTAGCAGCTCTTTGAGCTATTTTTAAATTACACTTATTATTAATTGTTATTGTTCAATCAACTTGGGTTCCTGTTTAAGCTTTCATTCCAGAGCTGCTTGACTTTTGTTATTACTCACTCAACACGAGCGGTTCTGTCAGGTAGTGTGACATTCCACTTTCACAAAGAGACGTCCTGACCGTGGGCACAGCCTGCCTATTTGAACTACGCCTTTCTCAGTCTCCTTAGTTGTGGTTTTATGGTTTTGATTTGACCGTTGTGTCCAGAAAATGTTGCAAGTCATATGCCTGAGGACTGCAGGTCTGCCAGGTGTAAGAGCTCAGCAGCTGGTGAGACACTGCTCCATCTTGACTGTTAACTGGCAGACTGTACTACCATAAAACATTAAAATTCAGTGCTCTTACATAAACAAACAGTGTTATGCACCCACCTGCTTGGCCAGAGCGCAGGCCTGCTCGGGCGAGTTGAGGATTTCGTAGTAAAAGACGGAGAAGTTGAGGGCCAAGCCCAGCCGGATGGGGTGTGTTGGCTGCATGTCCTTCTTGCTGATGTCGAAGGCTTGCTGGTAGGCCTGCTGAGAGTTCTCCACCGTGTCTTTACAAAACAAATAACCACCAGTCACTACATGCTGTGATCCTGAACATTTATCTCAATTACTTAAATCAACAAACCTAGTACAAAGGGGACTGCCTTTCAATGGGGACCCTGTTTACTGTGACCTGCAGGGAGTACTGACCGCTGACAGCAGCAACCAACCACATTGTTAGCATGCTAATTAGCCCTAATACTACAAAGTAAAGCTGAGGCTGATGGCAATGTCAGTTTTACAGGTATAAAAATTATAATTCATCCTTAGGGATCATGAACATCTATACCAGATTTTGTGCTAATTTGTCTCGTGGATGTGGAAAAATTGAGTTGAGAATTTGGCTAGCTGGTGGTCATGGCAATCAGCCCAGTTATTTGTTGAGATATTTCAGTTTGGACAGCCATGGACTGAACAAGCGGGACTAGAGCCCTGTCGCTAGCATGGCAAAACAAAAATCCTATCCAATAACAAACCTGGAGTTAGTTCCACGGTAGAATTTACCGTATGAAAACTCTGTTTTATAAGAATTGGTGCACGTCAGGGTCAATCTGCCGCCAGTAAACCCAGTAGAGAGGAGTTGAGTGCTAACTTTGTCACCATCTCTACAATGGGTGCACTGGCTTATTGCCATGACAACCAGAGTCAGATGATTGATAACCCCATCAACAACGCATTATGTGTTACTGTCTCTTGGCAACGGACTGAATTAGTCTGTACCGTTAACAGGAGTTTTAGCAAAAAAATATATTTTACAGCAATTGGTGAAATAGTTATGCATTTTTCTGTAATCTCTAATGATTTGTATGTGAACATTTGAGTCACCGACTTGAAAAACCTCAGTATGACCAATGTGAACAAATGACATGACTGAGATTGTTCCTATAAACCCTGATGCTTCACGCATCCTCTAACCCCTCTCTGCCATCTTTTCACTTTACTGAGGACAAACAAAATGATACAAATTTTTATTCTTTTTCATTTCCTAAACCATCTGGGATTATGATAAAAGGCTGAATTTTTCTCAAGTATTTCTCTCAGTTTGTGCCTTCAAGCAATTTAAATGCAGTTTAGAGACTGCTAGAGAAAGAAATCTTTTCAGTAACTGCCTTATTTGTTTACAGTACATAAGAACATTCAAAACTGGTATGTGAATTGAAAATACTCCTTAAGGTTCAATGTGTAATATTTATGTTGTCAGAAATGCAATTTATATAACTGTTTTCAGTGGTGTATACAGACTTTACATAATGAACCGTTGTGTTTTTATTACCTTAGAATGAGACATTTCTATCTACATATGCATGGAAGTTGCCATGTTTCTACATGAGCCTTAACAGACAAGCTGCTCTACAGAGGGCGTTTCGTCACTACATTGACTACAAACAAAGAAGAAGGAGGAAGAAGAAGTGGTCGTCTGGTTTGTTAGAAGTAAGAAGTTTAGAGAAATTAGGACAAATGGAGCTCCACACGTATTATTTAGTACGCAAGAGCCAACAGAGCGTGTGCTTTTCCTACGCATTTGCAAAAGGAGGGTAAGTTGTTGGTTGCATTCACAACCCTTACCACCAAAACTTACACATTGAACCTTTAAGATGGGGTATACGATTCAATAGAAATCCAGTATCATGACAAATACCATGATAGCAAACGTCACCACAAGTAACTAGCATTAGCAAAGTTGTGGGTTAACAAACTGTGGCTACAGTTGCTGCTGCGAAGCAAACATGCAGAGAGGATGAGACAGTCCCAGAGCATAGCACACCAGCTCCAGACAGTGATACTCACAACTCTCTTGCTGCTATAGCTACAACATCATGTATTGTTGAACTAGAAAGTAAGCTGAATGTCTGTGGTTAAGTCATTTAACATTACCTGACACATAAATCATGGCTGGAATGGTGTTGTGGCATGGTCCGATACACTGTGTTTCCAATTTACAGAGTCAGGGCTGGGTACAATATATTTTTTTGCCCCTGATTTCCACTGTATACAGTATTTGCAGAATTTACATCTACCACTGATGATGGTTGGTGCAGACTCAACAGCCGCATCAGTGGATAACTACTTAAAAGGGAACTTCTAGCTCTAAGCAATAAAATGGTCTTTATTGCAAGCAGTAAAAATGTTTACCAAGTTCTGTTTATTAAACTGAGTATTTACTCTGAACAGCACAGCAAACAGCAACTGACTTTTGTTTGAGCAATAAAACCGACACTCTGTTAGGCTCCGATTAGCTCAGTGCCACACTGGGTAAATCCTCCCTGGGTTCAAGCCCCCCGCCCCCGAGTCTAAAACGTCCTTCTGCTCAACTATCCATTGGCAAGACATTGAATCCCACTGAACACCAGGGCAGCTGCACTGTAGTTCAACTACATTATCTTGCTCCCCCTTTAATAAGGGAAGAAAGCCTTGCTTATTTCCGTAACAAAGTCAGAGTTAAAGAACAGTGAGAAAATTGACCCAGAAACTCACCCTTCTTTGAGTCCCCAGAAGCCACCTCCGACAGGTATCTGAAGTAGTCTCCTTTCATTTTGAGGTAGAACACCTTGCTCTCCGCCTGAGATGCATTGGGAATGAGGAATTTGTCGAGCAGATTCTGAAACAGACAGGCGACCAGAAGGGTTCATAAAACAGAAAAATAAAACAAGCCAGTAGATTTTGTATTTATACGGCAATAGCAGAGTAACACACAAATAAACCTGTCAGGGCACAAGTAAATTGAAACCTTGACTACACTACATTATTGCCTTTGCACTGCAGCCTTTGCTTAATAGAACACTGACACATAAGGACCACTGGCTGACTTTAACCCCTCAGTGTTAACTGGAGTGGTTAGCGACAGTCATGAGCAGCTACAGATGGGCTTCACAGTCTCCAGTGGGAAGGCATGGAAGCTGGCGGTCGTTTGGCAGTCACTAAAAGCACATTTAAGCCGTCGGTATGCTTCTTCAGATAGTTGAATAGCTTTGGAAACCCACTCCCCCAAGACCTTTTTGATGATTAAAAAGTAGCGACGACTGTGTCCCACCATTTCTGTAACTGTCTGAAACCCAAAATATGACATTCACACCCTTCAAGCCAGGATCGGTCAGCTGTGACGAGGTGAGAAGCACTCTGGGTTTTAACTTGTCATGTGTACAAATATTTTTTTTTAATTAACAGATGAAAAAGCATCATGAAATGACAACTGTCTGAGCGCAACACAGTAAATGTATTCCAGGAGAAACTTTCTGAATAGGAGGATGAAGGCACACATTTTCAAACAACATCGCGTCTCTCCCCTCTCTATGACAGCTGGCTTTTCACTCTTATGAACATGTTTGCCACTATAGAATCACTGTGTGGGTACTTGTGTTGCAGCTAGTGTAGAACATCTCCTGCAAGAAGCTCTCCCAGTGTGTCTTCTGTTTAGAGTTAAAGTTGCTTTTCGTCAGCCCCAAATATCTATAGAAGCTCACGATATAACCGCCGTTTCTGAAGGGTTGTTAACATTACAAGCTACTATACCATTACAAGCCAGGCTAAATTAGCTTAGAAGCAGATGTCTTCAACCACAGTTTTGAGAAACAGTTCTGGCAAAGTAATAGTCCAAAAGCAACTTTAAATTGATAATTGATGAATTGACCATCTCATGTACTGGCTGGGAGATTGAGCCAGACTGAGGTGAAACCGACCAGCTTTATTTCAGTGATTAGACCTTTCAACCATGGAGAAGACTCCAGTAACAAATGCCTGGGAATTTAATGTAGACACTAAACCAGGCTGGAATCACCAGGTTTAAGATGACTCAACTGTAAATCAACACTTATAGTGTGGCTTAAAAACAGCAAGTATTACGAAGAAGATGCTTATGTGAAGCAACTTGTTCACCTTTCACCATTTAGCTGTAGAGATAATTATTTTAAACACTGCAGGAAAAAGGGTT